>NW_026943382.1:0-347158 GCF_024139115.2 Armigeres subalbatus | reverse complement strand
TCTTTAGATGATCATATAGGAATTCTTTTGATTTTTAAAGAATTCCTTCGGTCATTGCTCCGGAAATTTAATTAGTCTCAAACCTTCGGATATTGCTTAGAAAATTTTTCGGAAATTAATTTTCCAGAGAATTTTTCAGAAGGAATTCCTGCACGAATGTCAAAAGGAATTCCAGGCGTAATTTTCTTAATTATTCCTGGAAGAGTTCTCAAAAGAATTTCTGAAGGATTTCCTAAAGGAATTTCCGAAGAAATTGCTAAAGAAATTTCCGAATGGTTTCTCTTTAAGGAATTTTCGAAAGTATTCCTAAAATAATGGCATGGCAAATGTTGGGTGATGCGTACCTGAGTCCTGAAGGAATAAAATAGACCCCAATTCGCGGTCCTCAGCCTCTTACCCAGCTACTTCTATCCTTACCTTCTCGTGGCGCTGACCGGGATACGAGCAACCTTAGGGAAGATCGGATAACCAACCCCGGTGGGAACTATGGTCGTAAGCTGACAGGGAAGGGGGTGTTTGCTACTCCCCGGAGGTGCAAATCTGATCGAGCATCTGTTCTCCATGTTAGGAGCGGCTCACAACAGCGTCTGTTCCCCATGTTATAGGGGCGGCTGATCATCGTCCGAGTGCCAGCGAGGGTCTCTAAACAAAACTGTGCACATCATGCTGCATCGTGTCAGCATCGAGAAGGCAGCCCCTTCAACGCGATGTAGGTAGCGCAACCCTGGTAAGGTAGCCTACAGAAGATTCTACAGCTACCAAGAAAGGAAAAAGTAGAGCTAACGGATTGATTCAACGGCAACGAATAAAGGACAACGATATTGGATATCGGATATTGGAACGTGAGAGCTTTGAATGACCCCGCACGTGTTGGGCTCCTGGCTCGTGAGCAGCAGATGGTCGGCGTGAGCTTGGGCGTGAGTGTGGTAGCAATCCAGGAAATACGGTGGCCCACAACAGGAGAACGTGAATTTCAGGCCTTGACGCGTTTTGCGTGTTGAGAACAAAGGGCAAATTCTTCAACTTTAGCCTGATCAGCATCTATGCCCCAACGAACGATAAACCTGATGACGTGAAGGATGAGTTCTATGAAAGCCTTGATAAGGCCAACGGAGAGTACCCAACACACGATGTAAAGATTGTCATCGGGGATGCAAATGCGCAGATCGGAAGAGAAAGTTTCTTTCGCTCTGTCATTGCACTATGGTCCAGGATACAGATTTACGCGGAAAGATGCATTTTACGCCACAACAATATTTTTTTAGAAAAGATTTTTTGTTCTACAAAATTGCTCGAAATAGTAAGGCCATCATTATGGTGCTACCAAAAAATAGGGTGGTCGATCATATAAAAAAAATAGAAATTTTTTTTTTTTATTTCTCGGAATATTGACATGTTATATTCTACAAAGTTGTAGCGCAGCTTATTCCAATCAATTTTTGCTAGAAAAACTTTTTCTGTAGCTCTTAAGTTGGCTGATTTAGAGCAATGTTACCTAATTGGATTAGGGTGTACCTAAAAAAAACAGTATTTTTAATCTACTTTTTGCCTTTCTCGTATACTAAGTATACGGTAAAGGCTATATGATCGCTCCAAAAACAAACTTTTTATAGAAGGCCCGGAGACCCATAGTGTTGTATACCAATCGACTCAGTTCGACGAATTGAGGTGATGTCTGTGTGTGTGTGTGTGTGTGTGTGTGTGTGTGTGTGTGTGTTTTTTTTTTTTTTTACAAGGGTTAAAGGCCATCAAAAATCTGCGCGACAGACACCTTGAGCATCCACACTATGCTCGAAGGCGAACAGGGATGGGCTCCTCCCGACCTGCTAAAAATGTGCCTCCCGGATAAACCGGGTCCCTTATACTCCTTGCCTCGATCCCCCCGGACCACGGGATGCTGCGACTACTTCGGGGGCTGTGCTCATGCACTTCTTCTAAAATTCCGGCCCCTAGCTTAGGCTAGTTCGCCGACTGGCTTGCTGAGATCCACTGCTACGTTGTCTCGATCCCTCGGCGGTCGTACCGCAAACTTCCTCACTCGAATCCTCCTGACTCCCCCGGCGTCGAGGGTGGTCCACCAGTTCCGGTGAAGGAAACTTCCGCACTGATGGTGCCCCGACTACCGGCGGCTATCGCAGGGGACGCTTTCGCGCATTGCGCCGTCTTCGTCTTCGGGTTGCAGAGGTGGTCCGACAGTTCCGGTGGTGGATGACGTCCGCACTGGCGGTGCCCTACATACCCGAAGCACTTCCTTCTTCTTTCTTCTTTCTTCAGCAGGTTGGCAATTCAAGTGCCGAGGTCGGTCCAACGATTCCGGTTGGCAGAAGACTTCCGGTTCGCTGGCGCCCTGACGACCCGAAACCAAACACTGCTCACTGTGCTGGATTTCGCTCCAAACCGACGCTTATTTGCTGGTCCCTTCTCCATTGACGCTGCAGCTCTGACAGTATTTGCGTCACGACTCTGCTTACTGCATTCCACGTACCCTCATCGCGACACATTCGCTCTGCGATGTTGTCCGCCCGTAGGGCAGGCATTCCTCTACGTACTTCCGCAAACCTTGGGCAATCGAATACCACGTGTTCTGGAGTCTCCTCTATGTTGATACACGCCGGGCAGGATGGCGATGACGCATGGCCACACCGATGCAGATAGTGACGGAAACAGCCATGTCCGGAAAGGAACTGTGTGAGGTTCACCTCTCCATGCTCCCTATACACCCACGTCGACACATTGGGGATGAGCCGGTGGGTCCACCTTCCATTATCCGCATTGTCCCACTCCTGCTGCCACTTCACCATAGAGTCCAGTCTCACCGTCTTCCTCACATTTCTGGTATCTCTCCGTTGGTAACACTCGATATCCTCTGCTAGGGTTATGCAGATTGGAATCATCCCTGCGATAACGCAAACTGCCTCCGAGGAAATGGTTCGGTACGCACTCGCGACTCGAACGGCCATTAGGCGAAACACGCTGTTCAACTTTCTGCGGTTACGTTTCGTCTTGAGCGCAGCTCCCCAGGCTGGAGCTCCGTACCTCAGTATCGAGGATGCTACTGCTGCCAGAAGACGCCTACTGCTGCTTTTAGGACCACCCACGTTCGGCATGATCCTTGCAAACGCACTGACCATTTTAGATGCCTTTTCGCAGGAATAGTCTACATGGGTGTTGAAATTCAACCGGTCGTCGATCATCACTCCTAGATGCCTCAAAGCCCGCACGGACGGTATGTTGTGCCCTCCTATGGTAAGCTGGATCCGCTGGATCTCGCGGCAGTTGCTAACCAGCATCACTTCTGTTTTGTGGTGAGCAAGCTGCAGTTTGACTCCATTCATCCAGTTTTCAACTGCGTCGGTCGTCTCCGCCACCAGCATTTCTACCTCTTCCAGCGACTCTCCGGTTATCGTTAGAACGACATCATCCGCGAATCCGAAAATCTTCACGCCTTTGGGCAACTTCAGTTTTAGAACTCCGTTATACATAATGTTCCACAGCGTCGGGCCTAGAATGGAACCTTGCGGAACACCTGCGGTAACCCTAATCGACTTCTGCCCCGAATTCGTTTCGTAAACCAGGATCCGGTTCTGGAAGTAACTTTCAATGATTCTACACAAGTAGTCAGGAACCCGCATACCGTGCAGCGCTGCGGCGATAGCCTCCCAGCTGGCACTGTTAAAAGCGTTTTTGACGTCAATCGTTACTACAGCGCAGAATCAATTGCCGCGCCTCTTCTTCTTGGCCGCTCTCTCTGAGACTTCAATGACCATCCTGATTGCATCCACCGTCGATCTGCCTTTTCGGAATCCGAACTGCTTTTCCGATAAGCCGGTCTCGCCCTCAGTGAACTGCGTCAGCCGATTAAGGATAATCCTTTCCAGAAGCTTCCCCAGTGTATCCAGCAGGCATATGGGCCTATGCGATGCTGTTTCCCTGGTTTCGGCAGCAGCACTAGTTTCTGGATCTTGCACCTATCCTATCACCATCTGCTAGGCATTTCTGCAGCACCATCCTGAACAAATCGGGAAACGCCAGTATCGCAGTTTTTAGAGCAACGTTTGGAATTCCATCCGGACCCGGAGCTTCCTTCATCTTCAGACCTTTCGCCACTGATGACAGCTCGTCGTTGGAGACTTGCATACCTGCAATGGTTACTCCGTCTTCATCTACGTACGGTGTAGGTGGCCACATCGTAGAATCATGCTGCGGGAAGAGACCATCAACGATGATCTTCAGCTTGTCCGGACACATTTCCGCTGGCGTCGCTGGACCCCTGATCCTCGCTGTTACGACCCGATAAGCGTTGCCCCAAGGATCAGCGTCAGCTTCTCGGCACAACTCCTTGAAGCAGTTGGATTGGCTGACTTTAATCTCCCGTTTGAAGGCCGATCTAGCTTCACGGAAGATTATCTTACGCTCCTCTCTGACTGTTTCAGACCTTGCTCTCTGAAAGTGTCTTCTGGCTCTGAGACACGCAGCACGAAGGCTAGCAAGAGTATCGTTCCACCAGTAATTTAGCCGCCGGCTTTTCCTTGGCTCCAGTCTCCTTGGCATCGTCGCATCGCATGCCTTCGCAAGAGTTTCTGTCAGCTCGTCTGCATCGAGATTTGTAGCGCCGCTGTCCGCTCGGAGTGCTTCGATAAAAAGATCTTTGTCGAAGTCCTTCGCCTTCCATTTTCGCCCGCTATTCCTAATCTCTCGCCGTACCGTCGGCATTCGTGTTCCAACACTATACCGGATCGCCTGGTGATCACTATGTGTATAGTCCTCACTAACTCTCCAGTTCATGTTCCTCACCAGCGACGGACTGCAGAACGTGACGTCGATGATGGACTCTCAGCCATCTCTGCGAAATGTACTAACGATACCTTCGTTGCACAGCCAGACGTTCAGCTTGGCCAACACTCCAGCAAACTGTAACCTCTGGGGTTAGTCAGTCTGCTTCCCCACTCCGCTGCCCAAGCGTTGAAGTCGCCTCCGATGATTACCGGTTTTCGGCCGATCAGCTTCTCCATGAGTGAGTCCAGCATCCGGTTATACTGCTCCAAAGTTCATCTTGGAGGTGCGCAGCAGCTACACACGAACATCCCGTTGATTTTGGAGAAAACGAAACCTTCACTTAAGCTGCCTACTTCCTGAATCGGGAATTTGGCCTGGAATTTCACTTGGATAGCCGCATTCCCCGATTAATCTGCCACCCAGATGCCGTTGTCAGAAGGAATCCGATACGGTTCAGCAATAATTGCCACGTCACACATTGCTTCTGTTGTCGACTGCCACAACAGTTGCTGTGCGGTGTCGCAATGATTGAGATTTAACTGGATGATCTCCATTAATCCCGGCCCGCCATCGCCTTCTTGTATGGAAGCCACCCGTCGTATGGTCGTTTCCGTCCTCCGGTTTGCAGAGCAGGCATCTTGGTTGCTTCGTGCAGTCCCTAGCAACGTGTCCTTCTTCACCACATTTCCTACATAGACCGGATCTATCCGGGCCTTTGCAGTTTCGCGCCTGGTGGCCAAACGCCATGCATTTGAAGCATCGCTCCATCTGCTTGGTGACTCGTGGGGCGAATCTCAACGGGCACACCGACCATCCTACTTTTACCTTGCCCGCCTCCACCATTTGGTTGGCAGCCTCTGCTGGTAGTCGTATCGCTGCTACTTGTGTGCCACCGTACGCTCTCCTCAGTCGAACCGTCATTTGCACTTCCCCCAGCTTGCATTGTGAGACCAGTGCATCCCTCAGTTCATCTTCCGTCGTGATCTCGTCCAGGTCTCTGCACTCGACCACTGCTTCCTGCGTTAGAGCTCTTACGTTACCGTCACTGCCCAATGAATTGGCAATGAGCTCCCGGAAGGCCGAGCTCTTGATCGTGGGATCCTTCTTCAGCTCGAACAGCAACTCCCCTTCTGGGTACGCCTAGTTCTCACCACTTTCTCACCCAAGTCTTTTAGCTCCGGGTCCTCTCTCACTTTCTTCAGGATCGCTGCGTACGACGTTTTATCGCTCGCTTCTACGATCAGGGCATCACCTTTAACTCTCTCCCGAGGAGAACGACGTTTTCTTGTTTCTTCTGTTCCTTCCTCTTTCCACATTCTCCTTCTGCTGCTTCCTCTTCTCCCGCTGGTTTTCCACGGTCTGCCACTCACCATCCTTGACACGTTCCTTCAGAACGCTGGTAAAGTCTTGCACGTTCCGTTGCTTTTTCGTGCCTTCCTGCTCTCCAGGCGAATCCCTTCCTCGTTTTTCCGTGCGAGTGGTTCGGGGACTTTTGGGTGCCTGCTGTGTCTCAACTGCTGTATGCTCCGCCGCATCTTTCAGCATCTTTTCAGCTGCTTCGGCTTTCTTTTTCAGCGCGATCTGTTCGTGTTCGGCTGCTTTTACGGCGGACTTAATGCTTGTCACTAGAAGCTTGATCTTCGTGTGAACATTGTGCTTGTCCTTCACGAAGTCATAAAGCTCGTTGACTCGCTTCCGCACCTCCATCAGGTTGGACCTCCCGAATTGTAGCTCCTCCTGAGTAGCACTACTTTCCGATTTTTGGGTGGACACCCTATTCCCGGATCCTAGCTCCTGTTGGCCTGCCTGGTACTCAGCAGTCTTGGCCGTACTACTGGTACTCGCTACTGCTGCCTGCGACATCACTGGAGATCGCTGCAGCTTCCCACTCTTTGCGAAAACATTCGCCCGCCTGCTCCTTCGTTGTTTGTAGAATTTGTTTCCATGTTAAAGGGTCCTCCTCCGGGCCGTTATCTCTACCTGTTGTAGATAGTCGCCTCTTATGATCCCATGGGTGCCTTTGTAAACAGTGAGGTCCATGCAAGGGTTGACTCGGTGCCTTATAACACCGTGTTCAGAGCCGGATCGGTGTAAATCAGGAATGGTGCATCTGAACCTACTACCAACCGGTATAGGTGACAGGTTTTGAGCGTTACCGGAGGCCTGCCAGGTTGTTTATCGGGACGGAAGCAGACGAACCATTAGCCTGCTTGCCATTTCAAAAAGATGTCACTCTTTTTTACTCAGGAAACAGGAAACAGAATAGCTCGACTGTCAGCCCATATACGCCTAGTCCTATCCATAAACCGAGAATCGTCCAATGTCGTTTGCCGTGACCAGTATACCATAATCAGGATCTTACTGGTATGAATCCTGATGTGCCGGTTGGCACTCCTCTTGGGCTTGTGTGCTTTGAGCGGCACACGGTCGCTGTGATAGGGCCTGCTTGCAGACACATGCAGCTTTTTATAGAGGATCAACAGAGCCCACTGTCAAACCCCACCACATCCTAGACAGGCCCCCTAACTCGCAGTGGCCATGGGGAGGGGTCGTCAAGCCCTTGGACAAAGTCCCTGCTGCCCCAGTGTGTGTGTGTGTGTGTGTGTGTGTGTGTGTGTGTGTATGTGTGTGTATGTGTGTGTATGTGTGTGTGTGTGTGTGTGTGTGCGCAAAACTACTCAACAAAATGTCACTCATTTTTCGGGCACTTATCCTCAACCGATTTGCTCGCAACAAGTTGCATTCGACGCAGAATCCTGTCCCATTGTTTCCTATTTGAAATTGGCCAGATCGAACTATGGGATCGAGAGTTATGGCCAAAATACAAATTCATACGAAAAAATCGCGTAAAAAATGTCACTCATTTTTCGGACACTTATCCTCAACCGATTTGCTCGCAACAAATTGCATTCGACGCAGAATCCTGTCCCATTGATTCCTATTTGAAATTGGCCAGATCGAACTATGGGATCGAAAGTTATGGCCAAAATACAAAATCATACGAAAAAATCGCGTAAAAAATGTCACTCATTTTTCGGGCACTTACTCTCAACCGATTTGCTCGCAACAAGTTGCATTCGACGCAGAATCCTGTCCCATTGATTCCTATTTGAAATTGACTAGATCTAACTATGGGATCGAAAGTTATGGCCAAAATACAAAATCCTACGAAAAAATCGCGTAAAAAATGTCACTCATTTTTCGGGCCTTTATCCTCAACCGATTTGCTCGCAACAAGTTGCATTCGACGCAGAATCCTGTCCCATTGACTTCTATTGGAAATTGGCCAGATCGAATTATGGGATCGAAAGTTATGGCCAAAATACAAAATCATACGAAAAAATCGCGTAAAAAATGTCACTCATTTATCGGACACTTATCCTAAACCGATTTGCTCGCAACAAATTGCATTCGACGCAGAATCCTGTCCCATTGATTCCTATTTGAAATTGGCCAGATCGAACTATGGGATCGAAAGTTATGGCCAAAATACAAAATCATACGAAAAAATCGCGTAAAAAATGTCACTCATTTTTCGGGCACTTACTCTCAACCGATTTGCTCGCAACAAATTGCATTCGACGCAGCATTCTGTCCCATTGTTTCCTATTTGAAATTGGCCAGATCGAACTATGGGATAGAAAGTTATGGCCAAAATACAAAATCATACGAAAAGATCGCGTAAAAAATGTCACTCATTTTTCGGGCACTTATCCTCAACCAATTTGCTCGCCTCAAGTTGCTTTCGACGCAGAATCCTGTCCCACTGTATCATTTTTTATATTGGCCAGATCGAACTATGGGATCGAGAGTTATGGCCAAAATACAAACTCTTACGAAAAAATCGCGTAAAAAATGTCACTCATTTATCGGACACTTATCCTAAACCGATTTGCTCGCAACAAATTGCATTCGACGCAGAATCCTGTCCCATTGTTTCCTATTTGAAATTGGCCAGATCGAACTATGGGATCGAAAGTTATGGCCAAAATACAAAATCATACGAAAAATCGCGTAAAAATGTCACTCATTTTTCGGTCACTTAATCTCAACCGATTTCCTCGCGACAAATTGCATTCGACGCAGCATTCTGATCCATTGTTTCCTATTTGAAATTGGCCAGATCGAACTATGGGATAGAAAGTTATGGCCAAAATACAAAATCATACGAAAAGATCGCGTAAAAAATGTCACTCATTTTTCGGGCACTTATCCTCAACCAATTTGCTCGCCTCAAGTTGCTTTCGACGCAGAATCCTGTCCCACTGTATCATTTTTTATATTGGCCAGATCGAACTATGGGATCGAGAGTTATGGCCAAAATACAAACTCTTACGAAAAAATCGCGTAAAAAATGTCACTCATTTTTCGGGCACTTATCCTCAACCGATTTGCTCACAACAAGTTGCATTCGACGTAAAATCCTGTCCCGTTGTTTCCTATTGAAAATTGGCCATATCGGACTATGGGATCGAAAATTATACCATTTTTGCCTTTCTCGTATACTAAGTATACGGTAAAGGCTATATGATCGCTCCAAAAACAAACTTTTTATAGAAGGCCCGGAGACCCATAGTGTTATATACCAATCGACTCAGTTCGACGAATTGAGGTGATGTCTGTGTGTGTGTGTGTGTGTGTGTGTGTGTGTGTGTGTGTGTGTGTGTGTGTGTGTGTGTGTGTGTGTGTGTATGTGTGTGTGTGTGTGTGCGCAAAAGTACTCAACAAAATGTCACTCATTTTTCGGGCACTTATCCTCAACCAATTTGCTCGCCTCAAGTTGCATTCGACGCAGAATCCTGTCCCACTGTATCATTTTTTATATTGGCCAGATCGAACTATGAGATCGAGAGTTATGGCCAAAATACAAATTCATACGAAAAAATCGCGTAAAAAATGTCACTCATTTTTCGGACACTTATCCTAAACCGATTTGCTCGCAACAAATTGCATTCGACGCAGAATCCTGTCCCATTGTTTCCTATTTGAAATTGGCCAGATCGGACTATGGGATCGAAAGTTATGGCCAAAAACAAAATCATACGAAAAAATCGCGTAAAAAATGTCACTCATTTATCGGACACTTATCCTAAACCGATTTGCTCGCAACAAATTGCATTCGACGCAGAATCCTGTCCCATTGTTTCCTATTTGAAATTGGCCAGATCGAACTATGGGATCGAAAGTTATGGCCAAAATACAAAATCCTACGAAAAAATCGCGTAAAAAATGTCACTCATTTTTCGGGCCTTTATCCTCAACCGATTTGCTCGCAACAAGTTGCATTCGACGCAGAATCCTGTCCCATTGATTCCTATTTGAAATTGGCCAGATCTAACTATGGGATCGAAAGTTATGGCCAAAATACAAAATCCTACGAAAAAATCGCGTAAAAAATGTCACTCATTTTTCGGGCACTTATCCTCAACCGATTTGCTCGCAACAAGTTGCATTCGACGCAGAATCCTGTCCCATTGTTTCCTATTTGAAGTTGGCCAGATCGGACTATGGGATCAAAAGTTATGGCCAAAACACAAAATCATACGAAAAAATCATGTAAAAAATGTCACTCATTTTTCGGACACTTATCCTCAACCGATTTGCTCGCAACAAGTTGCATTCGACGCAGAATCCTGTCCCATTGACTTCTATTGGAAATTGTCCAGATCGAACTATGGGATCGAAAGTTATGGCCAAAATACAAAATCATACGAAAAAATCGCGTAAAAAATGTCACTCATTTTTCGGGCACTTATCCTCAACCGATTTGCTCGCCTCAAGTTGCATTCGACGCAGAATCCTGTCCCACTGTATAATTTTTTAAATTGGCCAGATCGAACTATGGGATCGAGAGTTATGGCCAAAATACAAACTCTTACGAAAAAATCGCGTAAAAAATGTCACTCATTTTTCGGGCACTTATCCTCAACCGATTTGCTCGCAACAAATTGCATTCGACGCAGAATCCTGTCCCATTGTTTCCTATTTGAAATTGGCCAGATCGGACTATGGGATCGAAAGTTATGGCCAAATACAAAATCCTACAAAAAAATCGCGTAAAAAATGTCACTCATTTTTCGGGCACTTATCCTCAACCGATTTGCTCACAACAAGTTGCATTCGACGTAGAATCCTGTCCCGTTATTTCCTATTGAAAATTGGCCATATCGGACTATGGGATCGAAAATTATACCATTTTTTTTATGGAAAAATCGCTAAAAAAATGTCACTCATTTTTCGGGCACTTATTCTCAACCGATTTACTCGCATTAAATTGCATTCGACGCAGAATGTCTCATATTTTTTTATTGAAAATTGGCCAGATCGGACTATGGGCTTAGATATTATGGTCAAATTACTATTTATTGTGAAAAAGAGTTCAAAAAAGTCTAGCTCATTTTTTCAGCACTTAGACTTCATCTATTCCCCCCCAAGCAACACAAGTTCAACAAATCTGGTTGCAGTAACCATATAGTGACTGAATCCGGTCATATATAAGTTACTGTGATTGATGTGCAATATGTGTGCTTCTCAGGTCGCTCGCAACAGATTGCATTCGACGCAGAATCTTGTCCCATTGTTTCCTATAGAAACTTGGCCGGATCGTACAATTGGGTCAAAAGTTATGGCAAAAATACTAATTTTAAAACTACAAAATAAAATGCCATTTTTTGCACTTATGCTCATCCGATTTGTTTGCAACAAATTGCGTTTGGCGAGAATTTTTTTTATGCATATAAAAAATATGAAAAATAAGACCAATCCACATATTGGTGTTATTTGAGATTTTTCCAAACCTTTTGAACGAACGAGAAAGGCACCATCACCGCTAGGTGGATTAATCTGGGTTTTTTGTTTTAGATTTCTCGAAAAAGTCGTCTTGAGGTGACTTTTATAGCTAAAAAAATTGCAACTTTTGATGGGCAAATATGCTCAATAGCTTTTTCCGATCAAAAGTTATAATCGTTTTTCTGTCAAAATTACATTTTTTTCATAAGTTGATATCTCCGGTTAAGGCAGACCAAAAAATATATTCACACGGCATTTGAAAGAGAAATTCATATTCCTTATTATGTCAAAAAATTGGGGATATGTTATTTTTTTTCTCAAGTTTTACCAATTTTACAAAATCATGTTTTTTCAAATAAATTGATATAACGCAACAACGGAAGAAGATACAGACGATATTCTTATAGCAAAACACGCGTTTTGACCATTGGTACGGGAAGCGTTCATTTCGCTAATGGTCTACGACTTGTGACCTTTGCTGCTGCTAGAGGGATGGCAATCAGCAGTACCTACTTTGCACGTAAGAATATTCGCAAACACGCATGGCAACATCCGAGTGGAGACACTTGTTCACAGATAGACCACGTGCTGATCAGGGACAGTAGGGACAGCATGGACCATGTCCAAGGGCTTGACGACCCCTCCCCAGCTGTCTGTGAGTCAGGGGGTTCTGCCTAGGAGGTGGTGGGGTTAACAGGGGGCGCTGTTAATTCCCTCCCAAAAACCACATATCCGCAAGCAAACCTTATCAAGCGACCGTGTGCCGCTTAAAGCATACAAGCCCCTAACCCCGAATCCCAAGGTGTCAGGCGACCCGTGCCGAAGGGATGAATGGCCTGGGGGGTGAAACAATTAGCCAGGTCGTTAACGGAGCCTGTGGAGGTTCTGCAGAGTGAGGGCTGCTTCGGCGGCAAGCGGGTGGCAGTGGGTGGTACCCACACACCCCCAAGTGGTGCACATGTGGTGCAAGCGAATGGGAGTTGGGGTATTACTCGTAATACCCCCACAGAGTGAGGGACCGAGTGTATGGGTGAGCACACAAGTAAGTCTCTGCATGGTACGCATGGTCGGTAGTGTTAGAATGACTGAAGTCTGGTGAGGCCTGGCAGGAGTGTCGGGGGCAGATACCTCTGCGGCACCTCAGAAGTAGGGGACACGAAAGTCTCGCTGCGTCTGGCAGGAGTGTCAGGGGTTGATGCTTCTGCGGCACCTCAGAAATCGGAGACATGTAAGGTAAGTGGTGCCGCCCCGTTGCAGGATGGGGAGACCATCACACTGGCTGAGAACTATCTGGGCCTCGAAATGTCAATAGGTGGGTGCTGCCTGCAAAGTACCTTATGGAGACCTATTGACAGTATCAAAGCCTGGGTAGGAGTGTTAGGCACGCTTGACGTGCCGGGTGTTCCACGCCCAAACGATGCACAGGAGGTGCACAGAGTGGATAAAATGGGAGATGGGGGTATTACAACCCCACTGAGTGAGTGACTGAATGTCAAAGAGAGTGGTGCACAAGTGGTGCAAGCGATTGGGACTGAATGTATGAGCGAGCACACAAGTTAGACTCGCATGGTACGTATGGTCAGAGTGGCTGCTTAGGCAGTAGTGTGATCCGGCTGTCAGGGACGGAATGAGTGAAGTCTCGCTAGGCCTGGCAGGAGTGTCGGGGGGCAGATGCCTCTGCGGCACCTCAGAAGTAGGGGACACGGAAGTGGCGCTAGGACTGGCAGGAGTGGCGGGGGTTGATGCCTCTGCGGCACCTCAGAAATAGGAGACATGAAAGGGTCTGCCTCGTAGCTGAGGTAGGAGCGGCATAGGAGCCACCAACCTAGGATCGCCTCCGGCTTGGTAGACAAGTGGTGCCACCCTGTTGCAGGATGGGGTGAACACCACACTGAGTGAGGACTGCCTATGTTGTGAGATGGCGGCATGGGGTACCCCCTGCAGGGTACCTGTTTGTCTCTTGCAGTCATTCAAGCGGCATAGGCAGGTGAGTGTTGGGGCACATGTGGTGCCAGTGTGTCTTGTGCAAATGTGTTGCATGGGGAGTGTCGAAGAGCTAAGGCGCATACGTGCACTTGTGTACGTCATGGAGGGGGCGCAATGCCCAATAGTCATCCCCCGAAGTATTGCTTAATTGCGGGCCGGGGGAATGACTTGAGAGGAAGGAGTTGGTTTTAGTGGGTCGGGAGTGGTGATCCCATCCCCACACTACCTGGGTTCGCCTCCCCAGGTGTCTGTTTGCAGATTTCCATTACCTTCGTTAAAAAAAAAAAAAAAAAAAAAGACCACGTGCTGATCGACGGACGAAATTTCTCGAATGTTATAGATGTAAGGTCCTTCAGAGGTCCGAACATTGACTCGGATCACTACCTTGTAGTTGCAAAAATTCGGGCGCGACTTTCCAGCGTCACGAATTCACGAAACAACAGAATGATGCGTTCACATTGGAAGCTACTGGTGAATTTAGAATCCCTCTTAGTGCTTTTCCTATATGAAGAGATGTAGATGAGCAATACATTCACCGCTGTGCTCCCCATATATGTACCTATGTTTGTTGCTCAGATATCTGCCCAACCCTCTCCCATAATGTATTCAAAATAATTAAAATTCATCACTATGTTAAATTTATTTCACTCACTTTGGTGAAGTTTTATGCATACATTATTCGAGATATGCTGAGAATGGCTGTTTGTTGCGTTCGCCCACTACCCATTTTCCAATCTCGCTCACCTTCTACCGGCAGTCAGTGGCGGTCTTGGAAATTCTACAACACCGCCTCGTTTCGCCCACATTTACAATCCACATCAACGCCGTTTGTCGTCCGCATAGGACTTTGGGAGGGCGCCAATGTTACAAAAACTCAACTTGGCATTCCTAGGGCGAACTTGTCATGTACAGTTTCCTGGGAGTACAAAGTTCATTACATCGGTGCATATAGCGCGGACTGATAAAGACATAGGCGTACGCGTACGGGTTAAAAATATTCAAATAAGAAGCTGTCACACAGCTAAATATGCAAAAACTTTGTCACCAAAGTCTCCGAAAAGAGTGGTTCATTAGTGATTCAACAGCTGATTTGTACCCGCGTGGTGAGACTTTCGTGCTCGATGGTACGCGCGTGCAAAGCCCTACGGGGGGTGTTGAAAGTTTCCCCAACGCATGGGATTAACCAAGCCACCACCCCCGAAGCTGAACAACGCAGAGGAGAGAGGGTGCAAATCAGTTATATTGGCGAAAAGTTGATCCTTTCGTTATCAAGGGGAGCGGATACATAGCCGCATGTAAAATCTGGTAATCGGTATTGTAGTTTGGAGGGATAAACTATCTTCATTAGGACAGACTTCCGCATCGTTATATTCTGACCTGACCGACCGTGGCATAGAAGTTGCCAGTTTTAGCATGAACCAATGAATAATGTTAATTTAACTGGAAAATTACTTCCGTGAATACATATGCATATTTTTGAAGAGGATAATATTCTTTTTCTTTGATGGTGCTACATTCCAAATGGAACATGGTTTGCTTTTCATCTTAGAGTTCTATTGGCATTTCCGCAGTTATTATTTCAAAGTTTTTCAATGCCCGCCAATTGCAAGAATATGTATTTTGTTTATTCATTATGCTTATGGAGTCGAGAATATTTCCCATCCGAAAAAAAAAGCTTGACCAGACCGAGAATTGCACTTGCCATCTACAGATTGGATACCAAACGGATACTAATTTTGTCAATAAGAGGACCGCGGAGATATTTTTGCCATGAACTAGCTTCGGCCAACTCAACAATTGACTCATTTGGGGGTCGTTCAAAAATGATGTCACAGGTCTTAGGGGGGGAGGGGGTCTAAGATTTTGTGACAGTACATGTACTAGGTATACAAAAAAGCGTGACAGAGGGGGGGGGAGGGGGTCTAGAAATCCCAAAAAGTAGTGGACGTCATATTTGAATCGCCCCTTGTCATAAGATGAGTTTGGTACTATTCCGTTTAATTCAACCCTGTTGTAATTTTTACAGACACGTATTTCGAACAGTTAACCGGCCTATAAAGATTACAACGTAGTGGAATTATATCGTCTTATGGCAGGTGTTCAATAGTTCTAATAATGTGTGGATTCATACTGATTATGGTACTAATGCAGAAATTTATAGTTGGGGCATATATGTATATTGTACAGACATACCTCGATAGTACGTACCCTCGATCGCACGCACATTTTACCATTTTACCACAATAGTACGTACACAAAAAGAGTTTTTTTTTCGTCTTATTTTTTATGATTAAAATTTTAATATGTTTTGATCATGGCACATGGCGTAGAGTCCTCTATACGACGTCACGTCATAATTTCACACATGATTTATACACCATCGTGAGCTTAAAACGAATTTAGTAGAAATTTTTTTGAAAACAGCGTGTCATGCAGCCCCCTGAAACGGCTGTCATCTGCATACAATGCGATTGAAGCCGAAAACTTGGTGCTAAACTTGGTGCTAGCTGTCAAGTTGTGGCTTTAAGCACGGAACACAGTGACGCATGCGGCAATATCGCTCGAGGGCAGATTCAATTCGAATTAAAAAAATAAACAGTTTTTATATTTTAGGCTGTTGTTGAAAGAAAAAGCGCACCATCTAAAACATGTTTTGAAGTTTTATTGCAATTATCTCTATAACAGATTCGTTCTTTTTAGATACACCTAGCGTAAAAGTTATCAGCACAGTCTTTGTCACAATAACAAATATTTGTTTGCCTGATACCCATGTCGATATCTAAACAGTTTGATAGATGTCTGAAGAAACTGAAAATATTTGTCATTGTGGCAAAGATTTGGCTACGGGCTTATTAACATTAGAAAGCCTTTAATTCCTAATGCATCTTTCTGTTTGAAACCAATTTTCGCAAATGGAAAAATAAAGCTGTAAACCAATTCAAGACAAAATTTTCAAAACGACTTATCTGCTTTTGTAAACAAAGATTCAAACGATGATTTGACGAATCTGATAGCTCTCCCACGCAAACTAACACCATCAATAGGTAGGTGAAGGTTTCCGCTACCTGTTGATGGTGTTGGTTTGCGTGGGAGAGCTATCAGATTCGTCAAATCATCGTTTGAATCTTTGTTTACAAAAGCAGATAAGTCGTTTTGAAAATTTTGTCTTGAATTGACCTTTCCTGTCCATGAGTGCGTAAGTGCGTGTGAGTGCGTGTTGGCTCTTGTTTCGGACGGCAGAACGATCGCGCGATTTGCCGAAATATTGTGTTCTGCATTGCGCGGCCGTCAGTGCCTGTTTTGTCGTGTTTCTGCTCAGTAAGCAGATAGTTCGCGCCAGTGTTGTAAAATGTCATTTGCATTCGTTTGTATAATTTTCCCAGAACTTGTTTCAGAAGGTAGCTATCAATTCATGTTGTATGACGAACTTATAGCGGTTAAATGGGCCTACAACTTTGTCTAACGAGACTTTGCTGTAAATATGTAATCTGGGGCGTGGGAGGCAAAATGTCATTCAAATGACATTATGTCAAATGACACGTGACATTTTGGAGAGTTTTCACTCTCCAGCCTTTGATGTTATACTTAGAGCAATGTACCCTTGGCAGAGCCGTAGCGTAGACTCCCGGCGCCCTTGGCGAAATCTTTTTTGGGCGCCCCTCTCTTATTAAGGAAAAATGTGCAATATTTCACAAACCAATAACATTTTGAAACTCACCTCACCTTAACGAGATTTATAAAACTATGTTGGCTCATCTTGTAGAACAATAAGATTAAAAAGTTTAGTGGATTGAAGATGCTTCATATAACAAGCAGTATATTAGGCGGAAAGTTTTTAAATTTTGTGAGCTTTTAGACTAATTTGCAAAATATGGTAGGAATTTGGTAGGGTCGTGGTCATTTCTGGATCCTCGTATGAAATCTATTGGAACATCCAGGCTGAAAGATCATTAAAATTGTTTATTTACTTACAGCTCATAGTGTCCTAACGGCTGTTTCTTGCTCTTAGTGGAAGGAGCTGACGTACTTGCAAATACATAGCAGTGAAAAGAGATTTGAAAATCGTGACAAATCATATACTAATGTCAAATGGTTGGAGCAAGAAAATCCAACTCTGAAGTGGATCGATCAATAATCGTAATCGCTATCGGATTTAGGAACAAGAAATGGATGGATTTGGATGTTGGGTCAATAACATCGGAAGCAGGAGGGCCGGGAAATGAGGAAATGAGGCTATGAATGCTTTGATAGCACATGCCTTGGCACAAGTTGTATGTATTGCGGATAAATTTTGCTAATCTATATGAGAGCGTTGATAAATGATAACCAAAATAGCCATTTGATTATATTTATTGAACGGCTACTCAGCCTTGCAATTATTACAACGAGTTTTTTTTTATTTACCCGAGGTTTCGACACGGGGATTGTGTCTTTTTCAAGGGGAAAATATTTTGTTGTCTGTCCCTTGGAAAAGACACAATTCCCATGTTGAAACGTCGGTTAAATGAAAAAAAACTCGTTGTAATAATTGCAAGACAGAGTAGCCGTTCGATAAATATAATTCAAACGCACAGTCGATCCATATTCAGTAGTCATTTAATCAAGGCACATTATCACTGCTTATCGTAATGCCGCCAGGTCAAATGCGTCCATGATGATAATTTTTCGGACTAAATGAAGTTTTTCTGAGTGAAATGAGAGTTGTCTTAAATCTACACAATCTTTACCTTTTTTTCTGTTCGGGTGTGCGACTGCGACCAATTATTAGATCTATTGTAGCGTTACCCGTATCCTTTTAAGTTTAAGTGCATGTCGAATTACTCCAGTGCTATTGAGAAGCAATGCAGTATCGGATTCGATACAGTTGTTGTTTTGTTTTCTCAAGACCACCATGACAAGGTCCCGCTATTTAGACCCTTCATAGAGAGCAATCCCATTGAAGGCGCGACCCTTATCAATAGGAAATTAATCCTTTCTTGAGAAAACAGAACAGAAATACTGTTTTTGGCCATGCATCGGAGCCCTAGCCACATCCTTGTCTTGCTTCTAGAATATCACCAGTGAAACTCATAAAATCCGAAATTTAGCTCTGTCTACAAGACCATTTCACGCAAGAGAATTTGTTCAGTAATAAGAACTTCCGTGTGTTTCTCTCACTACCATTGTTCACCAGTTCAAGAAGAGTTAGTACGTATTTAAACCCCTAACTCGATTTTTCCAGCAGTCAGTTCAGCCTAGGACCGGGTACCGAGGTTTTTTAACTAATTGCTTGCAAAGTTGTTTCCGCTGCATACAGTTTAGCCTCAAACAAGAGGAATTCGAGTCTTTCAACTGTCTGCAAGGTAACATTAATTATGTTTTATTTCTGAGACTGCTGTTGGTAGCGAGGACTAAATACGATGAATCCTTAATTACCACAACTTATTGCCCTAGCTAGAAAAATGGATTAGGCTAGGGCTCTGTAAGTCTGGCGGAGATATTTCAAGAAATCTAATGTTTCTTCTATCTCAAATAAACAAGTCGAATGATTTGGTCTTAGCTTTGACTGCCCTTTCGGTTTTCTGAGTTTTTGGAACCGTCTACAAGGGGCCAATAAAAGTCTAAACTTATATTCAAAAGTTATTTGAAAATTGTAGATCGGCCATTTTCGGGCACAAACTTTCACAGGTATTGACCAAAAGACCTTTTGCGCTAATTACTTATATCGGGTTGGGGTAAAGGTAAAGATGTCCCGTAACACGGTAGATCACTTTGACGTAGTGTGTTGCGGTGTAAGATCTACCGCAACACCCTACGTCAAAGTGATCTACCGTGTTACGGGACATCTTTACCTTTACCCCAACCCGATATAAGTAATTAGCGCAAAAGGTCTTTTGGTCAATACCTGTGAAAGTTTGTGCCCGAAAATGGCCGATCTACAATTTTCAAATAACTTTTTGAATATAAGTTTTCTAGACTTTTTATTGGCCCCTTGTAGACGGTTCCAAAAAACTCAGAAAAACCGAAAGGGCAGTCAAAGCTAAGACCAAATCATTCGACTTGTTTATTTGAGATAGAAGAAACATTAGATTTCTTGAAATATCTCCGCCAGACTTTATGGTCGGTTTGTTGTTATTTGGTCATGTAACGAATAAAATTGTTCTGTTTCCCATTTTTTTTGTTCGGGATGAACCACTGCGTCCATTTCATTGAACTTTTGTAGTATACTCGTGTCACTTGTTTAGTGCATGTCTTTCTGCTCCATTTCTGTTGAGAAGAAATGAAGTAGTCATGTTTTATTCATATATTTCTCAAGCTTAATGTAAGGCCTCTTTAGATTAAGGTACCGCTATTTATACCCTTTGGAAAATTGCTTATACCAACTCTCAAAGACGCGTCCCTCAATCAGTTTCGGCTCAACAATAGGTGGGATAATACTGATTTTGACCATGCATCGGTACTGAAGTTCAAACATATTTTTGCTTCTTCTTATGAGTTCCGAATTCGTTTTTGTATAAAGATCTGATTTCATTGCGTTTGGCATTTAGGAATCTCACCTTTACACAGAGCTCTAATCAGTCAGAGGGTTCAACAGATCCACCAAATTCGTATCCGCTTCTTTCCTAATTAATCAAGGCTCTGGAGATTGGAGATTCATGTCGTCGGCTTCGAAACCAGCCTAAGATTGAGTTACGTTTTTACAATTTACTCCATTGACTCCATCCAAAAGGAGCAAAAAATGGGTCATCTAAAAGCAAATTATAGTCGTTCCATACTCTTCCGACCATCACTCATAAGTATTAACAAGAATAGTAAGAACTAGAGCACAGTGTGGTAGATCTTACTCCGTAATGCAACATATGAAGAGTGTCTACCCAGCATTACAGGCTCCGTTAACTGCCTGGCCATATCCCAGCGTAACGGGACTCTGATTCCCATACCGTAATTCTTGATTTTGGCGCCCTTGGCGGGGGCCAACCCGGCCAACCCCACGCTACGACGCTGACCCTTGGACAAAAATATAACCCTACTCAAGCGTTATGAGTACATTCAAAATTATGGAAGAAATTTTGCTTCTAAAGAAAGTTATGAGCAAATTAGTCAAATGACATGCAGATGACATTTTACAAGCCTGGTTCGCGCAGCCGAGTGAGTAAACAATTGGTGCATGACCGGACGTGTGTCAGGTAGGATTTAGAACATTCGTAAAATCCGAGTTTTTGGTTCAGATTTTAATGTTCGGTGAATAAGTGTGCGGTTGAACGTGTTTTGTATATAATGCGATTATTTGTAAAATCCAGGTTACTTTGTCCTCCTTTGGACGGTTCGTAAGTAAATTGATGAATATATTTTAATATTTTTTCAGCATGTGCTGTTATTCACGCAAGAAAATTTTATCATTAAATGTATGTGCAGATACGCATACGTTGGGCAAATTACGAAACTCATGAAATCCATTGAATTCATATACCTACTAAGATAGCATTCATATTTTGTATTTCCGAAATCCATGAACATCATATTTCACGACGTATCAAATGTATGTGCCATCTTTATGCATTATTGCAGAGTGAAAAAATGGCGTCGACCACAAGTTTCAACGCCGAGAGTTTTAAGAGAGTTAAAAGAAACTTCGTTCGTTCTTTAAACGCGTGTTCTTTCATTTAATGTTATTCGTTCGAGCATTTCTCGCTTAACTTTTCAAAAGGACCTAAGTAACATTTTTTTCATGAATTAATCTAAATAGCGCAATCAACAGAAAAACATTAAAGCTTTAGGTTGCAGTACTCAAATTAATTCATGAAAAGAATGTTACTTAGGTCCTTTTGAAAAGTTAAGCGAGATTTGATTATTCGATTGAGCAAATACAGGTTCCTCCAGCTTCTAGCAGTGAGATTTTCATGATTGTCCGTATTTTGAGGTAGTGGAAAAATAATATCATCGTTAGCCAAAATTGGGTTATTGTCCTCATTCGTATGTATGTTTTGCTTATTCACTGAAGTGCTAGTGCTAATATAATAAACTAATCGACACAGGTACAGCAAGCGGTAACAAGAAAAGTTCTGCGGATAAATCGGACCACCACAACAGAATCCACAGGCCATCGTATTCATTCTCTGATTCCCGAAATATCGATGCCAAAAACGCAACAGCTAGACACTACTTCTGCTCCCAGGAAATGCCGCTGATCTTCCCGAGTCAGAGCTCATGATCCCGATGATATTTTCGGGGACCTGTGTCATAATTCATATGTTGCCTTGAGATATCGCGCCGTGGTTTTGGAGAAACGCGACAAATCGAATCATGCATCATGGGAATACTTACAGTTCAATCGATTATTGACTAAGTAGTTACAGTAGTATATTTAACGATCCCCGTGATTTCATATCTATTAACATCAATAAATGTATTTATAACCTCGTTTATTTCATGATGTTTTATTTTGGACGGAAAAAATAAATCAAGAATAAGCATAAAATCCAGAAATATAAATTATTGCCCGTACGCATATGTTCCATTGAATGATCTAATCAAAAGTATGTGTGAACTTTATGGATTCTATATGAACCAAGCATGTACTTTATGCAAATAAACTTTGGGGGAAATTTATTGATTTCACACATACCATTCATTTGGGGGCAGCAGGGACTATGTCCAAGGGCTTGACGATCCCTCCCCAGGCCATCTGCGAGTTGTGGGGCTTGCCTAGGATGTGGTGGGGTTTGACAGTGGGCCCTGTTAAACCTCTATAAAAAGCTGCATGTATCCGCAAGTAGGCCCCACCAAAGCGACCGTGTGCCGCTCAAAGCGCACAAGCCCAAGTCCTGGTGTTAGGTGGGACGCTAAACAGCCCTGACACGACGGCCCTCCGACGAGACAGGAGGTTTGCGCAGGCCCAATAAGCCGCCTAGAAAACCAATCATTACGAACAATATAAGAAATAATGCGACTCGATATAATCGGCACAGACCTAGGCGACGAATACAGGATCACGATTGGAAGCTTGGAACATGGAATTGCAAGTCGCTAGGTTTCGCAGGTTGCGACAGGATGATCTACGATGAATTACATCCCCGCAACTTCGACGTCGTGGCGCTGCAGGAGATTTGCTGGACAGGACAGAAAGTGTGGAAAAGCGGGCATCGAGCGGCTACCTTCTACTAAAGCTGTGGCACCACCAACGAGCTGGGAACCGGCTTCATAGTGCTGGGTAAGATGCGCCAACGTGTGATTGGGTGGCAGCCAATCAACGCAAGGATGTGCAAGCTGAGGATTAAAGGCCGTTTCTTCAACTATAGCATCATCAACGTGCACTGCCCACACGAAGGGAGACCTGACGACGAGAAAGAAGCGTTCTACGCACAGCTGGAGCAGACATACGATGGATGCCCACTGCGGGACGTTAAAATCGTCATCGGTGACATGAACGCACAGGTAGGAAGGGAGGAAATGTATAGACCGGTCATCGGACCGGATAGTCTGCACACCGTATCGAATGACAATGGCCAACGATGCATAAACTTCGCAGCCTCCCGCGGAATGGTAGTCCGAAGCACCTTCTTTCCCCGCAAAAATATCCACAAGGCCACATGGAGATCACCTAACCAAGAAACGGAAAACCAAATCGATCACGTTCTAATCGACGATAAATTCTTCTCCGACATCACGAACGTCCGCACTTACCGCAGTGCGAATATTGAATCTGACCACTACCTCGTTGCAGTATGCCTGCGCTCAAAACTCTCGACGGTGTACAACACGCGTCGAAGTCGAACGCCGCGGCTTAACATTGGGCGGCTACAAGACGGTAGACTAGCCCAAGAATACGCGCAGCAGCTGGAAGTGGCACTTCCAACGGAAGAGCAGCTAGGCGCAGCGTCTCTTGAAGATGGCTGGAGAGATATTCGATCCGCCATTGGTAGCACCGCAACCGCTGCACTAGACACGGTGCCCCCGGATCAGAGAAACGACTGGTATGACGGCGAATGTGAGCAGTTAGTGGAAGAGAAGAATGCAGCATGGGCGAGATTGCTGCAACATCGCACGAGGGCGAACGAGGCACGATATAAACAGGCGCGGAACAGACAAAACTCGATTTTCCGGAGGAAAAAGCGCCAGCAGGAAGATCGAGACCGTGAAGAAACGGAGCAACTGTACCGCGCTAATAACACACGAAAGTTCTATGAGAAGTTAAACCGTTCACGTAAGGGCCACGTGCCACAGTCTGATATGTGTAAGGACATAAACGGGAACCTTCTTACGAACGAGCGTGAGGTGATCCAAAGGTGGCGGCAGCACTACGAAGAACACCTGAATGGCGATGTGGCAGACGAAGATGGCGGTATTGTGATGGACCTGGGAGAACGCGCGCAGGACATAATTCTACCGGCTCCGGATCTCCAGGAAATCCAGGAGGAGATTGGCCGGCTGAAGAACAACAAAGCCCCTGGGGTTGACCAACTACCAGGAGAGCTATTTAAACACGGTGGTGAGGCACTGGCTAGAGCGCTGCACTGGGTCATTACCAAGATTTGGGAGGAGGAAGTTTTGCCGCAGGAGTGGATGGAAGGTCCCATCTACAAAAAGGGCGATAAGCTGGATTGTAGCAACTACCGCGCAATCACATTGCTGAACGCCGCCTACAAGGTACTCTACCAAATTTTATGCCGCCGACTAACACCAACTGCAAGGGAGTTCGTGAGGCAGTACCAGGCGGATTTATGGGCGAACGCTCCACCACGGACCAGGTGTTCGTCATTCGCCAAGTACTGCAGAAATGCCGCGAATACAACGTGCCCACACATCATCTATTCATCGACTTCAAAGCCGCATATGATACAATCGATCGGGACCAGCTATGGCAGCTAATGCACGAACACGGTTTTCCGGATAAACTGACACGGTTGATCAAAGCGACGATGGATCGGATGATGTGCGTAGTTCGAGTTTCAGGGGCATTCTCTAGTCCCTTTGAAACGCGCAGAGAGTTACGGCAAGGTGATGGTCTTTCGTGTCTGCTATTCAACATCGCTTTGGAAGGGTAATACGAAGAGCAGGGATTAACACGAGTGGTACAATTTTCAATAAGTCCGTCCAGCTATTTGGTTTCGCCGACGACATAGATATTATGGCACGTAACTTTGAGAAGATGGAGGAAGCCTACATCAGACTGAAGAGGGAAGCTAAGCGGATCGGACTAGCCATCAACACGTCGAAGACGAAGTACATGATAGGAAGAGGTTCAAGAGAAGACAATGTGAGCCACCCACCGCGAGTTTGCATCGGTGGTGACGAAATCGAGGTGGTAGAAGAATTTGTGTACTTGGGCTCACTGGTGACTGCCGAAAATGACACCAGCAGAGAAATTCGGAGACGCATAGTGGCTGGAAATCGTACGTACTTTGGACTCCGCAAGACGCTCCGATCGAATAGAGTTCGCCGCCGTACCAAACTGACAATCTACAAAACGCTAATTAGACCGGTAGTCCTTTACGGACACGAGACCTGGACGATGCTCGTGGAGGACCAACGCGCACTTGGAGTTTTCGAAAGGAAAGTGCTGCGTACCATCTATGGTGGGGTGCAGATGGCGGACGGTACGTGGAGGAGGCGAATGAACCACGAATTGCATCAGCTGCTGGGAGAACCATCCATCGTTCACACCGCGAAAATCGGACGACTGCGATGGGCCGGGCACGTAGCCAGAATGTCGGACAGTAACCCGGTGAAAATGGTTCTCGACAACGATCCGACGGGCACAAGAAGGCGAGGTGCGCAGCGGGCAAGGTGGATCGATCAGGTGGAAGATGACTTGCGGACCCTCCGTAGACTGCGTGGTTGGCGACGTGTAGCCATGGACCGAGCCGAATGGAGAAGACTCTTATATACCGCACAGGCCACTTCGGCCTTAGTCTGAATAAATAATAAATAATACATACCATTCATTGGGCAAACCCCATTGCAAAAATCCATGTGGGCTGGCACATGAATCAAAGGAGATTTTTTATTTGAGTGTAATGACAAACGCTCTATATTGTCGAATAGAGCTCCCTAATATTCACCTTACCCACTAACACAAATTTTCCTTCCCGAGACATCTGTGAAGGTAGTACGGGTTCCCTGCATCTTCACTAGTAGATGTTGAACTAACATTCCTTCCCTTCCTTCCGTGATTGTAAGGACGTGGCCAGGTATACAACTGCTACTGTATAGGAAAAGGTACTAATCCCAAGTACCAATTTGTGACAATATACAGTAGATTGCTCAATTGAGCATTGTATAGCCACCCACGATTTGTACAATCACATATGCTATGCATGTGAAAAATGGGACGTTTAAGTTTATGATATGTATTTGGTATGGAAACGTAATTAACTTTCTAAAAATCGTAAAAAATTGCAGGAAAAATCGTTTTTGTGATCTTTGGTAGTGTCATGCTTTATTTGAGTGCAAATTAATTACAAAACATCCTTTTAACGGTAAGCGGCGACATAATTTTCCAGTGTTTCTATTATTCGGCCATTTCACTCAATGTTATAAAACATCTTAGCAGTTTTTCGGGTTTTCTAGAACAAATTTATAGATTTCATTTAGTCAGCTCAAAGAACTGACAATTTGGAGACGGTTCTTAAAATTAACTTACAATCGACAAAAATACATATGTTACACATTTGTAACACGGGCAATATAGTAAGGTTTCTCTTCAGCAAAAAATAACTAATCTCCGCTGCATGGTGATAGGCAAAAGATATTTTAGTTACTAGATAAAGATTATCGCTGTCGTCGCTGTCCGGAACATCTTTTGCTGTGAGGATAGGGGAGCTAAATGTCAAAGAAGGAAAATCCATACGATTTGACAGCTTGGTACCCAACATGTTCCGGACAGCAGAAAAAAGGGAACCGAAGCGACAATCTTTATCTAGTAACTAAAATATCTTTTTGATAGGCGTATTTGAGTAAAGCTTATCGATCATTTCGACATCTGATGGTCGTCACAAGAACCACGAAAAAAGTGTCGTTGGCCAGACCAAAAGATATTTTAGTTACTAGATAAAGATTGTCGCTACTGTTCCCTTTGTTCTGCTGTCCGAAACATGTGTGGTACATACCTGTCAAATCGTATGGATTTTCCTTCTTTGACATTTAGCTCCCCTATCCCCGCCAGCAAAAGATGTTCCGGACAGCGACGACAGCGACAATCTTTATCTAGTAACTAAAATATCTTTTGCCAGACCGCATCGTGCTTTCGTGCTGTGCGGTTCTATTTTCTCTCTTTGCGGAAGGAAGTTTTTAATACTACCCGAAGCTATTTTAATTTCAACGGTGCTTCTTAGCGCTATTTGTACCCACTGATCCCGTTACGATCTTTGCAAGGACCCGTGCCTTCGTTTTACGTTGGACCCGTTTGCGGAAGTAAAATTCCGACAAGCGGTGGTAATCCTGCAGGGACACCGTTCTGGGAAAAAACCTCTTAGCAGGTCACGTCTCCACGCTCAGCCATCAGCTTCCTTCAAAGAAACAAGGTTTCAAGACCGTCCTGCCAAAGCGCGGAAAAAATAGAAGGAAGCTGGAGAATTAAGATATTCCTTCTAACTCTAATATCGGAAATAATTCTTCTCCAATCGAACTGAGCAATCAGTTCGATTTGATTAATGATGAAATTGAGCAAATCGAATATACCCCTAGCCCAGGTGATTCGATTCATGCGAAAAAGCAAAGGATTCCGCCAATTGTGGTATCTGTTGCCGAGCTTCCGGAATGAGATTTTGAGTAACCTTCAGGGGATCAAGGTTTCATTTCAGATTGCTAGGAAGGGTGACTGCCGCGTTTTGCCGGGATCCTTTGACGATCGCAAACGTCTTCTTCAGTATTTAACTGAGAAGCGCCATAAATTCTTCACATACGACGACAAAACTGAGCGATTGTTCAAAGTCGTCTTGAAAGGTCTCCCCAGTGATGATAAATCACTGGATGACATTAAAATTGAAATTTCTCAATTACTTGGATTTTCATCAGTCCTCATCCAATTAAGATGAAAAAGAAATCCCACTCGGGTACTTCCCAGAGAAGCATTTCTCAAGAATTTTATTTAGTTCATTTTAACAAAAGTGAACTAAATAATATGAAAAGTTTGGAAAAGGCCTGTATTATGTCCCATGTCCGTGTCACATGGGAACATTTCCGCAGGCCTGGGGGAAATTTCCAAAACCCCACTCAGTGCCGTAAGTGCCAAAAGTGGGGTCATGGAACCAAACATTGTCACATGGATGCTAAATGCATGATTTGTGGTGGAACCTCTCACGCCAAGGACGCATGTCCTGTGAGAGAAGATTCCAATAAATTTAAATGTGCAAATTGTGGGGGCAATCATAAATCCAATTTCTGGGAATGCCCTTCACGCAAAGTTTTGAATTCCCGTGCAAAATTGTTGACGGTAAATTCCAATCGGATCCCAGATTCGACGGTTAGAAATTTTTCAAACGCTCAAATTTCGAAACCAGTTACCGGTCGAGCAATTCATACCCACCACAATTCACAAACAAATTTTGCCGCTCGTCAACGGGTAGCAAGCACTTCAGAAAAAAGTAAAATTTTTCGAATGTACCTACGTATGCAAACATCGCTGCTGGTAGACAAAATTTCTCTTCTCAAAATGAGGTTTATACCCATGTCCCAACGGAAAATAATGGTCATGTTGCCGATGCAGGTAGCATGACTGCTTCCGATTTTGATTTTTTAACTGAACAATTGCATCACATGATTGATGCAATGTTCAAAGCAAATACCATTCCTGAAGCTGTTCAGGTTGGTATAAAGTACACACAAAAAATTGTTATCGGACTCCGTTTTAATGGATCTAAATAATTGTGTGAAAGTTCTAAATTGCAATGCCCGCTCTCTAAAGGGTAAGGAAGATGAATTATTCAACTTCTTAACTGTTCATAATGTGCATATTGCCATTATAACAGAAACTTATTTAAAGCCCAGACTCTCCATTAAAAGAGATCCAAATTATTTTATCTACAGAAATGATCGTCTTGACAGCGCTTGTGGTGGGGTCGCCATTGTCATTAATAGACGTATCAAACATAAGTTATTTTCTTCATTTGAAAACAAAGTTTTTGAAACCTTGGGAGTTTCTGTTGAAACAAATTTTGGTCAATTTTCCTTCATTGCAGCCTATTTGCCTTTTCAATGCAATGGGCTGCAAAATAATTTGTTGAAAGCTGATCTTCAAATTCTGACTCGCAACAAATCAAAATTCTTCGTAATTGGTGACTTCAATGCCGTTCATGGAATTTTATTTGAAGATTGTACTGCGGGATATTATACTATTCAATAACCCAATGGCCCTACTTGTTTTTCTTCCAGTCGAAATCCTTCTACAATTGATTTAGTTTTAACGGATTCAAGTCAGCTGTGTGGCCAATTGGTAACTCATGCTGACATTGACTCTGATCACCTTCCTGTGACATTTGAAATCTCACAAGAAGCCATTTATAATCCAATCAGCTCTACTTTTAATTACCATAGAGCTGATTGGGATTTATATAAAACATATATCGATAGGAATTTTGATGTTAATATTCTTTTGGATACCAAAAGTGATATTGACAATGCGCTCGTATCTTTGACAAATTTAATTGTCGAAGCCAGAGGCATTGCAATTCCTAAATGTGAAATTAAATTCAACTCCATTATTATTGACGACGATCTTCAGCTACTGATCCGTCTTAAAATGTGAGGCAAAGGCAATACTAAAGAACTCGCGATCCCGCGTTGAAAGTTATTTGGCGAGATTTGCAAATGAAATTAAAAACGTTTCGCTATTCTGAGAAATACCAACTTTGAGAATAATGTCTCGAAGTTGGATCCCAGTTCGAAACCCTTTGGAAATTAACAAAATTCTTAAAAACCTCAAAAGCCAATTCCAACGCTTAAAGAGGGAAATAAAATTTTATTAACAAATGGCGAAAAGGCTCAAAAACTTGCTCAGCAGTTCGAGAGTGCCCATAATTTTAGTCTAGGTCTCACTAGTCCAATTGAGGATCAGGTTACACGAAGCTTCGAAGACATTCTCAACCAAGATAATGTTTTTGACCCTTCGTTGGGAACTAATTTGGATGAAGCGAGATCTATTACTAGAAAATTTAAAAATATGAAAGCCCCGGGTGATGATGGTATTTTCTACATACTTATCAAAAAACTTCCTGAGAGCTCTTTATCCTTTTTGGTTAATTTATTTAACAAATGTTTTCAATTGGCATACTTCCCAGATAAATGGAAAAACGCCAAAGTTGTTCCAATTTTGAAGCCGGACAAAAATCCAGCTGAGGCTTCTAGTTATCGCCCAATCAGTTTGCTTTCTTCAATAAGCAAACTGTTTGAAAAGATTATTTTAAATAGAATGATGGTTCATATTAATGACAATTCTATTTTTGCTGATGAGCAATTTGGTTTTCGCCATAGGCATTCAACCACTCATCAGTTATTAAGAGTTACGAACTTAATTCGGCTCAACAAATCTGAAGGATATTCGACTGGAGTTGCTCTTCTTGATATAGAGAAAGCATTTGACAGTGTTTGGCATGAAGGTTTGATTGTAAAATTGATGAATTTTAATTTTCCTCTGTACATTATTAAACTGATCCAAAATTATTTATCAGATCGCTCACTGCAGGTAAACTATCAGAATTCTAAATCTGATAGATAACCTGTAAGAGCTGGTGTTCCCCAAGGCAGCATATTGGGGCCCATTTTGTATAACATTTTTACTTCTGACTTACCTGATTTACCACCAGGGTGTCAAAAATCTTTGTTTGCAGATGACACAGGTCTCTCAGCCAAAGGGCGTAGCCTTCGTGTCATTTGTAGTAGATTGCAAAAAAGTTTGGATATTTTCTCCACTTACTTGCAAAAATGGAAAATTTCCCCGAATGCTTCCAAAACTCAGCTTATAATTTTTCCACATAAGCCGAGAGCTTCTTATTTGAAACCTTCTAGCAGACATATTGTCACTATGAATGGGGTTCCAATTAATTGGTCTAGCGAAGCCAAATACTTAGGACTTCTGCTGGACCAAAAACTAACTTTTAAAAATCACATTGAAGGCCTTCAAGCCAAATGTAACAAATATATTAAGTGTCTATATCCACTTATAAACAGAAAATCAAAACTTTGTCTTAAGAACAAACTTTTGATTTACGAACAAATTTTTAGACCTGCCATGTTGTATGCTGTGCCAATATGGACTAGTTGCTGCAATACCAGAAAGAAGGCACTTCAGAGGATTCAAAATAAAATTCTGAAAATGATTCTGAAGTTGCCTCCGTGGTATAGTACCAATGAACTTCATAGAATTTCTAATATTGAGACATTGCAACAAATGTCCAACAAAATAATTTCCAATTTAAAACAAAAGTCGTTGCAATCTTCTATTGCAACGATTAACTCATTGTACCCTTAGTATAAAATAGGTTAAGATTAGTTTAAGTTGAAAACATTGTAATTCCTACATGGTTCAATTCAACCAGAGGAAAAATTCTTACTGCCAGAGGTAATTGAAATGTATTAATAATAACTAAAAATGTTACATAGCAAATAAGGATGGTAGTGTTGAGAAAACACGGAACACCTAGTCTAAGAGATGAATGCATGTATTAGATAATTAGCAAATAAAATTAGTTAAAAAAAAAAAGTGTCGTTGGCCAAAACAGTGCATTGCCAGCATATGGAGGGAGTACGATTTTCGCGTTTTCTGGTTAATCCAACCATTTATGAAAGCTGAAATAGTCGCAAATTGGAAGAAAATTTTGTTTTCTTTGGGATGAGCTTCCATCCGGTGGGTGCTTGCATATGATTTTTCAGATTAAATAGCACATCTCTTGCAGTGCCTCCACCGCACTATTTTGGTTATGAATTCCCGGATTTTTAATTCGCGGCTTATTTGGGTGGAATTCGTCTTCAACAGCTGCTTAAAGACTGTAAGAAGCCAATGCCAGTGGAAAACATGTGACCATATACCATAAAGTGAAGTAAATTTTATGGAAAAAATTGATTTTGAATGTAACTAATCGCTTCTGTCGACTTTTCTCTCAAACTCTCGCAGCGCACTCTACCACTGGATCCTTCTCGAATTCGCCTAATAGCAGTTCGATATAATCTTTTAAATCTCCTGACTTTTACGCTAAGTCCATTATGTTTAAAGAAATTAGTATTTTGTCAACACACAAATGGTCCAGTTTAAAGCAAAATTTTATCCACAATGCGATACTTCCAGTTGGATCAGATCAAATGCAAAGAAAAAAGATTTTCCTCAGAAATAGACACTGTTCTAACAGTTTTCAAAAAAACAACTGTCGATGACTCGTAAGATGACTAAGTAGAATAATGTATCTTAGTTTGGACGCTCTTCTGGACCCGCATTATAGTGAGCTCAAGTTTGTAACCAAAGAGTTTATGCGTCAAGATCCAATAGATCAATTAATTTCGTCAACTGAAAAGTAGGTGTGTTAGACGCTGTCTTATATCTCATAGTGATAGTTCATTATCGAATAACCCTGCTTGCAAGCAAGATTACTTTCGATTCTTTCGATTCGATGGCTTTTTTCAAGACCGGGTGTTTTTAAAACCTTCGAACTGGCACCTTTAAGTTTAATTCGATAAATGATATTTCTCAAAGGACCTTAGCCGGCCCTGTAAACATAATGTGAAACAATATTAAATTTCCGCTTTGGGCATCCCTAAATTGTCAAAATCGGATGATAATTGACAGAGTTACAATATATTAATTAAATTTCACCCAAAATTTGCTTGTCACAGTTAATTTGGTCTTGTACAGCATTTTACTAGTGCTAATGGTCGCCACAATTTTGGTAGGGTAGAAACAGTTTGAAGTTTGGCTTGTGTCGTTTGATAAGTTTCCATCATCATAATGCTTAATAAGGCAAAGACAAAGGTGCTGTTTGAACGAGATGGCGCCACAACATTTAAAGTAAAATAAATTTCCTTGTATGGACAAATCATCCGTTCTCATTAACTACGCATCGCATCAATATGAAACCTAGGTCAAAAAGCAACAAATAATTTTTAGATTTTTTGTTCCCACGACTTGTTTTACAGTTCTAAACAATAAAAGAGATTTCATTGTACCTCCATACTAAATTCTAGCTGTATACTTTCAATTTTTTCAAGACTGTTCTCCACCTCGTGTGTGTGGAAGCAACATTGAAAGCTTGCGATATCGAACAGCAGATGTCACTAGTGTATATGCAATATTACATTGATACAAACACACAGCAACACCACCTGTCGACTGATAATGGAAATATTGAGATTATACCATCAGGTGTGTTACCGTTTACGTTAACAAAAATGAATTTTGTTTATAATAATTACCCAACATGCTAATGCGCTACTACCCAAAATACTCCCCTTGTAAAATCTTCCCAATCCTGTTCACTTCCTACTGTCAAAAAAAAAAACAAAGAGGGCAATTCCATATCCGGGCGAAAAAGAGAAAAGGAGACGGAGGAGATAAACTGAGGAAGAGAGAGTTGGGGACAGTAAATAGAGGACAGTCGTTGCTAGTCGTTGGACAACGTAAGACGTGGAAAAATTAGAAAGTGTTAAAAAAACGAAAAAGGAAAACCTGGCCACGCGGTAGCCTAGTCGCTTGTTTAAGCCTCAACAGGGATTCAGCCTTAAATTCCGGCCCACGCGGCATTCCAAGCAAGCCGAAGCTATTTATTCGGGGAACTCTGGCCGCCCGACCAATCCGCAGCCGTGGGTTATTTCCCAGCGAGCCTCAGGAGGGGAGGTCGCCGCATCGTGTTTCGGCTATCCGGTCGTCTGATTAAGCCGCCGCCGTGTGTTCTGGCCTATAGACAGCTTGTGGATCTAGGCCCGAAAATCCCGGCCACTCAGTCGCCCTTCAAACCCCTGCAGTGCTCCAGCAGCTGTACTTTTTGGCTCGAAGCGGCGTCCCCACCAAACCGGATCAAAATCTTCCGGCCACTCCGGCCGTCCAATCGAGCCGCAGCCGTGAGTTCCGGTTCATCGATAACACGAGGAACCCATACCTGTCCATCCGGCTACAAGGTTATCCGTTCAAGTTCCGGCAGTAGAGGACGACCCCTGTCAGGTTGCAGCCGTACTTTCTGGCTCGAAGCGGCGTCCACACCAAACCGGATCAAAATCTTCCGGTCGTCCGATCGAGCCGCAGCCGTGAGTTCCGGTTCATCGACAGCCCGAGGAATCCATACCAGTCATTCCAGTTACCAGGTTACCCGGTCCACTTCCAGCAATACAGAGCCAGCAGAGCTTTCCGGCCCACACGACGACTGAGCAGGTCGTCCCATCAAGCATCCGTCGCAACATTACGACGACCCGTTGGACCGTAGTTGCCAACTGAACCGTTTTCCGATCTCCTCCTCCTCTGGTGCTTCTACCAGCGACGACGTTTGCTCCAGCACCAAAGGTATGTCGTGCACAATTGCCACCTCGCATGATGGGCCCCAACCCACCGATCGGCCGCAACGATCCTTATCCTAAAACTAACCCCAAACCTTCCCATTGAAAAAAAAACAATAAATTTCTAAGTAAAATGTACCAATTCCTCTTTTAATTTCTACAAGTGCATGCATGTCCATTGGGTTTCTTAGTGTCCGCTTCGATTTACCAGTGAGTCACCTAAGCAGGAAAGAGTCGACCCTGAGAAGTTGGTTGAGCTGGCATAGGGCGTTTGGACGTCCACTCTACAGACGTGTGGACGTCACGAAGAGTTACAATTGGCGATCCAACTAAAAAAAAAGAAAAAAATATTCTTCATTCAGTTTCGAATATTTTCTACCTGCTTGGGGAGACTCACGATCGTGGTGTATCGTGAAGGTTTCCTAGTGGCGTCAACAAAAAGAAACATTTGGGTACGGCTGAGGTTTGTTTGATCCGTTGTGGTGCTCTTACCGGTCCGAGTCACTCTTGCATAGAGATAACGAACTTCATTGAATTGTTTCCGATTCATATAATTTCTCAATTAGCTTGTATTACTCTTTGTATATTATCTATTATTTTTCGCTTTTGAACTAGAATTGAATTACTTTGAATTTGTACATAGAAGCTAGGCTGTAAATATTTAGAGAATAGATCTACTAGAATTAGTTTTTTTTCGAATTCGCAGTTGGGAGTATTAGTTAACGGCAAGTTTACCGGTTAAAAACAAAAAATGGCTCAAGCTGCAGAATATTTTGAATTGAAGGAGGAAGATCTCCATAAATTTATTTTTGATATTCGTGTGGACCATCTCAATGAAGATGAACTGGATTTTGAGTTGGAGTTACGTGAAATCGTTTTTGAGAACCGTGAATCCATGTCTAGAAAGCGTCGTGCTTTAAGGGAGAGATTGAAACTAGAGAAGTTAGAAGGAACAGAGAGTTACTCTTGGAAGCGGGAGCCATATAGTGAACTGATTGCTTGTCAAAGTAAATTGCAAGAGATTGAAACTACACTTAAGCATTCGAACAGAAACTTGCCTCCGAGATGTCAGTCTTCGTTACTGCATCTGGGAAATCGGATAAGATTGTTGAAGAAGTATGTTGAGTTAGAAAAAACAGAGCAGCTGGAAGAAATGCAAGATAGGGTTTTAACTTATTTGAGAGATTTTTTTTATCAGAAACGCAAGGATGAAGACATTGGCCTCAGGAGATTGTTCACAATGGATATTTGTCCTTCCGAAGGACAAACCCACACGGATAAGTTAGGTTCTGTAGACGACAGGGGGGTAATATGCGGAGCATCGCGCCTCCTCTGCATGTGGTATGAAGCAAATGTAAATAAACAATCCCACAATTTTTCGTTAGTCAGCAGTAGTGTAGGTTAACCAATATCCTACAAGATTCCAGTTCGAAAAATGTTACACTTGCCAAGCGGGGTGGCCCAGGGTGGCCCGCCTTTCCCAAGCGGCGAGGCCCGGATAATACATCTTAGGTAGGCTTGATTTGTTCGTGGATGACAGGCTTACTCCCCCCCTGGTAGACGAAGATATGCTAGCTTCGCTGCAAAGATTAGGACTAGTAGATCCTGAAAATATGGAATCTGATGGAGTTAAACAAGGACTTCTAATGCTAGAACATGAATTATATCTGCTGCGTAAATTCAAGGAGAAGCATACGATGCTTCATCCATCCGATAAACGAGGAAACATAGACATTTCAAGCACACAAACTCCAATGACTTATACGGGAACAATTCCAAAACACACTGCGTCAAGAGCCTCAGGAGCCTTGACAAGCGCAATGCGGTATTGCGAGACAGCTCAAACATACTCTTTACCAACATTTTCAAATCCTAATTCCTATTGGAGTAGCATTGCCGGATTAACCGCGCCTTTGGGTAGTGTCGGCGGTTATCCTGTAATAAACACATTAACGAACCCAACCCCTACAAATCAGGCCCCTAGAGTGGCCACCTCAATCAGCTCGAATGCTGGATACAACTGGCCCTCGGTGACAACGGTCAATTGTACAAACCCTCCGATGCACACTGCAGGTGACTCGTCAGTAACATCAATGGTGTCCACCTCAGGCACTCAGATCCGAAATAACCCTGATCTGCCACATGAGGGATGGAAAATGGTTCCTTGTGGGTGGAGCGAAAGGATTTTCAATCCGTGTAGTTCAGCCTCTATGCACAGTTCAGTTGACAATTTCAGAGCAACTTCATCAGTTGGCTCTATTCCATACACGGCTGGAACCTGTAGGACTGGATGGGCTACTTGCCCGGCCCCAGCAATGGTCCCGGCCAGTGAAGCAAGGCAGCTACCTAGTCATTCGGCTTTTTGCAGTAACTACCCTTCAACTGCAGCTATTGGCAGCATCAGTGGTGGATACCCCGTGAGTATCCCACAGGGGGTTCCAGAAATCGCACAAAGATCCTATAATCGAAAATCTTTACCTGTTTCAAAATGGAAATTAACCAAATACGCGGGCACAGACCAGGGTTTGAAGCTAAATGAGTTTCTTCATTTGGTTTCACAGCTAGCCCTATCGGAAAATGTACTGGAATCTGAATTATTTGATTCCGCCTTTCACCTTTTCACCGGGCCAGCACTGAACTGGTATATGTCCATGAGGTCATCGGGACGACTTATGAATTGGATTCATCTAGTCGCGGAGCTTCGTAAAGCTTTTGTACACCCCGAACTGGACTCTCTTGTACGGGCCCGAATATACCAGAAGAGGCAAGCCCGCAATGAAACTTTCCAGGAATACTATTATGATATGGAAAGTATGTTTCGCTCGATGATTAACCCCATGGGCGAGTGGGAAAGATTAGAGGTTTTAAGAAGAAATATGAGATTAGATTATAAGAAGGCGTTACTCTGGAAACCCGTAGCCAATCTGGCCGAATTACTCGAAGCTGGGCACCTGATTGACGCTTCGAACTTTTCTCTTTTTGCGAAAATGTACGATACCGAAAAATCGACTAACGCAGTAACTGTCAATGACGGGACACAAGAAGGTAAGAAGCAAACATCTCGCTTTAAAGTACAGGAGAAGAACTACTCGAAGGATAGAGAAAGACAAAGTAACAAAAAAGATATGGTTGCAAAAAGCGGCCCTAAATCTTCACAACCTCCCACCCAACCGAAGAAATTAGACAACCCTCTCGAAGGAAGTTCGAAACCGAAAAGAACCCTGGACTACTTGGTGGAAGGTTATAGGCCACCCCGAGACCATGAATGTTTATATTGTCGACAGACAAACCATTCAGTGGACCAATGTCGTAGTTTCAACGGGCTAATGTGCCTAGTATGTGGATTCCGAGGATTCGAAACCCAACATTGTCCGTATTGCCAAAAAAACGGACTTCAGGCGGTCGAAAATCGCCGACCGTCGAACCCACACCACAGCGCGTAAATACATTCCCTTTTGGATCAACCCCTTCGGACTATTGGGAATCAGTTCCAGAAGAGGCATACAATTCGGAATCCCAAGAATCCCTGACGATTTCATTATCGCAGTATCAAGACAACCGTCCTTACGCTGCCATAAAGATCTATGGCATACCCACTAATGGCCTTTTAGATTCAGGAAGCCAGATCACTATAATTAGCGAGGAAATCTATCAAAAACTCAATGGTTCTAAATTACAACCGTTGAATCGACCTATCAGAGTTGTATCGGCCAATGGGTCGGATCTGACGGTATTGGGTCAATTATATTGTCCTTTTAACTTTAAAGGAAAGTTAAAAGTTTTGCCCACCTTGGTAGTTGGCAAATTGTCCGTCAGCTGCATTTTGGGAATGGATTTTTGGCGGAAATTCCGAATTTGGCCCACGGTACAAGAGTGTGCCCTAGTGACGACAGAAGCCGCTTTACCCGATTACCCACCTCGTTCATTTACGGAAATAGAAAAGGTTCAACTTGAAGAAACGAAACAATTATTCAAGGTTGCCTCAGCGGATAAACTTTCGCTAACTCCCCTAACGGAGCATCACATACAGATATCCGAAGAATGGAGGAACAAACCACCGGTAAGGCAATATCCGTATCCGTTATCTCCCAAAGTTCAGGAGAAAGTGGCTATCGAACTCGAAAGAATGCTTAGACTGGGAATTATCGAGCGAGCCCACTCCGACTGGTCTTCAAATATAGTTCCAGTCATCAAACCATCGGGAAAAATACGTCTTTGCCTGGACGCTCGTAAGGTAAACGAACGAACGGTTCGCGATGCCTACCCGTTGCCCCACCCGGGGCGAATCCTTGGACACTTGCCTAAGGCTCAGTACTTAAGCACGATTGACCTGTCTGAGGCCTTTCTTCAGATTCCCTTGGAGAAAAGCTCTCGTCGGTATACTGCATTTAGTATACAAGGCAAAGGGATGTTCCAATTCACCCGGCTCCCCTTTGGACTGGTCAACAGTCCGGCGTCACTGGCCAGACTGATGGACAGAGTACTGGGGCATGGTGAATTGGAACCGAACGTCTTCGTGTATCTGGACGACATTGTCATCGTCACGGAGACGTTCGGAGAGCACATCCGATTGCTTCGCGAGATCGCTCGGCGGTTGTCAGAGGCAAACCTATCGATCAATCTAGAGAAATCGAAATTCGGCGTTAGTGAGTTGCCATTCCTAGGGTACCTGATTTCAACCACTGGCCTTCGTCCGAACCCTGACAAGGTTCGTGCTATAGTAGACTACGAAAGGCCAACCACTGTGACGAAGCTTCGTAGGTTCCTAGGGATGGCCAACTATTATCGCCGTTTCATAAATGATTTCAGTGGGATTACGTCTCCACTATCGGACCTACTAAAAGGCAAATCAAAAATACTGGGTTGGAACGAGGCTGCCGAAGAATCTTTTGAGAGGATTAAGGAGAAACTAATTTCGGCACCCATATTATCTCCACCCAACTTTAATGTGGAGTTTTCGATACAGACCGATGCCAGCGATGTGGCCGTGGCGGGGGTGCTCACCCAAATGCAGGAAGGACAGGAGAGAGTAATAGCTTACTTCTCACACAAATTGACAACTCCGCAAAGGAACTATCATGCATGTGAGAAGGAAGCTCTCGCTGCTCTCCTGTCGATCGATGCATTCCGAGGATACGTAGAGGGGTCGCACTTTACGCTTATAACGGATTCTTCCGCGCTAACGCATATTATGACTGCAAAATGGAAGACAGCTTCCAGGTGCAGTCGATGGTGCTTAGAACTGCAGCACCATAATGTGACCATTATCCATAGGAAAGGTAAAGAGAACACAGTCCCCGATGCGATATCTCGAAGTGTCGTGGCAGTCATTACCAGCCCGGCCAAGGACAACCTTGCTGAAGACGCGGTAGAGACAAACGATTTTCGCGAAACCGATCCGGCCATCAAATGGTTTGAGGAACTGATAGACAAGGTAACAGAGAAACCCTTGGAATATGTTGACTATCAGATACGCGAAGGTAAGCTTTTTAAATATATGTCCATCCCGGACTCGGTCCATGATAACCGTTTCGACTGGAAGGAAATACCTTCACCAGAAGAACGCCCAGATATAATTCTCGAGAATCATGATGGCTCTATGCACTTGGGGGTAGATAAATCACTATTTCGAATCCGCCAGCGTTACTGGTGGCCTCGAATGACTATACAGATAAGAGAGCACATTCAGCAATGCAGCGTCTGTAAGGAGACCAAAGCAGCTAATACTGCACTGGCTCCTCCATTAGGGGAACAACGGGTCACGACCCACCCGTGGCAGATTATAGCCTTAGATTTTATCGGTCCATTCCCGGATAAAAATTTACAGTAACTTGTATGACATAACCCATTGAAATACAATAGATTGTGTGGCAAACAATACAAACTATTGTATGCTTATTGTAAAATGTTCACGGTTGTAAAAGATCTTTATTGTACGTACATTAAAATAACAATATATTTAAATGTTTCCGATATATTCTATTATATTTTTATTGTTCGCTTATGTTTAGTATTGCTCATCCAAAAACTAAACAATTTTTAGAAGTATTTGGGTTGGATGATCTGGAAATCCGTCTAATATTATTGAATTAGTATAATTTTGGAATATTTCATGGATTTATTATATTGATGAAATAACAATTGAAAACAATAAAATTACAATAGCTTTGTTTGTTAAATAAATAAAAATGTTATACCGGTTCTCAAGTATATATTTTCATATTGCAGGTCTAGTTGCAGGTCTAGAAATGTTTTGCAATAAAAAATTGATTTCAAAAAAATGAAAAGGAACAAAAACTTTTGCTTATAATTTTGCTCGGAGAATTGCTGGATTCATTTGAGCGTGTACAGTTTTGTTTATAATTAGTGAAGAGATGAAAATAATGAAACTGTATGGTGCAGAAAGTGTTTTTTTCATTGCAGTTTCTGCTGCTGGGAAAGCGGTAGATCACTATGGCTTCTGTACCGTGGTGAGTATCTAAAGTGTTGAAGCGCGTTAGAGCATCATTATTTACTGGGGGCGAGTATTTTGATCACTCTCACTGTAAATACTGTCATTTTAGATTAGTCACTCTTTTTCGCATCGGTCACTATTTTCGGTATTTTCGGTTATCATTTCGGTGGCTGCATTTCGTATCGGTGACGTTCGACGTTTGATAGTTCATCAAATAGTAGCGCTGTTATTTGGTCAATTTGGTCACCTGTCAGCTGCGCTACTGTTTTAGCAGCGCGTTTAGTAGCAACCAGTAAAGTGTCAAATAATGATACTGCGCTGACAAACGGTTTATACTCAACACCGGTAATCGTAATCTTATACTACAAAAGTTCAATGTACATAATGAACGCAGTGGTTCATCCCGAACAAAAAATAAATGAAAATTTTATCATCATAATACCTGATGACATGCCTGGTAACATGTATCCTTGTTCCTTTACAGAAATGAAGCTTATGATAAAATACTGCTGCTTGCTGGTCACTGATTGAAGATCGTTCAGTGGCTACCATTGGCCAATCTCACCAACGGGATATAACAAGAACTGATGCAGGTAATTTTTTCTTTTCTTCTCGACGTATTTTTTCTAATAAAACTGACATTCTTTAATAATTTACATTTTTCACAGGTTTATATCTATATGTATTGTCTATTCGGAACAAAGTTAGTACGCTTTTTAAACCGATGTTGGATTTTTCTCCAGATACAGGCAACCCACTTAACTTTGGAAGTAGTGCGCTGGATTCGTCTAAAGATATGCTAAACAACCGGAGGAAAATAAAATAATTTGTAAAACAATTAATTCTATTGTATTTTTATTGTAATATTGGAGTATAATGTATTCTAAATCCTGTTGTATTTCTATTGTAAAACAATAGAAACAGTAATTGAAAACATTTAAAACACAATGTTTTCTATTGTTTTGTCGCTCGAAATCATCCCATTGAAGAACCGTAAAATCAATTGTTTTGCTCCGAATTTTGTATGGAAAATTTTCGATTTTTTTATTGTAAAGATACATAACAACCCCCCTTTTTAATTGTAAAAGTTCCATTTACCATTCATTTTATCGTGGAAAACCATTATTTCTCATGTGATTTTATTGTCAAAATTCCATTATATTCAATGGTAAAAATTATGTTTTAAATGGTGTTGTAACAATAAAATTTATGATATTTTAATGATATTTTTTATCCGGGTTGCCACGGAGCCGAAAACAGAACCAATACATTTTATCCATATTGGACCTTTTCAGTAAATGGGTAATGTTAGTACCATTTAGAAAGATCGAAAGTGTGGCATTATGTACTACCCTTCGCGATCAGTGGTTTTTTCGAAACTCGGTTCCCGAAGTTGTGATCACTGACAATGCATCTTGTTTCTTATCACATGAGTTTCGCAACTTACTGCAAAGGTACGATGTGAGGCATTGGCTGAACGCAAAGTACCACTCTCAAGCTAACCCGGTGGAGCGAGTACACCGAACAATTAATGCGGCCATCCGCACTTACGTGCGAGAGGATCAGAGATTGTGGGATGGGAAGTTGTCGGAGATTGAAACCGTGTTAAATACGTCTTTACATACGGCTACTGAACTCACCCCTTTCTTCGCGACTCACGGGTACGAGATAATTTCCAAAGGCTCTGATCACCGTCGAGGGGATTCCGAAGAAGTCTTATCCCCTGAACATAGAGGCAATAGACAAAAGGAATTGTACGGAGAAATTTGCGATCTTGTAAGGACCAATCTTGCCAAAGCACATCAAGAGTGCCGCAAAAGATATGAACTACGCCATCGAAAGTTTGGTAAGTCTTTTCAGTTAGGGCAGCTTGTATACAGGCGTAACATGAAGTTGTCCAGTGCCATAGAGCACTATAATTCCAAGTACGGTCCACAATTCCTACCAGCAAGAATCACTGGGCTGAAAGGATCCTCGTCCTATGAATTAGAGGATCTGGCTGGAAAGTCACTTGGGGTGTGGCCAGCTTCCCATCTGAAACCGGGATAGAATCCACAATCAGGTTTGACCGGTATTGGTAAACGTTTCACCAGTTTTCCCGATATGTATAATTTGGAAGTTGTTCTTGAAATTTTCCTATTTTCTTAATTTATAATTAAAGTCTAGCTCCGTACAGTTTTGTTTTCACTCTATCGAAGTTGGACTATCGCTGATTTTTGTTTACATTTTGAGTTTCGCATGGAACGAGCTGAAGTTGACTGCAATTATGCAGGCGAGAATCAACAGGGCACGCTCACGAAATAAAACGGCGAAAAAAATGTAACACTACACGGTTAAACAACATTAAATAAATTAAACAATTAATAAATTAAAGTTAAATTCAACATTGAATAAAAGAAAATTCAAATGGGAACCCACAACCCACAATATTACGGAGCCTAATAAAAAAAAATTGCTTTGTATAAAAAAAAAAAGATTAAAAGCACTCGAGGCAGTACTAGACTCGGTGATTGAACCAAGAGAAACATAGCGTTAGTTAGGTAAGAGTTAAAAATTTAATCGATAAATTAGGATGAATGACAGGATAGTGAATGAATGGAATAGGGCCCTATGAATGAGTGAATAAATGAAGGAGAATGAGCAAATAGATAATATAAACCTATAGAAGGCAGTTGAATTGAGCCTTTAAGAAGAATATGGAGAAAGTCAAATAGTATTTCCCAACAAGTTTGCAGGCTTCAATAGCGAAAAATAATAAATTGTTAGTTACGCGAGCCAAAACGGAATATTATTAAGCAATTTCAGTGAAGTTCAAATCTCGAGGGAGTGAATGCAAATTGGTACGAGAGGTTAAATTTATTTGATCCGAACTGAAGTCCAACCCTCATATCTTTTACTGCCGTCAATAAGAGCAATTTCCGAACATTACCGATACATAAATGGTCCAAGAAGCCTGAAAAATTAAGCCTTGAATAAGGCTCAATTTTTCCTCCCAGCAGGGAATATTTGTTACCGTTTACGTTAACAAAAATGAATTTTGTATATAATAATTACCCAACATGCTAATGCGCTACTACCCAAAATACTCCCCTTGTAAAATCTTCCCAATCCTGTTCACTTCCTACTGTCAAAAAAAAAAACAAAGAGGGCAATTCCATATCCGGGCGAAAAAGAGAAAAGGAGACGGAGGAGATAAACTGAGGAAGAGAGAGTTGGGGACAGTAAATAGAGGACAGTCGTTGCTAGTCGTTGGACAACGTAAGACGTGGAAAAATTAGAAAGTGTTAAAAAAACGAAAAAGGAAAACCTGGCCACGCGGTAGCCTAGTCGCTTGTTTAAGCCTCAACAGGGATTCAGCCTTAAATTCCGGCCCACGCGGCATTCCAAGCAAGCCGAAGCTATTTATTCGGGGAACTCTGGCCGCCCGACCAATCCGCAGCCGTGGGTTATTTCCTATCGAGCCTCAGGAGGGTAGGTTGCCGCATCGTGTTTCAGCTATCCGGTCGTCTGATTAAGCCGCCGCCGTGTGTTCTGGCCTATAGACAGCTTGTGGATCTAGGCCCGAAAATCCCAGCCACTCAGTCGCCCTTCAAACCCCTGCAGTGCTCCAGCAGCTGTACTTTTGGCTCGAAGCGGCGTCCCCACCAAACCGGATCAAAATCTTCCAGCCACTCCGGCCGTCCAATCGAGCCGCAGCCGTGAGTTCCGGTTCATCGATAACACGAGGAACCCATACCTGTCCATCCGGCTACAAGGTTATCCGTTCAAGTTCCGGCAGTAGAGGACGACCCCTGTCAGGTTGCAGCCGTACTTTCTGGCTCGAAGCGGCGTCCACACCAAACCGGATCAAAATCTTCCGGTCGTCCGATCGAGCCGCAGCCGTGAGTTCCGGTTCATCGACAGCCCGAGGAATCCATACCAGTCATTCCAGTTACCAGGTTACCCGGTCCACTTCCAGCAATACAGAGCCAGCAGAGCTTTCCGGCCCACACGACGACTGAGCAGGTCGTCCCATCAAGCATCCGTCGCAACATTACGACGACCCGTTGGACCGTAGTTGCCAACTGAACCGTTTTCCGATCTCCTCCTCCTCTGGTGCTTCTACCAGCGACGACGTTTGCACCACCACCAAAGGTATGTCGCACAATTGCCACCTCGCATGATGGGCCCCAACCCACCGATCGGCCGCAACGATCCTTATCCTAAAACTAACCCCAAACCTTCCCATTGAAAAAAAACAATAAATTTCTAAGTAAAATGTACCAATTCCTCTTTTAATTTCTACAAGTGCATGCATGTCCATTGGGTTTCTTAGTGTCCGCTTCGATTTACCAGTGAGTCACCTAAGCAGGAAAGAGTCGACCCTGAGAAGTTGGTTGAGCTGGCATAGGGCGTTTGGACGTCCACTCTACAGACGTGTGGACGTCACGAAGAGTTACAGGTGTAGTGGCTGTTGTTAAAATATTTTGGAAGGGCCTCAAGCGGAATTTTTGCTAGAATGCAACTGACGATCTCCTATTCGTGATGATGGTGGTCGCTGCGATGTCAAACGACATGAGCCTAACGTCAAATAGACTGCACCGTACGGTAAAATGCTTAATAAATGACGAAAACAGAACAATATAAGTTGAGTTATTGAAATTATTTTTTTTACGATCGAAATCATTTTGCGATAATTGAATACTCGGGCGAAATGTAATCGGTGCAATATAAACGGAGCTTTAAACTTCATAAACAGCACTAGCGCCACGCCAACAAACGGTGGCTTCAAGAACTAGTGCTTGTTTCATGGGGTTGGTGTCATGCATGTTTGTCAGTCTTACGTAACACCAGGGGGAGAAGGTGGAGCACTGAATCCCCACCCCAACACGTGCGACATCTGGGTTTGGTTCTAAGCTGTAAACAAAACAGTGTTAATTCTCTACCACCTTTTTGTTATGGCGAGGCATTTTTACGCACACTTTTGTTTTCGATTTTTTCATCAAAACCAAACACTCAATCATCCAGAAATGTAACGATGTGGTATGCTTGAGATTCCTGCTAGATTATAGCGACTCGAAAAAGAATCTATTTGCAGCAGTAACTAACCGAATATAAAAATGTTCACATTAACGATTGCGCCCTAACACCGGTTCTAAGCTTCGATGCAGAGTACACCAGGCGTATGAGGCCCTTGCGTAACACAGATTATGCTATTATTTTTAACAATTCAAGGAACATCTGAAACAGCTGATCACATATCACATAACATATACAGTCACTCTCAAAATTGAGCGTACACCATAGATTAGATGAATATATTCGAAAATTCCAAAGGAAATTTAATTGTTGGCTCGGTGGTTTTTAATGCATTTCAATATTCATCCCTTCCTTCAATGTATGCGTACATAAAATGGTTGAAATTTTTTTTCAAAAGTTCATTTATTTGAAAATAATCTCAAAATACGCCTATCAGATGTGACAAAATTGAGCGTACAGCTAATGTTTTTCTATAAAATTTCTTATTATAAACACGATTAATGTATTTTAAAATTGTTTTTTCATGATTATATTTATAATAATAAACATCCGCTACTTAAACATTCAATGTTTTGAAATTAAACCATGTTTTAATCAAAATGGCGAACAAGTAAGATGTATAAACAATGTTATTTAACAATTCAATGCTGCTGGGCAAAATAGATGCTTTAAGATATGGATTTCACCGGCATCGTGTCTTATATATGATAGACAATCGAAATCGAGCGAGACATACGATAAATTTGGGAAAATTCAGTCGGTAAATGATGAAAACAGATGTAAACATACAAAGAAAACGACAAATGTTGGGAACGGCATATTTCAAATTAAGTATAACTTTATTTAAAAGTCGATGTATAGGTAGCTTATAAGCTCAGGACACTCATTAATAATAATATTACTAAAAGAGCAGCACACGGATACATTATAAGATGTCATATCATATTTGAAGACTCAGTCACCGTAGGAACAAATTTGGTTGAATCATTTAAGGTGGTTATACAACAAAGCCACAAATCGGCCATATTGGAAACCACGTGCTTTTTATAGTGATTTTTCAAGAGCACGAATTAAGAGAACCACAACGCCCATGGGGATGAAACATCCGTAGATCGTCTGCTTACTCATGCTAAACAATCGACTTTAATTTCAGCATTGTACGAACATTATTACGCTGATTTGAACTTCGATAATAGGAGTAGAAAACCGTGTGGTGATTTTGAAATTGACCACATGGCTTGATTGTATAATCACCTTAAATTCACCAAGATATCATTAAATAAGCTGCCAAACTCTTAAAAAAGTTTATTTTTACACGCCACATGGAAATCATCTAATTGCATCCCTTATGGTAACAGATCGTGGAGTTTAATCCAAATTTAATTATGAAACTACGATTTGAGGCTATATTTACAATATTTAATCAGAAGTGCTCTACAGGGTTGAGAAGCTGTGTTTATGTTCGGTACCTTAACATGCACCTTGTACTTTTAGAATTTGACTGTGAATGATTGGATTCAATAATATTACTCTTAATGAAATACCTGAGACAATAATCGAGCTTTAAATTAAATTTAAGTTAAAGAAATTCTAAATTTGAATTATGTCATTCCTAACATTTGTCGTTTTCTCTGTATGTTTACATCTGTTTTCATCATTTACCGACTGAATTTTGGCAAATTTATCGTATGTCTCACTCGATTTCGATTATTTATCATATATAAGATACGATGCCGGTGAAACATACAAATTAAAGCATTTATTTTGCCCACAGACATTGAATTGTTAAATAGCAATGTTCTTACCTCTCACTTGTTCGCCATTTTGACCAAAACATGGTTTAATTTCAAAACATTGAATGTTTATGTAGCGGATGTTTATTATTATAAATATAATCATGAAAAAACAATATTAAAATACATTAATCGTATTTATAATAAGAAATTTTATAGAAAAACATTAGCTGTACGCTCAATTTTGTCACATCTAATAGGCGTATTTTGAGATCATTTTCAAATAAATGAACTTTAGAGAAAAAATTTCAACAATTTCATGTACGCATACATTGAAGGGAGGGATGAATATTGAAATGCATTAAAAACAACCGAGCTAACTATTGAATTTCCTTTGAAATTTTCGAATGTAGTCAACTAATCCATACTGTACGCTTAATTTTGAGAGTGACTGTAGGCATCTTTGCCGTGGAATGTGGTCCTTGCATGATTTTGAAACGTCAGGTAACCTAGCGGTGGAAGTCAAGCTTTACTGAACAACACGCATGAGCAAGAGCAGCATCGTATGCTTTGCTGTCTTTTTCTTTCGTCCTGGATATACGGGAGTGCCGTTCGTCGATTGTTGATACACGAAGAGCTTATTTTGAAATTTGCAGTTTGTTCTATGATGCCTATCAGTTTTGTGCACATGAGTATTATCAGCAGTGATGGAAATTGTATGGATGGTATGGATGTTTAGATGATTTTCTTAGAAAGCAGATTAGCTATGAATAAAATAATTTTTTTATTGTCTTTGTGAATTATTTTGTCTACCCATTTCTAGAACCCATCCCCATACATTAATTCACCTAATAGACCAGATAATATATCCCCGAATAGTATATCAATTCCATCATAGGAATAGTCATTGGCGGAACTAACATCTATTCTCTATTTTGGGCTTTTTTTTAAATTCTCGAACATTTTACCACCTCATTAGGTTGTCTTAGTGGTAATGTGATAAATCCAGTTCAACTACCTAAGGCAGCGGTTCTCAATCTTTTTTCTTAAGGGGTACCCCTTTAAACTTTTTTATTAACCCGTAAATACCTAGGACGAACTTCTAATTTTGAAAAGCATGTATCTCGGAGATTTTTAGAGGTTTTTATTTAGAACTAGCAGACCCGACGAACTTCGTTTCGCCTAAAATTGATTTATTCTCTGATTAAGTCTCGAATTATGAAGAAATTGATGTTTCATTTGCATGGGAGCCCCCCTTTCCAAAGGGGGGATGGGTCTCGAGCCATCTTAAGAACCTTCCCCGGCCCCAAAAACCTCTGCATACAAAATTTCACGCCGATCGGTTCAAAAGTTTCGGAGTCTATAAGGTTCAGACAGAAATTCATTTTTATGTACATATATAGATTTTCACTACTATGCAATTTTTACTTGAAATTGCAATGCAATTTTACTTGAAAAATAACTTTATTCACTTTTAATTACATTAATACGGTTTCCCTATTTAAAATCTAGTTGTAACTCCCAGGTTGTAACTAACACTTCCTACTCGCAATAAAGACTGACTGTCCGTTTGCTGATCGAACACTATTTATTAATTATAATCTGTCAACGCTGCAATACCTGGCCAACGGGGTCGAACTCCTCCAAAACTGCAGACTACACCTTGGTAACAACGGTGACTTGGTGGCGTGGTGACTCGGTGGCGCGATGATGTCTTAGCAAGGGCCGTTATGCTGACCTTGCTGGTTGATCGGAAAGGTTCACGCGTAACTCCTCTGGTGGGTAAGATTGGATGTTCTCGGCTATTTTTGTAGAGTTCTTAGAAGTTTTTTTCATTTCTGTTTGCTTTGTCGTTGTTGTGAGAGTAATGAATCTTATGGAACGTACACACGGTCAAGCAGTTCGACCAACATTGACTCCACCTCCCGTTTATTCAAACATCCATGAAGTTTTCCCAACAGCAGCACGAACAATCAATTTATTCGACCAACAATATCACACACGAACGACCGAAGCGCCAACTTGAGCACCAACCATCAACAAATATATGGGAGTTTGTGCAACTTCACTACAAATCCTCAAACATGTTCGGCGAACCTTGACTCCACCCCCGACAACTCAAACCAAAATCAAACCGTTTTAATTTTTTCCAACCGAGCCGCCAACTGTCAAATGGTTGTTCGAACAACTTCACACACGTTCAAACAAAGCAGCAACCGAGGCGTTTTCTTGGGGGCGGAGTCAATGTTCGTCAAACTGCTTGACTGGTGTGTACGTTGCATTAAAGACGACTCGTTTCCTATACACGGAAGAAAAAAAGTACCCAAAATTGAGTATTTTTAAACTTACTTTTGAGTTATTTTTTCTCTTCTCTTTCATCCACTCTTTCTTTTGTTGACAAAAACAAAAGAGCCAAACAATCCAACGACGCCAGTTCAATACGGGAAGCCAATTTTGAGTTTTATTACCTGAGGTCGAAATTTAGTAAATTAAACTTACATTTGGGTAAATAAATTTTCCGTTAGGTACTTTTATAACATGGGAGTAAAGGCAAACTACTTCGACCCTACTTACTCAATTTTGGCTTCCCGTACGGATGTTCGAGGTTGGGTGAATTAAACTCACTATTGGGTAGTTTATTTCTTCCGTGTAGAGACAGATAATTGCAGGGTTGCTACGACAACGCGGATTTCGCGATTTTCGCGGATTTGGCGCGGATTTACAAAACGATTTCAAGGCTTTGCGCGGATTTAGTTTTAGGTGAAAGTTTAACAAATAAAATGCTGAATCTAAGGATGTTTATTTGAAAATTAGTTTTATGTCTATATAGATGGGCTTCATTTTCGCTAGCAAATGTTGTTGAGAACAAAATTTACGTTTGAAGTCGGTTACTCACATTATTTTTCGGATATTTACAGGCTCTTACAGCATGAGGCATACAAAACATGTCTGTTGAAGGGCTTGAACACCCGTGATATTTGTCAGTTTCTGATTGATTATCGTAAATGGAACCACATAGCATGATATACCTAGCATATTATTTTTTGAAAGTTTTCTGATATAGTGTTGAAAATTAAATTGCTTTCATAGCATTGGTCTAAAACGTATGAGGATTTGTACAACAATTGGAAATACAAAAATGATCCTTTATTTGATGCAGATGACTCATTTAAATAGGTACTTCAGCAGAAATTCGTTCAAACATTGGAATGTAATTTCCAAAAGGTATTGCTGAAAAAACGCAGTGATTCTAGAAGCATTTTTTTGCGATATAAGCAGGGAAAAGTCTGCGGATAAGAATAACAAAAATTCAAACAAGGGAAGAACATTATTAAAATGAATTCTTTTTATTTCCATGAATATGGTTAGCCCATGAGAATAAATGTAAAACTATTCACAGTCCGTTTTGATCGAAATTGATTCAAATTACGCTAAAAGTAGCCTCACACTTTGGGGATTTTGTTCCCATGTGTTCAAAACTAAAGTGAAACTCATGCAATTTCGTCTCAAAAAGTAAAAAAAATCTGGCCAATTTATAGTCTGGTTTACATGTCGGACATGGGAGCGAAAATTGCAGACAAGCTTCTGATGTGTAGCCTTAAATCTAGGATCTTAAATCTAGCCTTCATTCCGACCGAATTTTCCCTCGGTTTGAATCTAACTTAAACTTGATTTTGTTCAGTTGATTTTTAAATATTTTTTTCATGAATTTCAGAATTATTCAGAATGTCTTAATGTTTCGAAAAGAATCAAATGACTAAAATATATGTGGTACCGTGTGGGACCGAAATTCGTACAGCACCGAAATCCATCCACCTCATGAGATATTAATAAAATAAAGGGGGTTAAATCAATTAATTTAGAAATTATTTATCTTAACCTGTTCAGATACTTGACAGTAAGCTTTTAGGGCATTGAAATGGAAAGTAGGCTTTGAAACTAAAACAACAAAAATCAAAAACATATTTCCACCCACCAAACGCGGAGTTTCTGCCGCCATATTTTTTGCGGGTAGAGTGTAATTGCACCAAAAGTAACTGTGTTTAACTGCTAATTGCGAATCATTACATAAGATAAGCGGAATACAAATCGAAGGGATCCCTTCTCAAGGTGCGTATTGAACTATAAGGCATTTTATGAGACAGATCGAAACAGCTGTTTTTCTCGTGTTTATCTACTTTGACAATTAGTGGGAGCCCGTTTGTTTGGTAATTTCGGGCATAACATTCCGATGGGTCCCATCATCAATTCTACATATTTTACTTTTCGGCTATCAGGGCCTTAGAACAAAGTTTTTCATATGATTCTTAAAACGTGTCGTTAGATTATTCATACCATTGCATTCTAAGCATGAAAACCGAAGAAAACACGAATTAAAAGTAAAACGTTTTTAACATTAATTTGTGTTCGGACCTAACGGAATGTTCACGCAGAATCATATCAAAACAAAACATCAAAAGTAAATAATCGGGCCACCACGAAACGTCTCATAAAATACCTTATTTACAGAGGTAGTTTAGTCAATCAGTCTGTTTCAAATTAATTATTTTGTTAAAAAATATCTGTACGGATTTTGATTCTTTGATTCGAAACCCGTCCACGGTGGACGAAAAAAATGAATTTCCTACTTCGGAAGATTCAAAAAGAATAATCGAAAATGAACTTTATCTGAAAATTAGAATGTCGTGACCTGAATTTCAGGAAATACTTGCTTACCAAGTTACTAATTCCGTTCAATCCACTGATGAAATTGGCTAAATTTTAATGCCTCTGGAATAAGCAGAATAAAAAAAATCATTGAAATGAAACTGTATGAAAAAATCTTCCGGAGAAATGTTGTCATAAGGCGTTAAAAAACTTAAAAAAGTCGATCAATGGAAAATGCAAAACGGCATAGATAACATTCTTTTAAAAGTAACACTAATGGCGGTAAGCACCAACGGGGATGATACTAGATTTAATACGGATTTAAGAAAATCCGAGTTTAAATTTAATACCTCGTTCGGTAAGCATCAATCTCGTATTAAGCACGCTGCCACTTTTTACTCCGCTATGTAGTGAGATAGTGTGCGTATGAAAATGATAGACACATAAGAAAATGAATGATAACTTCTGTTTTGTTTTTGTTCCGTATTTCGTTCAAATTAGATGACGAAACATCGTTTTACTATTGAATTTATCAAGTTATTAATGAAGTTTTTACGATTCAAAACGAATTTATTGCTAGTTTGAGGAGCAAATATTATTCATCGCTAGCAAACATGATCAGCACATCTTTCCCGTTACTGGAAATCATCTTGTTTCTCTGGATCATTGGATTGAAATTCAACGCCAGGATATAGCCAGGAGTAATGTTAAATTTCGAAAAGGAATTTCAGTATTGGTTTCGATAATTTATCAAAGAACTTCTGCAAGCAATCCTGCAGTAATTTATTGTGTAGTGCTTCATTAAATTTTTCCCGAAATTCCTACGGAGATCCCTCTAGAATGTAGTTGATGGATTTTTCAATTTTCTGTAAGGATTTCTTCGAACATTTTTGCAAGAGATCTTTCGAGGATTTCTGAATCAATTGCTTTGGAGACTTCTCCGGGTACTTTTCCAGAATTCTGGGTATTGCAGGCATTGCATCGGATATTCTTTTGAATATTCCTTCAGCAGATCTTCAAGTAAATTATTCAAGAACTACATCGCATATTGAAAAAAAAACCCTGTTCCTGAGGAAACTCGTTCAGTTTGCTTCGGGAATTATTCCTCTATTTTTTTTTTTGAATAGTACTACTCAAGGAATTCCTTTAAAATTTCTTGGAATTCATTCCAGCAGTTTGAAATTCTTTCAAGAATTTAGATAGAATCATTAAAAAAAACCCCAGGGAAAATCCCGGGAATTTTCTGGAGGATTTCTAGGGGAATTGCTGAAGGAAGTTCTGTGGAATTTCTGGAGGAATTCTTAAATGAACTCTCAGGGCGGATTTTGTGGAAAATCTTTGGATGAATGTCTGGAGAAATAACTGTATAGAAAACGCCTGGAGAAATACCTTTGAAATGCTTGGAGGGATTCTAAAAGATTTCCTGAAAAATAATTTTGGGATCCTTGGAGGATTTGCTGCATTTTTATGGAGAAATCGCGGAGAAGGTCTTGATGGATTCCTGAAAAATTTCTGGAGATATTCGTGCCAAATTTCTTTCGAATGCCTGAAGGAAATCCTGGTGAATTGCTAGAGTAATAGCTGCGGAATTCCTGAGGATTTCTTTTGAAGAATTATAGGAAAACTAAAGGAAAAATTCTGAGGAATTCATTCTAGGAGGAACTCCTGTGAAATTCCTGAGGATTGGAGGAATTCTTGGGGAACTCTTAAAGGAATTCGAAGAGAATTCCTGAAGGATTTCCTGAGGAATTCCTGTAAGAATTCCCGAGAAATTTCTGGAGGAATTCCTTGGAAATTCTGATAAATTCCTGGGAATTCTTGGAGGAATTCCTGGGCAGTGTTGGGAAATGTACAGTAAAACACTGTGATTATGCGAATGTTTACATTTTATCCGGTCAAATTTCATGCACCGAACAAACCGATACAGTTCGCTAAAGAAATTCACGCAACATTTTTTACTTTTTTTTCTTCATCGGCAAACTGTTTATTGCTTGAAATTTTCCAGAAATTCCTTGAATTCCTCAGGAATTTCCACTGAAGTTCCCCGGGAACTTCCTCTGGAATTCACCAGGAATTTCCTCTGGAACTCCCCACGTATTCCGCTTGGAATCCCCAGGAATTTTCCCTGGAAATCTCCAGGAACTCCTCCCGGAATTCGCCATGAATTCCTCCTGGAATTCCCCAGGAACTCTTCCTGCAGTTTCCCTCTGGAATTCTCCCTGAACTCCCCTTTAAATTCCTTCTTGGGTTCCCCCCTGAGTTTCTCAGGAATAATCGCAGGAATTCCTCAGGAATTCTCCACGAATTTCTCAGGAATTCCTCTAGGAATTCTTCTAGGAATTCCTTCAGGAATTCCCCAGGAAGAAAGGGAGAAACTTCCGGAGGAACTCCCTTAGGATATTTGGGCGGAACTTTCAGAATTCCTGGTGGAACTTCCGGAAGAATTTCTTGAGAAACTTTCGGAGGAATTTCTGAAGGAAATTCTGGATTAGTTTCTGAAGGACGAATTAATGTCTGAAGGAACTTCCAAATTAAATTCTGAAGGAGCTTCCGGAGCAATTTCTGAGAAACTTTCGGTGTAAGAAGGCATTCTGGGAAGGAATTCCTGGAGGTATCCCTAGGGAATTCCTGGAGGACTTCTTGGGAAATTTCTGGAGGAATTTCCAGTTACTCGTAATGCTGGGTAGACACCTTTACGTGGTGTGTTACGGGGTAAGATCTACCACGGTTACATTGCCAGCTACAGGCAAATCCTGACCCAACGAATACCTTCCTCATTATCCAACTCCGTGGTACTTATGAGGGTGTCGCTAAGTCGGTGGCCTCTTGTTAAATAAGTACTACATCAACACTTCCTTCCTCTCCCTAGTTACGGTGAAGATGGGCGTGGCCAGGAGTAGTAATCCTCATGCTTTTGTTATTTTTGTTTAAGACTGGAATCAAGGACCACTCCCCTTCTTGATTTCTGATAGCATTCTAGATAAGGATCTCAAAAGTAAAACATGAGTATCACTAGTGTCCAATCTACGAATTACACCGTAACAATGCTAATGCTAATGCTAATTTCTGGAGGAATTTCCAGAGGAATTTCTGGAGGAACTTCCGGAGGAATTTCTGGAGAAAGTTCCGGAGGAATTCCTGGAGGAACTTCCGGAGGAATTCCAGGAGGAACTTCCGGAGGAATTCCTGGAGGAACTTCCGGAGGAATTCCTGGAGGAACTTCCGGAGGAATTCCTGGAGGAGCTTCCGGAGAAATTCCTGGAGGAACTTCCGGAGGAATTCCTGGAGGAACTTTCTGAGGAATTCCTGGAGGAACTTCCGGAGGAATTCCTGGAGGAGCTTCCGGAGGAATTCCTGGAGGAACTTTCGGAGGAATTCCTGGAGGAACTTTCGGAGGAATTCCTGGAGGAACTTCCGGAGATATTCCTGGAGTAACTTCCGGAGGATTTCCTGGAGGAACTTCCGGAGGATTTCCTGAAGGAACTTCCGGAGGAATTCCCGGAGGAATTCCTGGAGGAACTTCCGGAAGAATTCCCGGAGGAATTCCTGGAGAAACTTCCGGAGAAATTCCAGGAATTCTCCGGAAGTTCCTCCAGGAATTCCTCTGTAAGTTCCTCCAGGAATTCCTCCGGAATTTCCTCCAGGAATTCCTCCGGAAGTTCCTCCAGGAATTCCTCCGGAAGTTCCTCCAGGAATTCCTCCGGAAGTTCCTCCAGGAATTCCTCCGGAAGTTCCTCCAGGAATTCCTCCGGAAGTTCCTCCAGGAATTCCTCCGGGAGTTCCACCAGGAATTCCTCCGGAAGTTCCTCCAGGAATTCCTCCGGAAGTTCCACCAGGAATTCCTCCGGAAGTTCCACCAGGAATTCCTCCAGGAATTCCACCAGGAATTCCTCCAGGAATTCCTCCAGGAATTCCACCAGGAATTTCACCAGGAATTCCTCCAGGAATTTCACCAGGAATTCCTCCTGAAGTTCCTCCAGGAATTTCCTCCAGGAATTCCTCCGGAAGTTTCTCCGAAAGTTCCTCCATTAATTCCTCCGGAAGTTCCTCCAGGAATTCCTCCGGAAGTTCCTCCAGGAATTCCTCCGGAAGTTCCTCCAGGAATTCCTCCGGAAGTTCCTCCAGGAATTCCTCCGGAAGTTCCTCCAGGAATTCCTCCGGAAGTTCCTCCAGGAATTCCTCCGGAAGTTCCTCCAGGAATTCCTCCGAAGTTCCTCCAGGAATTCCTCCGGAAGTTCCTCCAGGAATTCCTCCGGAAGTTCCTCCAGGAATTCCTCCGGAAGTTCCTCCAGGAATTCCTCCGGAAGTTCCTCCAGGAATTCCTCCGGAAGTTCCTCCAGGAATTCCTCCGGAAGTTCCTCCAGGAATTCCTCCGGAAGTTCCTCCAGGAATTCCTCCGGAAGTTCCTCCAGGAATTCCTCCGGAAGTTCCTCCAGGAATTCCTCCGGAAGTTCCTCCAGGAATTCCACCAGGAATTCCACCAGGAATTCCTCCAGGAATTCCACCAGGAATTCCTCCAGGAATTCCACCAGGAATTCCTCCAGGAATTCCACCAAGAATTCCTCCAGGAATTCCGCCAAGAATTCCTCCAGGAATTCCACCAAGAATTCCTCCAGGAATATTCGAATACTTCTTAACAAATTCCGAGCGATCCTCGAGAATAACCAAATAATTATTTTCGAGTAACGATAAAATAAGTTATAAACTACTGAGAAAGATTGTCGCTGGTCGGAACATTTTTGTTAGCTGCGATAAGCTGGGCAAAATGCTATTGCATAACGCTTATGATTTGATATTTACGTATCCAAGCTGTTAGGGAAGAAGGACAAAGGTAACAGCAGCGATAATCTTTCTCTGTAGTTTATAACCCATTTAGTTATAAGTGACTCAAGAAGGTTGCTAAAACTGTAAGGGTACGATGGGCTGGATATGTTGCAAGAATGTCAGACAGCAACTGTTCGGCAGTGGGCGGATCAAGTACAAATCGATTTGGCAAGCGTGGGGCGCTAGCGCGGATGGAGAGATGTGAACTCACACCGTTTGTTGTGGCCAACTGTGGTACATGTTTAGATGTAAGCTAATTAAGCTATATATATTCTTGGAATTGTATGAACATTTCGGCAGTTTGTCAAAAAAAAACTCTCGAATTCATGCTGCGGTGATTAAAACTGGTTACCGTTCCGATGCTTGATAGAAAATTATTAAAAGCTACCATACCTTTTGCAGGGTCATCAATGAAATATATCGAAGAAATTTGTTCCATGAAATATGGAAAAACGTAATTTTATTATTTTCATTTATACTTAGCACTTTTCAATTGTCGTTTTTTCTTCATAACTGATCGCTTTCCCTTCGGAAGTTGTAGTTTGCGAACCACTCTATTCTATCGTAAATCCGCCCGGTCCGCCCGATATTCTCTGTGCATTTTTGAGGCTTTGCAGAAGTTGACCCTTGGACATGAAAATAGAAACCTGTCGGTATGGTCTTCCAAGATCTTCCTGAACTTGAAGTGCCGCAATATACTTTGGGAGCTGGGACTCTCAGATTGGGAGTAGTAGCAGTATTCCAGTGTTATTCTGCATCTTCTTGCTCGTTCCTCAAAGATGCAATACACAATATTGTAACATGCGCTCCCGTTGCGTGTCTGGATACAGCCTATAATCATTAGAGAAAAGAATAGCAGCTGATGATCGGTGTTGTTCCTAATGCACGTGAGATTACTTACCGGCATTTCCCAAAAAGTTGCATGACGATATGTTTGGTAAACCTGGACTGTCGTTGCAGGCAGTTCCCGTAGAACGAGATCCAATCGTATCACTTGCCATTAACGACCGAGTCTCGGGGCAACACAGCACTTCCAAAAAACGACCATCCGCCCGCGAAGGCAACATTTTGTTTTGATTTGTTTGTTTTTGACGTTTCCACGATGCATTAGTGTGTGTAGTACACAGTACGCAACCACTTCACTAATCTCGGATTTTCTTTATTACTCCGAAATCGGCGTATTAAAGTTAATACCTCGATTAAAATCGAAGATAATACCGGTTGAAGCATATGAAAATCAAGGATAATACGTGATTGCCGTATTATCCTTGTTGGAGCTTACCGCCATAAACAATATAATCCCATAACCCATTTGATGGGTTCCGTCGGCTTTCTTTGTTGAGGGATGAGCAAGTCGAGGGCTGCAAATATCTCTAAAAGAAACAAAAAAAAAAACAATTTTCATGTATTTGATTTTAGATTCCTGCCTGAAATAATGAATTTGTTTGAATGATATTTTGGAAGAATCAATGAAAAAACGGGACAAATTGAGGATTTTTTAGATTACGACGGGACAGCACAAAAAGGTCTAAAAAACGGGACTGTCCCGTTAAATACGGTACATATGGTCAGCCTACAGATTCGACAAATCGACGTTTGAATCCTTGTTTACAAAAGCAGATAAGTCGTTTAGAAAATTTTGTATTGAAATGATGGTAATTGCTTGTGGAAAGGGAAAGAAAAAGTGCAGTGGGTACCGGCCAAGTTCCCCCTGGCGGTGCTAAAATGACAAGCGGGAACAATACCTAATTCCATTTAAATCGTTTAGTATCATTAGTGATTAGCACACGTTATTATTTTATGTGGGGGGCAAGCATGGAACATATTTTTAAACGCGGGTGTCAGGCGGCTGACGCATGCTCGACCAAATAGTGAAATTTAGCTAGAATATTTTAATTATGTTTGATTGTTTTTATTTGATTTTTATTTTTGCCTATTTTCAGCATCTCATAACGCAAGAGAGGGTAAAACTCTGCGTAACTGCGTTGTATGGGCCTTTTCACGAGACGTTTAAAAACAGCTGATTTTATCGTCAATTGACAGTTCTTCTATGAAAGTGACAGCTTCGGACTTGCAGGCCTGTTCAGCGGTTGTAAACAAGTGCAGTCTCGGCAGTGTCACATGAAAAGGCCTATAGAACAGTTTAGAAGGTCCCCGATTCGGTGCATTGTTGCACTGTCGTGTGGATCATGGTTGTCCCGTGTCGTTTATGGCGATGTCGTTCCCGCATATATGACACCTTTGCTTGAACAAATGTATATCAATGCATCTCGTATAGTTCGATCAACAAGAAATCCACTGCAAATAATGAAACAAAACATGCCCAAACCAGCAACTTATCTAAGAAGCGGTGCTTTGCTTATTGAAATAGTTTTGGCTGTTCAGTTCTTGTTCACTTATCTTCAGTACTTCTAGGGATTAAAAGGACCATCTAGATAAGTCGTTATATTATCTGCGATTTTGTTAGTCCTATTTTTAATTTGGTGCAAACTTGAGTAAAGTTGAAGTTTAAAATGATATTTAATATCAGTAATGTTATAAAAACGAACTTGAAGAGATTATGTTCAGTTAAACTTGATATGTCACGTATAACTGAGAAGTCAGTTCGCGCGGTTTTAGCGCGGAATGGGATTCATGTCGCGCGGAAACGGCTCGGATTTGATTTTAGTTGGCGCGGAAAATATTTTAGGATCTCCGTAACAACCCTGTAATTGCTATTGCCAATATTAGAACAGAGGTGGTTGATAAACCGCCGAAAATTTCAAAAAGCCATCTTCTATGCTCGAATTGTTTGAGTTGTACGTGATCAATCCGTTTTCTGTTGCTCAACGTTTGCCAAGTTAACGTTGAAAAGTTTGACTGACTGATGATGCTCTATCATGCGGTACGCAATTCGTTGTTAAATTCAGGTTCACTGCGTTGTGTACGAGTACTCTATTTGCTGATAAGAGTTGAAGATTCGTTTGATTTGTAGTTGTTGCGTTGCAATGGCTTATCATTCCCATAATTATCGGGTATACACAAGAATCGATGAATGGTTTTGCTTCGTGTATTTGCTGAACGGCGTTTTCTGGATGGTTTGTTGTAAAAAGCTTCTTGTTAGACTTGATCACGTAGCTGGGGGTGTTCGTTAGAATAGTGTTATTTGTGATCAATGGTAAAATTTCGAAAATCTTACAATCTAAATTCGTCTGTTGAAGTTCTAGAATGTAGAGCAGCGGTTCTCAACCTGGGGTACATGCACCCCTGGGGGTACCTTCGCTGGCCCTAGGGGGTACCTCGGACAAAAATGCGTAATGGCGGACGTATTACAATTCCAATCAAAACTCATTGATATAGTTTTGATAATTGTGTAATTTTATTTCAAAAATTTATATTGTCAAAAATCCCAATTGAATTCTGCCTTCCACAACCAGCACAATGGATAAAGGGCTGCGGAACAAAAGATCAAACAAGCAAAACGTCGAATGAACAAAATGATTTTTTTTTTCACTATTGCTCGGTTGCTTCGTTGTAAGAGGATTAGAAGCATCCTTTCACGCATCTAGGAAGCCTTCTTCCAAGCAGCTTGAAGGCCTTCTTACTAGAGGCTCGGAAGAGTTCTGGGCACTTCAGAAGCCTCCTTTCAAGTGATTCGGTTGCCTCCTTTCAAGAGGCTCGTAAGCCTTCTTTTAAGAGGCTTGGTAGTCTCCTTTAAAGAAGCATGGAAACCTCCTTTCAAGAGATGCGGTAGCCTCCTTTCAAGAGGCTTGGAAGCATTTTTCAAAAGGCTCAGAAGCCTCCTTGCAAGTGGCTGAAAAGCCTCTTTCCAAGAAGTTTGGAAGCCTATTTTCAAGAGGATCGGAAGCCTCCTTTCAAGAGGCTCAAAATCCTCCTTTTCTAAAGGATCAAAATGATCCTTTCAAGAGGATCAGAAGCCTCCTTTTAAGAGGCCCAAAAGCCTTCTTCCAAGTGGCTCGGAAACCTCCCTTTCAAGAAGCTCAAAAGACTTCTTTTCTAGAGGCTCAAAAGCCTCCTTTCAAGAGGTTCGGAAGCTTCCTTTCAATATCTTTTCAAGAAGCTCGAAAGCCTCTTTTGAAGAGGTTCAGAAGCCTACTTTCAAGAGGCTCAGAAGTCTTCTTTTAAGAGGCTCAAAAACCTCCTTCCAGGCTCAGACAGAAGCCTCCTTCCAAGAGGCTCAAAAGGCTCCTTTCAAAAGGCACGGAAGCCTCATTTCAAGAGGCTCAAAAGCATCCTTTCAAGAGGCTCAAAAGCCTCCTTCTAAGAGGCTCGGAAGCGTCATGTCAAGAGGCTCGGAAGACTTTTTTCAAGAGGCTCGGAAACCTACTTTCAAGAGGCTCGGAAGCCTATTTTCAAGAGGCTCGGAAGCCCATTTTCAGGAGGCTCAAAAATCCCTTTCAAGAAACTCAAAAGCATACTTTCAAGAGGCTCAAAAGCTTCCCTCTAAGAGGCTCGAAAGTGTCCTTTCAAGAGGCTCGGAAGCCTTCTTTCAAGCGGCTCGGAAGCCTTGCAAGAGGCTCAAAATCCTCCTTTTCTAGAGGCTTGGCCTCCTTTCAAAATCTTTTCAGGAGGCTCGGAAGCCTCTTTTGAAGAGGCTCAGAAGCCTACTTTCAAGAGGCTCAAGAACCGCCTTCCAGGCTCAGAAGGCTTCTTCCAAGAGGCTCGGAAGACTTCTTTCAAGAGGCTCGGAAGCCGCAATTCAAGAGGCTCAAAAGCATCCTTTCAAGAGGCTCAAAAGCCTCCTTCTAAGAGGCTTGGAAGCGTCCTTTCAAGAGGCTCGAAAGACTTCTTTCAAGAGGCTCGGAAACCTGCTTTCAAGAGGCTCGGAAGCCTTTTTTCAAGAGGCTCGGAAGCCTCCTTTCAAGAGGCTCAAAAATCCCTTTCAAGAGACTCCAAAGCACCCTTTCAAGAGGCTCAAAAGCCTCCATCTAAAAGGCTCTAAAGCATCCTTTCAAGAGGCTTAGAATCCTTCTTTCAAGAGGCTCAAAACCCTCCTTTCAAGAGGTTCGGAAGCCTCCTTTTAATATCCTTTCAAGAGTCACAGAAGCCTCCTTTTAAGAGGCACAGAAGTCTTCTTTCAAGAGGCTCAAAAGCTTTTGGCTTTTGGCTTTTGAGCATCTTGAAAGAAGGCTTATAAGTCTGGAATTATAAGCCTTCTTTCAAGATGCTCAAAAGCCTCCTTCCAAGAGGCTCCTATCAAGAGGCTCGGAAGACTCCTTTCAACATCCTTTTTAAGAGGCTGGGAAGCCTTCTTCCAAAAGGCTCAGAAGCCTTCTTCCAAAAGGTTCGGAAGCCTTCTTTCAAATGGCTTGGAAGCCTCTTTTCAAGAGGTTTGGAAGTTTCCTCTCAAGATCCTTTCAAGAGGATCAAAAACCTCTTTCCAGGCTCAGAAGCCTCCTTTCAAAAGGCTCAAAAGCCTCCTTCCAAGAGGCTCGGAAGGCTCCTTTCAAGATGGTAGGAAGCCACATTTCACGAGACTCAAAAGCATCCTTTCAAGAGGCTCAAAAGCGTCCTTTCAAGAGGCTCAGAAGCCTCCTCCTTTCAAGAGGCTCGAAAGGCTCCTTTCGAGAGGCTCGGAAGCTTTCTTTCAAGAGGCTCAGATGTCCCCATTCAAGAGGCTCAGAATACTCCTTTCAAGAGGTTCAGAAGTCTACTTTCAAGTGGTTCGGAAGCCTTTTTTCAAGAGGCTTGGAAGCGTCGTTTTAAGCTGCAAAGGAAACCTCCTTTTCAGGGGCTCAAAAACCGCCTTCAAGAGGCTCGGAAGCCTCTCTGCAAGAGAGCCTACTTTCGAGAGGGGTACCTCGATTAATGCAAAAGTTCCAAGGGGTACCTCTCAAGAAAAAGGTTGAGAACCGCTGATGTAGAGCATCATTTCATTGGTACTGGCTATTTTTGGTGTGACATAGTTAAGTGCGTCTTCAGGAAACCTTGTCGTAATTCCTTGCTTGTTGATAGCTTGCTGTTCAGTAATGAAATCCGCGCTCGTAGAATGGCGTCTTCCATGTCTTCGAGAATATTGTTGTAAATATATTGCCTACTTTTCCGCGCAATTAAATTCGACATTGGAAGGGTTCTATCTATTTTCCTTGAGATATCTAAGAATAAATTCACGTTTTCTTCTAACACTGTCAAATTTATTGGATGTATCACTTTATCACTTTATCATGTATCACTTTAACAATGCCTGTTTGGATATAACAATTTCGAACATGTAGTAATGAAAGAGGATCATGATTTAAATTTTTGATTTCCAAGTGCTGACAATTCGCATTCAAAATAATCGAAAATAGTATCAACTTCGTGTACATTTTTACTTTGCGTCTTTTGAATAATTAGAGGTGATTAACGCTCGAATGCTGTAACGAAATCCGAAAAAGAAGAATCGGATTATGAGTTTTATTTCCTAATACGCTTGATTTTAATTTTATGTCCTTTAACGTTTCTGTTATTTTTAAAAGTTTTTTCCTTTATACTGAACTGAAGAGTTATAAAGGGAAATGGCTAACACGACAATAGCTGTACTGCCGTAAATCGCATATTTGTCCCATATGAATAGGAAACCCAGCAAAGATGAAACAGATATGCGATTCACGGTAGTGTAGTACTAAGATCTGGAAATTTGTATTTGTTGGTGTTTACTATTTCAATAACTGTTGAGTGGGTTTTCTCTACTTGTCCGTTTGATTCAGAACATGACACGTATTTCAATTCTATGTGCAAATGGTCTAAATAGTTTTTGAGATCAATGGATCTGAAAGTAGTTTCGTGATCCGTAATGATTTGTCTGGGTATGCCGAACAATGTAAAATATTGTGCAAGGGCGTTCTTAACGTCGATCAAGTTTTTTGTCTGCATTGAGATCATTTGAGCGTGTTTGGAAAACGAGTCTACAAAGAATAGGAAATTATGTTTGTCTATTTGGAAAATGCCCATATGTATTCTATCGAAGGGTCTATTGCAAATTGGTCTCGGAGAAAGCTTTATGTTTTAAGGCTTCCTTTCATACTTGTGGGTGTTGCTTTTACAAGTTTTAGTTACTATTTGGATTTTCGAGGTCATTTTAGGGTCATCTTCGGGAGATCCTGAAAATAATTTGATTTCTATAATAGTTTATAGACCGCTCCGTGCAGTGGATGAAGTAGTCATCTGATGTTTCTGCTGAATCGATAGTACCAACATAATCTTCTTCCGAGTTGGATGGGTTGCTTTGGTTATCCTGTGGAGGAAGGGAGGAAGTATGTTATTGAAATTCATTTCTGAATTGTCTTCTAATTTTCTGCTCAAAGCGTCGACGACGACGTTTGTTTTACCTTGTTTGTATTTGATAGTATAGTCCAAGATGAATACAACACTAGGTGTTCCAATCTGCCAAATTGACGATTCAGCCATCTTGGATTTTAGTATGGGAGAGCCTGCCGGTTTGTTGTCGTTTTGCACAAAAAAAGAATTTTTCACCTCCGCCTTCTTCTCTTCCATAAACTTGGCAGGTTGGAGCACCTAGTAGTGCATATCTTGGTGTAGTCATAGTTTTCTAATGCCATTCTCCAGTTCAGAATCCTAGAACTTTTGTTGCAGTTTTTGATGTACTGCAAAGGTTTATGGTCCGTGAAAAGAGTGAACTGATTACCATAAAGAGATACGTTGAACTTGTTCACTCCCCATACGATGGCAAGTGCTTCTTTTTCTATGGTGCTGTAGTTGATAAAACAGCGCCAATAGCATAATTACTAGCGTCTGTTATTAGAATGAAGGGCAATTTAAAGTCTGGGTACGCCATGATTTGGTCGGCTGCAATAATGTGTTTCAATTTTTCAAAAGAAGTTTGGTAATCAGCATCATCAGTGTTGACAGTCAGATTCTTTTTTAAAAACTTTGTCATAGGCTTAGTGAGCTTTGAATCGTCGAATCGTCTGCAATAACCTGATAACCCTAAAAATTGCTAAATTTGTTTTGCTGTTTGAGGAAGTTTCCAATCTAAAATCTTTTGTATTTTTTCTGGATCAGGCTTAATACCGTCCTCAGAGATAACGTGACCTAGAAATTTAGTTTCTCTGTGCATGAAACTCGCATTTATCCAATTGGATTTTCAAATTGAATGATGCTAGTCTATTTAGAATTTTTAAAAGATTTTCCAAGTGGGTTTTCAAGTCTTTTCCGATTATTATAATGTCATCTAGATATACGAAACAGATAGTTCCTATGTATTCGCAAAGTATGTTATTCATTGCCCGCTGAAAAGTGGCGGGTGCATTCTTTAAGCCAAACGGCATCCTAGTAAATTCAAAATGGCTTAAACTGGTGGAAACGCCGTTTTGGGTTGGTGTGCTGGATCCATTTCAATCTGGTGGAGATTCGATTTCAGATCTAAAGATATGGGGTCAATTTTTCCTTTGGTTTCAAAAGTACGCTTTGATTTTTCAGAATCGTTCCGAAGAGTCTATCCTTTTCAAGTGGTGATAAGTGTTCGGTACGTATTATTTTAGATAGTGTGTTTTTGTCAATTGAAGAGCATGGATTCAAATCAACGGGTGTTATCGTTTCAAAATTATTTACTTTAAGGCCAAAATATCAGTTCACTAATGGATCAACTGAGTTTTTGTTACTAATTAGTAATTACTTTAACTATGGATTTTTTGTTGGTGGAATTATAAAGTCCTGGTTAAATTACTATCGATCTGTGCAGTTTCTGAAAGGTAGGGACAGTCCAATCTCCATCTTCTGATGTATTAATTTCGAGGGTGTGTGAGTTTAATCTTCTAGCGGGGAAATACTTGTCAAACTGTATCTTTTGCTTGTTGATGACAAGGATTTCTTTATTGTAATCGATTGTAGCCGACTTGCCGAAAATTCAGAACCGATAATACCATCGAAATAATCATGAAAGTTCAATTCTTAGTATATTTGTGGGATAACGTTATTGTCAATTAAGTTTGCTTTTCCTTTCTTATTAATTCTGTGGTTTCCTGAAATATTTTATATTCTGGTGTCTTTCGTTGTGATTATGTTTGTGATTATACCAGGACGTATAACATTTTTATTGGCCCCTGTATCTATCAGTTTGTGAGTTTTTACTTGTCAAGTAGGGTAGCAGGGTTGTAAAATGTCATCTGCATATCATTTGACTAATTTGTTCATAAATTTCTTCAGAAGCCAAATTTACTTAAAAATTTTAGATGTACGCATAACGCTTGTGTAGTGCTATATTTTTGTCCAAGGGTACGTTGCTCTAAATATAACATCTGAGGCTAGAGAGTGAAATCTCTTCAAAATGTCACGTGTCATTTGACATAATGTCATTCAACATTTTGCCTCCCACGCCCCAGATTACATATTTACAGTAATGTCCAGCAAAAATTTAGATCAATGTTTCCCTCTTCTGACTCTGATTCTGAGGATTTATCTGGTTCCGCGATTTCAGTATTATATAATTGTTTCTTATTGGGAGTCGATTTTGATCTGGTTGAACCTATATCCATAGGTTGAGCTGATTTCTTATTTTCAAATTTTCTGTCTTGCCTGTCTTGTCTTTCAGTTTGTTCTTTTTTCTCATCGTTTCTGAAATTCATGTGTTTTTGCCTATTTCTTGTAGGAAGTTGTTCCATATTGGAAGTAGTTGCCTCTTTGGATCTAAATTTATAAACAAAAGCATAGGCTGCTTCCATGTCTCTGGGCAAGCGGCCTGAGCATAACCAAAATACGGCTTTTTCAAGCCAGCAAGAAATGCCCCTAGAGCATCTTCCTCAATAAATGCGTTGATCGAAACTTCTGAGTCTGAGCTACTGCCGGTAATTTTAATGTGTACCTTTTTGAGCAGCGCTCGAGTTTCTTTTAACGCTGACTTGGTTTTTGGCATCAAATTAAACCACTGAAAATCACAGTCAAATGCGTATGTAAGGGACGAAGAAAAATCTCTGTTTGTGAAGTAGTCAAGGAGCCCACTAAAAAGTATTGATTCGCTTCTCTCTTAGTTTGCCTATCTGGTAGTACCTACAAACTAACGACGTGAATGTTTATGAAAATATCAAACACTGATGTCCGCTTTGCGGTTGAGTTGCACTGAATGAGGATAATTAAATAAAATTACTCACGATTTTATGCTGTCGTTGTGCGTAGTCCCGGCTGTACGATATTGACTGGTGAAGCATTCGCAAGGGCTCTAGGGACTTATATGGACATGTTGGATTACTGTAGGTTCAAATAAAATTTTCATTTATTTAGAGCAACTTCACCACAATCTTCCAGAGGTATTGGAGGCCTTATGATAGTTCTTGTTACATTATTTGCACAAATTTCATACAATCGAATTATATTGAAGAGCCCTGTTCATACGGGCTGATAAACGAATCATTAAATCGTCAAATATGATCAGTTCTATATATAATTTAAAACCATAAAAAAGAGAGGAGGGTTTGCATGTATATGAAAGTATAACTATTCTTCTTGATTCTAGTGAAAATTCTAAATAAAAACCTCCGAGATACATGGTTTTCAAAATTAAAAGTTCGTCCTGGGCATTTACGGGTTAATTAAATTACCCCCTTTTTTTTGCTGTAAATGAAAAAATCGTAACTTATAACATATATGAAAAATGGACCTGAAACCTAACGGAATTTATGGCTCTTCAAAAAGTTGGCTGAAATTTTCATTATTCCGTAAGTTTATAGATCAAGCTTTCTACAGAACTTCTATGACTCTTGGAGCGAACCAATTCTCTTGAATGGAGGCTTCCGAACCTATTTAAAGAAGGCTTCCGATCCTATTAAATTGTGGTTTTCGAGCCACTTAAAAGGAGGCCTCTGAGCATCTTGATAGATCGCTTCAAAACCTCTTGTAAAAGAATTCCGAGCCATTTAAAGGGAGGCTTCCGCGCCTCTTGAAAGAAGTCTTCCGAGCCTCTTGAAAGGAAACTTTCAAATCACTTGAGCCGCTTTAAATGAGACTTCCAAGCCCCTTGAAAGGAGCTTTTCAAGCAGGCCTTTTGAAAGAAGACTTCCGAGCTTCTTGAAAGAATGTTTCCGAGCCTCTTAAAAGGCGGATTTGGAGCTTTTTGAAAGCATTTCGAGTCTTTTGGGAGGAGGCTTCCGGGCCTCTTGAAAGGAGGCTTCCGGGCATTTAGAAAGTTGGCTTTCGGGCCTTGGGAAAGGATATTTCCGGGCTTTTTGAAAGAAGGCTTCCAGGCCTCTTGAAAGGAGGCTTCCGAACTATTCGAAAGATGTCCTCTAAGCATCTTGAAAGAGTCTTTACAGCCTATTTGCCTCTATAAGGAGGCTTCTGAGCCCCTTAAAAGAAAGATTCCGAGTCTCTTGAAAGGAGGGTTTCGGACCTCTTGAAGGGAGGCTTCCAAAGCTCTAGAAAGTAAGCTTCCGACTCTATTGAAAAATGTCCTCCGAGCCTCTTGAAAGAGGTATCCGAGCCTCTTGAAAGCAGGCTTCTGAGCGTTTCGAGAAGCATAGGAGAATACTTCCAATCCACCTGCAAAGAAGCAACTGAGCTTTTCGAAAAAAAAACTTTGTGTCTCTCAAATTGTAACTTTCGGACCTTTAGGGTCTGTCCCATTTGGAGAATTAAACTTAAAAGTGACAGTTTGAAAATTAGCATATAACCCAGTCATAAGAATGGTTGGTTTCATTTCATTTATTCAGACTAAGGCCGAAGTGGCCTGTGCGGTATATAAGAGTCTTCTCCATTCGGCTCGGTCCATGGCTACACGTCGCCAACCACGCAGTCTACGGAGGGTCCGCAAGTCATCTTCCACCTGATCGATCCACCTTTCCCGCTGCGCACCTCGCGTTCTTGTGCCCGTCGGATCATTGTCGAGAACCATTTTCACCGGGTTACTGTCCGGCAGTCTGGCTACGTGCCCGGCTCACCGCAGTCGTCCGATTTTCGCGGTGTGAACGATGGATGGTCCTCCCAACAGCTGATGCAACTCGTGGTTCATTCGCATCCTCCACGTACCGTCCGCCATCTGCACCCCACAATAGATGGTACGCAGCACTTTCCTGTCGAAAACTCCGAGTGCGCGTTGGTCCTCCACGAGCATCGTCCTGGTCTCGTGTCCGTAGAGGACTACCGGTCTAATGAGCGTTTTGTAGATTGTAAGTTTGGTACGGCGGCGAACTCTATTCGATCGGAGCGTCTTGGGTTAGGCAAGGTGATGATTTTCGTGTCTGCTATTCAACGAAATCGGACGACTGCCGTGGGCCGGGCACGTAGCCAGAATGTCGGACAATAACCCGGTGAAAATGGTTCTCGACAACGATCCGACGGGTACAAGAAGGCGAGGTGCGCAGCGGGCAAGGTGGATCGATCAGGTGGAAGATGACTTGCGGACCCTCCGTAGACTGCGTGGTTGGCGACGTGTAGCCATGGACCGAGCCGAATGGAGAAGACTCTTATATACCGCACAGGCCACTTCGGCCTTAGTCTGAATAAATGAAATGCCGTAACCCTCTGCGCGTTTCGAAGGGATTCGAGAATGCCCCTGGAACTCGAACTATGCACATCACCCGATCCATCGACGTCTTGATCAACCGTATCAGTTTATCCGGAAATCCGTTTTCGAGCTGCCATAGCTGGTCCCGATCGATTGTATCATATGCGGCTTTGAAGTCGATAAATAGATGATGTGTAGGCACGTTGTATTCGCGGCATTTCTGCAATACCTGACGTACGGCGAACACCTGGTCTGTGTCCCTACTCTGTACTCACATCAAATATCTTATTTCTCACCTTTCACTATTCACTTTTCACTTCATGATGATGATGATGATGATGGTCCCGCCACATACCCCTACAAAGGTTTGAGCTGGACGAGTTATCTTTAAGATAATTAAATAAGATCAATGTAATCGGTTTTGCAAACAAACGATCCGATTGTATATACAGATATAAAATCCAAAATAAAATTCCATACTGTACAGCAAAAATAAATTAGTAAAATGAACTAAAGAACTACACCTAGAATTTTTGTAATCAACAGTAGTGATACATGGAGCTCATCAAAAGCTAAACTTGTGAAACCTCTCGCACAGATTTCAAAAGCTCCGCCAAACATCGCGTTCTTTTCACAAACCAATATCGCAATCTAAAACTCACATGTAGCTGAACATGGATCATTAGGTTCGACAACCAAACATCAAAACTTGTGTAACCGCTCCGTCGATAACAAAAGTTTCGGAACAACCGCGAGTACAAAATAATCTACCAGAAGGCTTACTACTAATTCAAGAGCATGATTCAACAGTTCGAAATATGCAAGTTTTAAATAAATTCAAAATCATTCATATCTGTAATCCGCGCGCGATGCTCAAACTTTTGTAGACTACACAAAGAAAGGTTCAAAAATAAACTACGTCAATAAATTAAAATCCATCATCATCATCGAGGCGAACGTTATAGCTTATTAATGCCTCAATAAATGATAAAAATAAAAATGGTCCATAAAAATCATCCGTTGTTAAAAGCTTCGTCAAGATACATGTGTTAATGGGTAAAAAATTGCCGGGTAGCTGTTCAAAAGGCAGCTTTGACGTGTGAAATACATTGTCTCTTAAACTGTGTTAGCGTGACTGCACGTTTGATGTGTGAAGGCATCGAATTGGAAACATTTATACCTTTAAAAACAAAGAGTTTTGTGAAGCGCCATACAGAAAATAGGGTGTTCTCACATTATCCGCGTGTCTAGTATTATAACTATGAATATCACTTCCTCTTTCAATTCGATCACACAAATATCGAGGCAGTAAACCGTTTATTACTTTAAAATGAACACCATAGTCAAGTACACTATTCTTTGCTTCACTGACAGCCATTGTAAGGCGTCCAACAGGAAAGTTGAGGAAGTGAATCTATCACATTTTAAAATCAAACGCATTATTTTATTTTGTAAGCGCTGCAATCTCGATATTTGTGTTTCGTTAGCCAAGAAAAGGATGGAAGGGCAAAAATCCAGATGAGGAGAGATGATTGATTTATACAAGAGTATTTTGCTACCAATAGTCAAATCGTGTTTTAATCGACAGAGCATTCCATACTTCTTGGCTATTTTCTTGATAACATTGTCAATATGTATGTCAAATTTTAGCTTGTCATCAATAATCACGCCAAGATATTTAATATCGCGGACGCGATCAATTGTCTCATCATCAATTTTAACAGAGACATCCTCATTTACTCGGGTTCGCGAAATTACCATGTATTTTGTTTTATTAATATTCAATTTCAATTGCTTGTATTTCAACCATCTACTTAGAGAGTGTAAATCCTCATGAGAGTGTAAATCTTCAAACATCTAACTTCTCACTTCAAACATATCACTTCTCATTTCACTTTCCTTAATAAGGAAACGATATTTTAACTATGTATTCCGTCAAACGACATTCGGTCAAATGGTTTTCGGCCAAACTGCATTCGGTGCCATAGTATCAATGCCGTCGGCAAAACCAAAAAGCTGGACGAACTTCGTGACAGTCTTACCGTTCGTTTCAAACCCTTCCCTTGGTATAACTCCCTCCAAAGCTCTGTTGAATAGCAGGCACGAATGACCATCACCTTGCCGTAACCCTCTGCGCGTTTTGAAGGGACTCGCGAATGCCCCTGAAACTCGAACTACGCACATCACCCGATCAATCGTCGCCTTGACCAGCATCAGTTTATTCGGGAATCCGTGTTCGTGCATTATACTGCCATAGCTGATCTCGATTGATTGTATCATATGCGGCTTTTGAGTCGATGATTAGATGATGTGCACGCTATATTCGCGGCATTTCTCCAATATCTGGCGTACGGCGGCCCCCTGGTCCGCCAAAATGACCCTGCCAAATGATACTGAACCATTAGTTTAGCGCTATGACTACTAGGTGAATTCCTTTGAGTTTTCCAGTGAACCATCCCATGAATATGGACGTGAAATCGGATTATCTTAGCTAAATTAGGAACGTGAAAAGCTTAGTTATATTATAGAGTATTTTGTCATTATTTCCTTTCCAAATTAATGCAGATAGAACGGATTCTAGTATGCTCTTCTCCCCATTTAGAGCCTACCTTCGGCGAACACCGTAATCGGGAGAAAAGCATGATTGTATTTTCACCGATGAGCGTCTACATTCGGTGGATTGTCACAAATCGTCATCTATTGGCGTTGATCCCCTTGCGGCGTAACGAGCCAAGAAGCATCGATTCACAGTGAAACTAAACTCTAGTGAATTGCAAGTGGAAGGAACGGAGTGTAGGGTCGAGCTTTTCTGGAATGCTAAACGTTTGCTATAGGATGATATTTATCGATCATAGACCGGTTGGTAAATAATAGATGAACGCGTTAGCTCATAATATAAATGTTTTAATATTCGAGACAAATAATCACTGAGATATATATTTAGTTTCCCTCGTCGATTCTCTGATTTAATTTAAATTTAAATCGTAGAATACATATTTTTTGGGGCATCTCTTCTCGTTTTTGGACCGACTGTAAATTAAAAAATTTCATTTTGTAATAAAATAATCGGTAAATAAAAATAGGTAATTTGTAAACCAAAATTTTATACTGATTTTGCAAGGATTTTATACAGAATTGAAACAAAATCGGAAAACCACCGGGTGTGTGCAGCTCAGATATAGGGCTGCAAAATTCTTGCGAATTCCACGTCCGCCATGCGTCAATGTTTGCAGAAAACGATATTGCCATTTATTGCTACTCTCAGGTTGTTGTAGGCTGCGGTCGTTAGATTGTCCATTATGAACCCTATTTCTGCATTCAATGTTTGTTTATTTAAGCAAATTAGCGCATTACAGTTAATTGAATGAATTTGTTGAGAGACTGTGCGTTCTAGTACACTGGATTCTGTTTTTACACGATTTACATTTTCTCAAATTTTTACTCATCCTGAATGATAAACGTATATTAATTATCATGTGATTTTTCTTTGATTTATTCTGGATTTTTTGAAACATGTTGCGAAGAGTTTGGTGGCAAATTGAAGTCACACGATCAAAAATACGAGCGAAAAAAAATCGTGTAAAAACAAAATCCTGTGTAATTGATTTTTGAATGATTGGGCAATTATTTACATCAGCGTCCTGTAGCTGAACCCGTCTAAGGCGCACCCACCTTCTTTGTATCCCTTGCCTTTCACTAACTCGATTGTGCCCGATAAGATTCATATCGTTTTCTCTTACCCATAAGGACAACCAACCCCGCACAGAGCAAGGTACCTAACTCAACGAAATTGAGAGATAAAACGACACAGAATTTGTAACAGCTAGCAGAACGTTGTCATCATCGTGGAAGCATCGTTCGCGCGTGTTACACACGTGTAATGAAATTACCACCCTAAGTCGGTATTATTATGTAGCGAAAAAGCTAATAGAAATGTCGAACGTGACTGGCATTCGATAGACTCCGGACGGCGACGACGATGACTGTACACGGCTCACAGGATCGTCGATGTCGAAGCCGTTGTCTCGTTGAGACACAATGGTACTGAATGGTGTTTTCCAATCGGTTGGGGCATTCCAGTAGGCAAGAAATTTGGAGATGGGGATGCGCCTATCCATGGATTGTCACACTCAACTAAAATCAAATTCAATCAAAATCACAATCGCATTAAAATGAAATGTAATTCCTCTATCAGCAGCACTTTACCAATAAACAGCACAGTTCTGAACATCCCTAACCAATTTATCGAAAGTGCCAATGTCAGCCGTTTTCGCAAGATTGTTCTTGTTTCAGCCTCTATCTTCATTTATCTTCCGCTTTCTGTAAGTCTTATCGTTTTATATCTCAAGATCTGGTCCTTACAATTCCCATATTTGTAGACAACCTATCCCATCTCATCGATTGTGGACATTGTGCAGAGCGGTGGCTGCCGTTCGAAAAAATAAACGTTCATTGGCACACGAACGATTTTATGTCTTTCCGCTTTACTCCGTTTACACACCAAGCCAATCTATGTAGGTAACGTCGGATGAAGTCATCGGCGCAGAAAGGACAAATGGTAGGATCGGGCATTGGCATTAGATCCGTGTTTTTAACCGGTCTACCCAATCTTTGATATATAATTGGTGCCCCGGTGAATCCGCGAATACCGCGAATGGAAGCCTCAACCTCCACTTCACTCGGAATGTTTTCCGGATTTTTGAGAACAAATACTACATGTGAATTGTTTTCCCAAACATCTTAGCAATACCTATTATATGTCCGCGAGTTAGATACCTTGTCTTACTTCTTCTTTTTCAATGGTTCTACATTCTATTAGCATTTCTTCAGCATTATGTATCTTGTGTGGCATGTACAATGAATAAACGAGAAAGATTCAAACTCAAAAACAAACTAGACCGGACCGAGAATCGAACACGCCATCTCCGGATTGGCAATCCTACCCAACCAGACGATGGCAGATTTTAATACAGTTCTGCATAAAAACCTTACAGAAACTGTATAATAATTGGGCATATACAATTCTGTAAGCTTTTTATACAAATATTGTATTAAAATAATACAGGTATTATTTTAATACAATATTTGTATAAAAAGCTTACAGAATTGTATATGCCCAGATTTTATACAATAATTGTCAGATTTGCTTTTTTGGGTGTATGCCTTTGCTCGCAAGGCTACTTGGAGAGATCCTGTTCTTCCTATCAATAGTGTTTCCGCAAAATGTAGCCAAAATACTGAGAGTGGTTGTTCTGAATTCTATCATCAATACAAATCAATTCGACACTCCAACTGAGTCCTGAAAGCGAGCAGTTGGGAAAAGGAAGGTTAGACCTGGGAAACTTTCAATCCGTACACAATTCAGTGCAGTTGATAATGGGAATTCTCCAGTTTAAAGTTGCTTTATCTCCCTCTACTTATCTCCCGCGAGTAGAATAAATTTATCGTAAGTCAATCTTGGTGGTGGTTGCGAAAGGATTTACTTTCGTTTGTGCTTTGTGCTTTCTTGCTCTGAAATGTGAATTGATGCATTAGTATCGAAGTCTGAAACCCGTGTAAAAATTTGTTGCAGATACGGTGAAATCTCAGAGTTCCATAACTTGACGAGAAATGGACAACTCTGGTCGATTCTTTTATTTCAGCTGTTCATCTTTACATTTGTGCAGATAATACGGAATCAATATACTTACTCGGCACATGTGGTATTGGCAGATGTGTACGGGAGCAACCCAGAAGACAATTGCGAAGTGTACAGTGAGAAGTGATAAACGAGATATTTTAGTTTACACATAAGTAGGACGTGAGATGTACGAAGTGTATTGAGAAGTGAGAAGTGAGATATAAGAAACAGGTAATAAGAAATGAAAAGTGAGAAATGAGAAATAAGAAGTGAAAAGTGAAAAATGTGAAATAAGAAATATAAAGTGAGAATGAAAAGTGAGAAATAAGACGTAAGAAGTAAAAAGTGAGAAGTTAGAGGCGAGAAGAGAGTTCACGATTAATCGTGTTTGCTTTTGAACGCAGAACGATCCCGCGATCAGTGTTGGTAGAATCGTGTTCAAATCTCTATCATCGAGGCCTCATGCGCGAGCTAACTCGCTTGCGATTCTACATGTAGAGTATCGTTCTTGGGTTGTTAACGTAGAATTTCTTCGTTTCGGTCCATGAGTTGGAAGGGGTTTGGCTATTGCTTGATTTGAATGAGGATTTGCTTGATTTGGATGAGATTTGAGCAATTGAGTTTCTCCCAACACTGCTCACGATCGTCGCAATGTCTGGTTCTGCCTTGTGCGGGTTAGTAAATTAAGCACTGCAATTTTTTTTCTTGTCGCGGGACGTGGAAAGTAAATTGTGTGTACAGAACGTATTTGTAGGGGGTCCCGTAGTGTAGTTGGCTACACGTTCGCCTTATAAGCGAATGGTCTTGGGTTCGATTCTCAGCCCCTCTACCAAGCCTTATCAGTTGCCTAAGGTTGCCTAAGGTTGCCAGTTGCTGCACAAACGGTGGCGTTTTGGGGTGCGCGTCTTACCAACACGGTGACCCGATGACGACTTGCAAATTGTTCTTCTCGGAGGCATTCCTCCAACGTATTCAACATATCGAACAATGCAACGAGCAACTGGATATCCGATACGGACAAATAGACACAATGGACACATGATGAGATGGACCCGGCAATGATAACAACAACGAATGTCTAAAACTAGATTATGTGTGGATTCAGTACAGCAGAATACCACCACAGTAGATCACGGTACAGTAGTAGCGGTTAGGAAACACAGAGTGCCTATATTAAATAAAGAAAGGAATAAAAAAAGTACGTGTTTGATCTTGCTATCGCTTTTCAGGCGAAAAATATTGATTACGTGTGAATTGATTTGCATATTGGTTGTTTCTTGACTAATCACTACTAGCAACTACAAAGAATACAGTTAATCAAGCTAAGCTAAGAAGCGAGAGATGAGAAGTAAGATGCGGAATGTTATATATGAATATTAAACCTTGAACATTTTTCCCTTTTTCCTTTCTTCTTCCTTTTTACTCTATCTCCTTTCTTCTTCTTTCCTTCATTCAAAGTAGGTAGAAGTACTTTCTAACTCCTTCTTACTTCTGTATCATATCTCACTTACCATCTATCACACAACCCTCACACTCATTTTGTCATCTCTCATTTTTTATTATGTACTACTAACTTTTTACTTCTCTTTTCTCACTTTTCACTATTTACTTTCTACTTCACATACATCACATACTTCACATACTTCATACATACTGTTGAGAGCGAATTACGAATCTGTAAAGATTACAAGATGGTAAAAGAACATGGTAAAGCGCGGCAAATGCTGGGTAAAGCGTACCATTGGTACTTCGCGTACCTGAAGGAATAAAATAGACCCCATCTCGCGGTCCTTAGCCTCTTACCCAGCAACTCCTATCCCTACCTCCCCGCGGTGCTGGCCGGGATACGAGCAACTTTAGGGAAGATCGGGTAACCAACCCCGGTGGGAACTATGGTCGTATGCTGACAGGGAAGGGGGGTTTGCTCCTCTCCGGAGGTGCAAATCTTATTGAGCGTCTGTTCTCCATGTCAGGATCGGCTCACAACAGCGTCTGTTCTCCATGTTAGGGGCGGCTGATCATCGTCCGAGTGCCAGCGAGGGACTCTTAGTGAAACTGTGCACCATGGTCCACCGGAAATAAGGAGGAATGGTCCTCCGGAAATTTAGGGGGTTTGGTGTCAGGCCCTGCAAGCCAGCCTTTAAAAATCTTAAGCAACGAACAATCAACAAGAGAGTACGGACCGGAACCATCGGCGAAGACCACTGCGACGAAAAGGGACTAGCGATTGGAAACTCGGTTCGTGGAACTGCAAATCTCTCAACTTCATCGGGAGCACACGCATACTCGCCGATGTGCTCAAGGACCGGGGATTCGGCATCGTAGCGCTGCAGGAGGTTTGTTGGAAGGGATCAATGGTGCGAACGTTGTAATCATACCATCTACCAGAGCTGCGGCAACACACACGAGCTGGGAACAGCTTTCATAGTGATGGGCGATATGCAAAGGCGCGTGATCGGGTGGTGGCCGATCAATGAAAGAATGTGCAGGTTGAGGATCAAAGGCCGGTTCTTCAACTTCAGCATAATCAACGTCCATAGCCCACACTCCGGAAGCACTGATGATGATAAGGACGCATTCTACGCGCAGCTGGAACGTGAGTACGACAGCTGCCCAAGCCACGACGTCAAAATCATCATAGGAGATTTGAACGCTCAGGTTGGCCAAGAGGAGGAGTTTAGACCGACTATTGGAAAGTTCAGCGCTCACCGGCTGACGAACGAAAACGGCCTACGACTAATTGATTTCGCCGTCTCCAAGAATATGGCCATTCGCAGCACCTACTTCCAACACAGCCTCCCGTATCGGTACACCTGGAGATCACCACTGCAGACAGAATCACACATCGACCACGTTCTGATTGTTGGACGGCACTTCTCCGACATTATCGACGTCAGGACATATCGTGGCGCTAACATCGTCGAACGATTGGTTCGACGAAGAGTACAGACAGATTCTGGAGGAGAAGGATGCAGCGCGGGCGGTCGCGCTGCAGCAAGGTACCCGGCAGAACGTGGAACGTTATAGACGGAAGCGGAGACAGCAGACCCGCCTTTTTCAGGAGAAGAAACGCCGTTTGGAAGAAGCGGAGTGCGAGGAGATGGAACAGCTGTGCCGTTCTCAAGATACACGCAAGTTCTATCAGAAGCTCAACGCATCCCGCAAAGGCTTCATGCCGCGAGCCGAAATGTGCCGGGATAAGGATGGGAGCATCTTGACGGACGAACGTGTGGTGATCGAAAGGTGGAAGCAGCACTACGAGGAACATCTGAATGGCGCTGAGAGTACAGGCAGTGAAAGTCAAGGCAGCGGAGGAGATGACTACGTCAGTTCAGCGGACGATGGAAGCCAACCAGCCCCCGCCTTGAGGGAAGTTAAGGATGCCATTCAACAGCTAAAGACCAATAAAGCAGCTGGTAACCCTAGAAACATTTTGGTTTTATACTGGTTTTATCATACTCTTAGAGAGTAAATTATAGTCTTCAAGAGCGTTATAAAACTTAAAATGTTACTTGGGAAGGATGGTATCGGAGCTGAGCTCATCAAGATGGGCCCGGAAAAGCTGGCCACTTGCCTGCACAAACTGATAGTCAGAATCTGGGAAACTGAACAGCTACCGGAGGAGTGGAAGGAAGGGGTTATATGCCCCATCTACAAGAAAGGCGACAAACTGGAGTGTGAGAACTTTCGAGCGATCACCATCCTTAATGCCGCCTACAAAGTGATATCCCAGATCATCTTCCGTCGTCTGTCACCATTAGTGAACGAGTTCGTGGTAAGTTATCAAGCCGGCTTCGTTGACGGCCGCTCGACAACGGACAAGATCTTTACTGTACGGCAAATCCTTCAAAATGCAGTGAATACCAGGTCCCAACGCACCATCTGTTCGTTGTTTTCAAGGCGGCATACGACAGTATAGACCGCGTAGAGCTATGGAAAATTATGGACGAGAATAGCTTCCCTGCGAAGCTTACCAGACTGATCAAAGCAACGGTGGATGGTGTGCAAAACTGTGTGAAGATTTCGGGCGAACACTCCAGTTCGTTCGAATCGCGCCGGGGACTAAGACAAGGTGATGGACTTTCGTGCCTGTTGTTCAACATTGCGCTAGAAGGTGTTATGCGGAGAGCCGGGTGTAACAGCCGGGGTACGATTTTCAACAGATCCAGTCAATTTATTTGCTTCGCGGATGACATGGACATTGTTGGCCGAACATTTGCAAAGGTGGCAGAACTGTATACCCGCCTGAAACGTGAAGCAACAAAAGTTGGACTAGTGGTGAATGCGTCAAAGACAAAGTACATGCTTGTGGGCGGAACCGAGCGCGACAGGGCCCGCCTGGGAAGCAGTGTTACGATAGACGGGGATACCTTTGAGGTGGTCGTGGAATTCGTCTATCTCGGATCCTTGCTAACGGCTGATAACAATGTTAGTCATGAAATGCGAAGGCGCATCATTTGTGGAAGTCGGGCCTACTACGGGCTCCAGAAGAAACTGCGGTCGAAAAAGATTCGCCACCACACCAAATGTGTCATGTTTATTTATTTATTCAGACTAAGGCCGAAGTGGCCTGTGTGGTATGTAAGAGTCTTCTCCATTCGGCTCGGTCCATGGCAACACGTCGCCAGCCACGCAGTCTACGGAGGGTCCGCAAGTCATCTTCCACCTGATCGATCCACATTGCCCGCTGCGCACCTCGCCTTCTTGTGCCCGTCGGATCGTTGTCGAGAACCATTTTCACCGGGTTATTGTCCGACATTCTGGCTACGTGCCCGGCCCACCGCAGTCGTCCGATTTTCGCGGTGTGAACGATGGATGGTTCTCCCAACAGCTGATGCAACTCGTGGTTCATTCGCCTCCTCCATGTACCGTCCGCCATCTGCACCCCACCATAGATGGTACGCAGCACTTTCCTTTCGAAAACTCCGAGTGCGCGTTGATCCTCCACGAGCATCGTCCAGGTCTCGTGTCCGTAGAGGACTACCGGTCTAATGAGCGTTTTGTAGATGGTCAGTTTGGTACGGCGGCAAACTCTATTAGATCGAAGCGTCTTGCGGAGTCCAAAGTATGCACGATTTCCAGCCACTATACGCCTCCGAATTTCTCTGCTGGTATCATTTTCGGCAGTCACCAGTGAGCCCAAGTACACAAATTCTTCTACCACCTCGATTTCGTCACCACCGATGCCAACTCGCGGTGGGTGGCTCACATTGTCTTCTCTTGAGCCTCTTCCTATCATGTACTTCGTCTTCGACGTGTTGATGACTAGTCCGATCCGCTTGGCTTCCCTCTTCAGTCTGATGTAGGCTTCCTCCATCTTCTCAAAGTTACGTGCCATAATATCTATGTCGTCGGCGAAGCCAAATAGCTGGACGGACTTATTGAAAATTGTGCCACTCGTGTTAATCCCTGCTCTTCGTATTACCCCTTCCAAAGCGATGTTGAATAGCAGACACGAAAGACCATCACCTTGCCGTAACCCTCTGCGGGTTTCGAAGGGACTCGAGAATGCCCCTGAAACTCGAACTACGCACATCACCCGATCCATCGTCGCTTTGATCAACCGTGTCAGTTTATCCGGAAATCCGTTTTCGTGCATTAGCTGCCATAGCTGGTCCCGATCGATTGTATCATATGCGGCTTTGAAGTCGATGAATAGATGATGTGGGCACGTTGTATTCGCGGCACTTCTGCAGTACTTGGCGAATGGCGAACACCTGGTCCGTGGTGGAGCGTTCGCCCATAAAACCCGCCTGGTACTGCCCCACGAACTCCCTTGCAATTGGTGCTAGTCGACGGCATAAAATTTGGGAGAGTACCTTGTAGGCGGCGTTCAGCAATGTGATTGCGCGGTAATTGCTACAATCCAGCTTATCGCCCTTTTGTAGATGGGACACGACACCTTCCATCCACTCCTGCGGCAAAACTTCCTCCTCCCAAATCTTGGTAATGACCCAGTGCAGCGCTCTAGCCAGTGCCTCACCACCGTGTTTAAATAGCTCTCCTGGTAGTTGGTCAACCCCAGGGGCTTTGTTGCTCTTCAGCCGGCCAATCTCCTCCTGGATTTCCTGGAGATCCGGGGCCGGTAGAATTATGTCCTGCGCGCGTTCCCCTAGGTCCATCACCATACCGCCATCTTCGTCTGCCACATCGCCATTCAGGTGCTCTTCGTAGTGCTGCTGCCACCTTTGGATCACCTCACGCTCGTTCGTAAGGAGGTTCCCGTTTATGTCCTTGCACATATCAGGCTGTGGCACGTGGCCCTTACGTGAACGGTTCAACTTCTCATAGAACTTTCGTGTGTTATTAGTGCGGTACAGTTGCTCCGTCTCTTCACGGTCTCGATCTTCCTGCTGACGCTTTTTCCTCCGGAAAATCGAGTTTTGTCTGTTCCGCGCCTGTTTATATCGTGCCTCATTCGCCCTCGTGCGGTGTTGCAGCAATCTCGCCCATGCTGCATTCTTCTCTTCTACTAACTGCTCACATTCGCCGTCATACCAGTTGTTTCTCCGATCCGGGGGCACCGTGCCAAGTGCAGCGGTTGCGGTGCTACCAATGGCGGATCGAATATCTCTCCAGCCATCTTCAAGAGACGCTGCGCCTAGCTGCTCTTCCGTTGGGAGTGCCACTTCCAGCTGCTGCGCGTATACTTGGGCTAGCCTACCGTCTTGTAGCCGCCCAATATTAAGCCGCGGCGTCCGACTTCGACGCGTGTTGTACACCGTCGAGAGTTTTGAGCGCAGGCAGACTGCAACGAGGTAGTGGTCGGATTCAATATTCGCACTGCGGTAAGTGCGGACGTTCGTGATGTCGGAGAAGAATTTACCGTCGATTAGAACGTGGTCGATTTGGTTTTCCGTTTCTTGGTTAGGTGATCTCCATGTGGCCTTGTGGATATTCTTGCGGGGAAAGAAGGTGCTTCGGACTACCATTCCGCGGGAGGCTGCGAAGTTTATGCATCGTTGGCCGTTGTCATTCGATACGGTGTGCAGACTATCCGGTCCGATGACCGGTCTATACATTTCCTCCCTTCCTACCTGCGCGTTCATGTCACCGATGACGATTTTGGCGTCCCGCAGTGGGCATCCATCGTATGTCTGCTCCAGCTGTGCGTAGAACGCTTCTTTCTCGTCGTCGGGTCTCCCTTCGTGTGGGCAGTGCACGTTGATGATGCTATAGTTGAAGAAACGGCCTTTAATCCTCAGCTTGCACATCCTTGCGTTGATTGGCTGCCACCCAATCACGCGTTGGCGCATCTTTCCCAGCACTATGAAGCCGGTTCCCAGCTCGTTGGTGGTGCCACAGCTTTGGTAGAAGGTAGCCGCCCGATGCCCGCTTTTCCACACTTTCTGTCCTGTCCAGCAAATCTCCTGCAGCGCCACGACGTCGAAGTTGAGGGGATGTAATTCATCGTAGATCATCCTGTCGCAACCTGCGAAACCTAGCGACTTGCAGTTCCATGTTCCAAGCTTCCAATCGTGATCCTTTATTCGTCGCCTAGGTCTTTGCCGATTATATCGAGTCGCATTATCTCTTATTGTTCGTAATTATTGGTTTTCCAGGCGGCTTATTGGGCCTGCGCAAACCTCCTGTCTCGCCGGAGGGCCGTCGTGTCAGGGCTGTTTAGCGTCCCACCTAACACCAGAACTTGGGCTTGTGCGCTTTGAGCGGCACACGGTCGCTTTGGCGGAGCCTACTTGCGGATACATGCAGCTTTTTATAGAGGTTTAACAGGGCCCACTGTCAAACCCCACCACATCCTAGGCAGGCGCCACAACTCGCAGATGGCCTGGGGAGGGATCGTCAAGCCCTTGGACAAAGTCCCTGCTGCCCCCTGCTGCCCCAATGTGTCATGTACAAGACGCTAATAAGACCGGTTGTCCTCTACGGACATGGAACATGGACAGTGCTTGAAGAGGACTTGCAAGCGCTCGGAGTATTCGAGAGACGGGTGCTTATGACCATCTTTGGCGGTGTGTGGCGGCGAAGAATGAACCACGAGCTCGCCCAACTCTACGGCGAACCCAGTATCCAGAAGGTAGCTAAAGCCGGAAGGGTACGATGGGCAGGGCATGTTGCAAGAATGCCGGACAGCAACCCTGCAAAGATGGTGTTCGCTTCCGATCTGGCAGGTATGAGACGGCGTGGAGCGCAGCGAGCGAGGTGGGCAGACCAGGTGCAAAACGACTTGGCGAGCGTGGGGCGCATTCAAGGATGGAGAGATGCGGTCTCGAACCGTGTATTGTGGCGTCAAATTGTTGATTCAGTGTTATCTGTTTAGATGTAAACTAGATAAATGAAATTAAATGAATGAATTCTGCTTAAAAATAATATGAACAGTTTTTTCTAGTTGATTTTGTATGATTCCGATTTGTTATGCTTTCAACACGAATGACATGTTCGTTACTTACATTGATTCTCTCCAAGTATTTAGTGCAAAATATTTCACAAAAGGTGACAGAAGTGTGCAATATTACGTTTTGTTTGCATATTTTGAATAAACACGCATCGCACTGTTACTTTGAAAGTAGTTCATTTCTAGTATTTTTGAATAACGAAATACTTACTGTGAAAACAAAACTTTCTGTTTGATTTTTTTTTAATCAACGAAAAATTGTACTTTTAAAAAGAAATTTTGTTTGTTCATATTAAAGTTTGTTCACAGAATGTTAAACATACGCCGAAGCTGCTTCTAAAATTACATCAAGCAATAAAGCATTAGCGATATAATGCCATCGGAAAGCAGAACAATGAATTACATCAACGATCGCCGCCATCCCGAATTGCAACCCCGTGGCACAGAGTCTAAAAAATATGTATGTTAACTCGAGTGTAAACTAAAGAATGTTGCTTGCAAAAGGTTAATAAAGATCTAAAAATATCAAAAAAAATATGATTTTTGAATGTTTTTAATTTATTTTTGGAAAATTCAAATTAAAAATGCAAATGTAAATATGAGAATGAACAGAACTTGTTATTTTGAAAGTATCACTAGTTGATTCTAATGTAAAATTCACCTTTGGACTTGTGATATTGTATGTGGATTTCCCTATTGGACCCGACCATTCGAAATAGTCGCTCCTTTCAATCGCCGTTTTCACCTTCACACCCTTTTTCATAGTAAAATCTGTCAAAACTGACAAGTCTGCCACGTGCTTTTTACTATTTCCCTCGGACTTCTCTTTCTTTTTCCGATGTCTTGACCAGAGCCTAAAATATTCATCTTTATGAAGCAACTTCAGTCCGAATTTTGACAAACATCGCATGAATATTCAAAACATAGAATGACATAGTCAGGTGACTACTCCACCAACTCATTCATTCGACTGTCACTGAGTGTGCTTACTATGTGCAGAAAAAAACATTATTAGCATTGTTTATGTTGATGTTTACCGTTGAAAGTGCCTCGCGGATGAAAATCGGATTCAGTCCTGTGTGATAAATTACTTTACTCATTTGAAACGTGTTTAGGGTCTGTCTCATTTAGAGAATTAAACTTAAAAGTGACAGTTCAAAAATAAAAACAATCACCCGGTCATAAGAATGGCTGGTGCTACCCAGCAATTCCAATATAGGACATCGATGAAAAATAATTGTCAAAAGTAAGTTTGCTCTGCGAGCAGGGTTATTTGATAATTATTGAAATGTCACTTTTAAGTTTAATTTCGATTTAATTCTCCAAATGAGACAGACCCTTAGATTTCAGATAATTTATCAATTTGTAAAATGTGCATAAATATTCAATGACTAATATTCAACTGAATATTGACTGTCCAGAGCCGACTATGAATGTGTCTGGAAGTGAACTGAAGAAAGGTGGACTTCACCAAAAATTTTCGATTACAGTTAAACCTCCATGAGTCGATGTTCTATGACTCGATATCGACTCATAGAAGCAAATTATTCCATATTAAAAAATATTTTCTGGGTTACTACGATGGTCCCTTCAAACCGCATCACAAGGTTTGTGTATTCCACATCTCGATATTTCCTTGAGTCGATGGTCCCTTCAATATCGACTCATGGAGGTTTTACTGTATTTTACACTCTGGTTTTGATATCTGTTTTGATAGACAAGGAGCAAAAAACAAGGTAATCTACCAAATATTTATTGAGTTTGGCAAACTTTGCTGGAAAAGAGGACGTTTGAAATAGGCAAGTGAACCGACCTTCGAATCCATTGGTCAAGTAAATCCACAATGTGCTCGGAAGAAAATTAGTGAACGTAAGTGTCACGGCGCAGGAAAAGCGAAGACGGTGCCAACGCTCCCAACCTACAGAAATAACTCTCGGGTAGGGATGCTAGGCTCCCTGTGATGAGTCTCAGAACGTAAGTCGCATGCTCTATTGCATAGTAAGCTAAAGTGTAACTTACAAGCTATATTGTTTAACTGTTGCATGAAGTAAAAATACCCATGAAAATCGTTTCAGCTGAGACATTAAAGCAGCAGTCTTTGCTTAGCTAGGGCATATTTCCTCTCCTTCCCCTAATGGTGTAGCGAAGAGCAGTAGCCCACCACTTTTACTGGTCGGCCGGCCGGTCGAGTCACACGATGCGAAAGTCCGGGATGTTGATGTTCACCTCCAGTTTTAGGTGCGTTTCGGTGCTGAACGCCTTCTCATCAAGGAAATCCTTCAGCTCGATTATTTTGCTCTTTAGCGAGCCAGTTCCAGTTGACCAGGCCACCCTAGCAGTCATTTTCAATTATGAGCCTGCCAAGAGTGAATACCTGATCGACATCATGTAGTTCATTCATATTAATTGAATATGAGTTTCACACATAACAATTGTTAAAATAATATTATTTTCACAACTTAAGTTTTAAGATCTGGTTATTTTGTATTTATTCAAGTACAAGAACATGCTTGTGTGTTGTTATTAAAAAAGTTACATAATAACATTTGAAAATTAAAACAATAAAACATTTTATTGGCGTTTTATCCGGGCACTCACCAAACATTGCACCTCGAATAGTCAGTCTGAAAGTTACATATTGGCAAACAAAATAAAATCGTTCCGGATTCCACCCTTTTGCAGGGTGGGAAGCTGTCGATCGAAACCACTTGTTCACAGGCTCCCAACTAACCAACGAGCCATGCGGCAAGCTTGGGAAAACGCGCAGATTGTTTTTACTTATGGGATCATTTCGTATTACTGCAAGGGATGAGTGCGTGCTCGATTGTAGCTATGTATGTGCGTGCATTTGTACGTCTGTCTGTGATCCGGTAGAGTGATATCTACTACCTACTTATGGAATCAGTAGGAGCTTACGTGAACCCAAGCTAAAAATCCTTTCGTGTGGTAGAACTGTCGGTAGCTTTTCGAGTCTTTTGTTTCGTTTCCCACACAGAAAAGCTCGGAATAAATCTGAGATGTTTATGATGAGCCAACGACAGATTGCATCGTAGTCCACCGAGGCGGATGCAAATCTACTTACATATGTTTCCTTTGAAACCCATGATTTTGTCCCATGTGAAATTGGATAACTCTGATAATTTCAATCACAGAAGACGTTTCATACGTTCACCAGCATTGCCAGAATTATGGTAATGTGAATCCAACATATCTGTCAACGTGGATTGAAATTATTTTAAATTGTTGCAAATTTTGGAACAATTTTGTTGATATTAGTTAGCACCAATGAACCAGAAAAATGCCGACAAGCAAATATATAATGTCTATAGGATCTTTCCCTTCTTCAAATACAATCAATTATTTTGGAATGCGCTCCCAAAATCATCAATTTCGGCAACGCTGTCGTTCATGGGTATCCATTCCATGTCATAAATATACAATCCATCTGTGGGCCCATCTTGTGCGCTTATCGCTTCATAAAAGCACATATTCTCTATCATAACTGAATTATGGACTGTGGCGGGTGTACTCGTGCCGTCAGAGATACATTCCCGGATACCGAACGTACATGCAAGGAACATGATGCCAACAAGAGTGCAGAAAGATTCAACCCAGATTGGAACGCTCTGCAGTCTAGTCTGTCCTCTTAACTTTGGTAAACTAGAGCAGCAGTTCCTGATTGTTTTCCCTGGATTACATGTAATAAATTTTCGTTGGATGCGTGTATGTAGGGGAAACTATAACTTGCCTTGCGCCAATCTTAAGCCATACGTACGTTCACAAAACACCCAATGCTGGAAAGTATATGAACGAATGAACCTTCCTAAAGTTCTATAAACAATTATAACATAACGCGCCTTGTTCCTGTTTGGGTAATGCTGTATTAGAATATGTGAGCTATCCATTTTCCACATACATCTTTTCCCGCTTTCGGGACATACGCACACTTCGAAATATTCATGTAAATCTACATGGTATTGGATGCACATAAAAGGAGCGGCCCAGTGAACGTAGGTATACGTCTGTTCTTAAAATTACAGGACTTTGAGGACCCAAAGAAAATACACGTCATGATGTAAAAATAAGTCTTACTTATTTTTACGTCATGCCGTGTGAATTAAATTTAGTACATTACGGAGAAACATGTTTTCAACAGCGAAATGAGTGTGCGTTTGGGAGTTTCTTTCCTGCTAGTCAGTTTTATGAAACAATGTTGTGATTTAATATTATGGTTTATATTGTCAGATAAATAGCACTGGATCATTATTCTGCACACAAATTATTTTATATCCGCTACGTTGATTCCGACTGCTACAAATCGTTTGGAATTGTTGGATTTTCTCACTGGCAGTTGCTTGCGGCAGATTTTTTCCAGAAATCTTTTCCTTATTCGACGTGTATCAAACGGTTCAATTTCTGCGAGGAAACGATATTTTTGTTTAAAACTTTCATTCGGTGGGTGATTTGATGTTACACATGAACTTACCTGCAACACCGTTGATTATTCAGCAGGCGAATTTTTATTTATACGTTTCGGTGAGAACAGCATCCTGGTATCAATTGGGACCTGTTGGAACCGGAACAAATGCATGATATTAGGTCCTGAATAGGTTCCAGCAATCATGACCTACATTTTTGCTTGCTTTGAATACATTTTGCATTTCTTTTGATATGATCACAATAAAAAAAGTCCACGCTCCGATGCAATCGACGATTATGACGATCGACGATTAAACTATCACCACAAAAACTAAATATGTACACCAAAAGAACAACGAAACTATAGTTGACCGAGTAATTACGATGCCGCTTCAGATTCAACAAGAATTATTGAGAATACAAGTCGCGATTCATGTAAACAAATCTGGAATTGAATAATTTAGCAAAAACCGTGCTCTTTATTGCTGAGGAAATTTTTCGCACTGAACTGGACGTTGAAGATGCTGCATTACTGCGGTCAAGATTCGTGCGAATTTACGTCTTACTTGACATGACTTCACAGCTTGAGACAATGAAATCGAATAAAATGCTGTAAATTTCAGCTGATGGCGTAAATATAAGTTTTTTTTTAAGCGGTAAAATTTTTGTGCAGAGTACCTCAAAATGGACATAAAATTGAGTGAGATTATTGGTTACGTTATCAGATGATTATGTCAAGCAACGTTTCAGTCACCTGTACGTTTCATTATTTTTAAGAGTGCGTGCATCACCCGGAAAGTGCATCACAATCACCCGCAAAAACAGTTGCTCCCTTCCTTCGCATGGCTACGATAAAGTCTAAAAATTCATTATATTTGACCGAGATTGGAAAAGTTTCTTCATGATAGGGTTTTTTCGTCCTTCGAGTGCCACTGCCGCCGCAGGGAAGGATGGTTCAAAGTGTGCCGTTGGACCAAGGTGATGCAATACTTGTAACACCGCGACGATCGTATTCTGGAGCTCAGTCACTGTATTTGCCTTCAAGAGCGAATAATCTGATTCTTACTAATCAACTCAAAACAGCTTAATTTTTGTATTACAAATATCTACAGGAGATAAGGACAAGCATCTTGGAATCTAAAACAAAATTCACTCGCGTTTTCAAGGGCACACCACTCGATATGAAAGCTTCGCACAACTGCCATTTTTACTATTCCACGCATGCTGCGACGCAGCACAACTGAAATAATAAAAATAAATGTTGTCCGCTACCTCCGTATTGAGTGGTGGGCCCTTGAAAACGCGAGTGAATTTAGTTTTGGATACTGTGATGCTTGTCCTTAAACAAAAATGTTGAAATCGGCTAAATTTGGGCGAAATTCAATTTATCATAATTTTGCTCTAAATATTTCGATAAAACCAGGATAGCTGCACGTCGCCAGCAACCCATTCGACGGAGGGTCCGCAAATCGTCTTCCACTTGATCGACCCACCTTGCTCGCTGTGCACCTCGCCTTTTTGTTCCCGTCGGATCGTTGTCGAGAACATTTTTCACCGGATTACTGTCCGACATTCTGGCTAAGTGCCCGGCCCACCGCTGTCTTCCGATTTTCGCGGTGTAAACGATGGATGGATCTCCCAACAGCTGATGCAACTGGTGGTTCATTCGCATCCTCCACGTACCGTCCGCCATCTGCACCCCACCATAGATGATACGCAGCACTTTCCTTTCGAAAACTCCAAGTGCGCGCTACACGAGCATCGTCCAAGTCTCGTGTCCGTAGAGAATTACCGATCTAGTGAGCGTTCTGTAGATAGTCAATTTGGTACGGCGGTGAACTCTATTCGATCGGAGCGTCTTGCGGAGTCCAAAGTACGTACGATTTCTTGCCACGATGCGTCTCCAAATTTCTCTGCTGGTATCATTATCGGCGGGGCTCACCAGTGAGCCCAAGTACACAAAAACTCTTCAACCACCTCGTTTCCGACACCACTGATATAAGTTCTTGGTCACTGGCGGTGCCAGAGTTCTGGTAAAGCATTTTTGGCGTAATTGCTTTATTTATAATTTGGCGTCTGCATAGTGTAAGAATTATAATTGGAGGCGTTAATCAGTATAGCGATAAATAAATTTATAAAAAATTTCAGGCAATTTTAAATAAGAATGTTATGTTAATTGCATTTTATCGTCTATAATTGAAGGATTTTTAAGATTTTTTTTTTAAAAAACGTCCAATTCCTGTATGATAATGGATAGACTGTTTTTTTTTTAACTAATTTTATTTGCTAATTATCTAATACATGCATTCATCTCTTAGACTAGGTGTTCCGTGTTTTCTTAACACTATCATCCTTATTTGCTATGTTACGCTTTTAGTTATTATTAATACATTTCAATTGCCTCTGGCAGTTAGAATTTTTCCTCTGGTTGAATTGAACCATGTAGGAATTACAATGTTTTCAACTTAAACTAAACTTAACCTATTTTATACTAAGGGTACAAGGAGTTAATCGTTGCAATAGAAGATTGCAACGATTTTTATCTAAAATTGAAATTATTTTGTTGGACATTTGTTGCAATGTCTCAATATTAGAAATTCTATGAAGTTCATTGGTACTATACCACGGAGGCAACTTCAGAATCATTTTCAAAATTTTATTTTGAATCCTCTGGAGTGCCTTCTTTCTGGTATTGCAGCAACTAGCCCATATTGGCACAGCATACAACATGGCAGGTCTAAAAATTGTTTGTAAATCAAAAGTTTGTTCTTAAGACAAAGTTTTGATTTTCTGTTTATAAGTGGATATAGGCACTTAATATATTTGTTACATTTGGCTTGAAGGCCTTCAATGTGATTTTTAAAAGTTAATTTTGATCTAGCAGAAGTCCTAAATATTTAGCTTCGCTAGACCAATTAATTGGAACCCCATTCATAGTGACAATATGTCTGCTAGAAGGTTTCAAATAAGAAGCTCTCGGCTTATGTGGGAAAATTATAAGCTGAGTTTTGGAAGCATTCGGGGAAATTTTCCATTTTTGCAAGTAAGTGGAGAAAATATCCAAACTTTTTTGCAATCTACTACAAATGACACGAAGGCTTCGCCCTTTGGCTGAGAGACCTGTGTCATCTGCAAACAAAGATTTTTGACACCCTGGTGGTAAATCAGGTAAGTCAGAAGTAAAAATGTTATACAAAATGGGCAGATTTAGAATTCTGATAGTTTACCTGCAGTGAGCGATCTGATAAATAATTTTGGATCAGTTTAATAATGTACAGAGGAAAATTAAAATTCATCAATTTTACAATCAAACCTTCATGCCAAACACTGTCAAATGCTTTCTTTATATCAAGAAGAGCAACTCCAGTCGAATATCCTTCAGATTTGATGAGCCGAATTAAGTTCGTAACTCTTAATAACTGATGAGTGGTTGAATGCCCATGGCGAAAACCAAATTGCTCATCAGCAAAAATAGAATTGTCATTAATATGAACCATCATTCTATTTAAAATAATCTTTTCAAACAGTTTGCTTATTGAAGAAAGCAAACTGATTGGGCGATAACTAGAAGCCTCAGCTGGATTTTTGTCCGGCTTCAAAATTGGAACAACTTTGACGTTTTTCCATTTATCTGGAAAGTATGCCAATTGAAAACATTTGTTAAATAAATTAACCAAAAAGGATAAAGAGCTCTCAGGAAGTTTTTTGATAAGTATGTAGAAAATACCATCATCACCCGGGGCTTTCATATTTTTAAATTTTCTAGTAATAGTTCTCACTTCATCCAAATTGGTTCCCAACGAAGGGTCAAAAACATTCTCTTGATTGAGAATGTCTTCGAAGCTCCGTGTAACCTGATCCTCAATTGGGCTAGTGAGACCTAGACTAAAATTATGGGCACTCTCGAACTGCTGAGCAAGGTTTTGAGCCTTTTCGCCATTTGTTAATAAAATTTTATTTCCCTCTTTAAGCGCTGGAATTGGCTTTTGAGGTTTTTTAAGAATTTTTGTTAATTTCCAAAAGGGTTTCGAACTGGGATTCAACTTCGAGACATTATTCTCAAAGTTGGTATTTCTCAGAATAGCGAAACGTTTTTTAATTTCATTTTGCAAATCTCGCCAAATAACTTTCAACGCGGGATCGCGAGTTCTTTGGTATTGCCTTCTTCTCACATTTTTAAGACGGATCAGTAGCTGAAGATCGTCGTCAATAATAATGGAGTTGAATTTAACTTCACATTTCGGAATTGCAATGCCTCTGGCTTCGACAATTGAATTTGTCAAAGATACGAGAGCATTATCAATATCACTTTTGGTATCGAGAGGAATATCAACATCAAAATTCCTATCGAGATACGTTTTGAGAGAATCCCAATCAGCTCTATGATAATTAAAAGTAGAGCTGATTGGATTGTAAATGGTTTCTTGTGAGATTTCAAATGTCACAGGAAGGTGATCAGAGTCAAAGTCAGCATGAGTTACCAATTGGCCACACAGCTGACTTGAATCCGTTAAAACTAAATCAATTGTAGAAGGATTTCGACTGGAAGAAAAACAAGTAGGGCCATTGGGATATTGAATACTATAATATCCCGCAGAACAATCTTCAAATAAAATTTTGCCGTTGGAATTGCTTTGAGCATTATTCCATGAACGGTGTTTGGCATTGAAGTCACCAATTACGAAGAATTTTGATTTGTTGCGAGTCAGAATTTGAAGATCAACTTTCAACAAATTCTTTTGCTGCCCATTGCATTGAAAAGGCAAATAGGCTGCAATGCAGGAAAATTGACCAAAATTTGTTTCAACAGAAACTCCCAAGGTTTCAAACGAAGAAAATAATTTATGTTTGATACGTCTATTAATGACGATGGCGACCCCACCACAGGCGCTGTCAAGACGATCATTTCTGTAGATAAAATAATTTGGATCTCTTTTAATGGAGAGTCCTGGTTTTAAATACGTTTCAGTTATAATGGCAATATGCACATTATGAACTGAAAGGAAGTTGAATAATTCATCTTCCTTACCCTTTAGAGAGCGGGCATTCCAATTTAGAACTTTCACAAAATTATTTAGATCCATTAAAACGGAGTCCGATAACAATTTTTTGTGTGTACTTTATACCAACCTGAACAGCTTCTGGTATGGTATTTGCTTTGAACATTGCATCAATCATGTGATGCAATTGTTCAGTTAAAAAATCAAAATCGGAAGCAGTCATGCTACCTGAGTCGGCAACATGACCGTTATTTTCCGTTGGGACATGGGTATAAACCTCATTTTGAGAAGAAAAATTTGGTCTACCAGCAGCGATGTTTGCATACGTAGGTACATTCGAAAAATTGGAATTTACTGAAGTGCTTGCTACCCGTTGACGAGCGGCAAAATTTGTTTGTGAATTGTGGTGGGTATGAATTGCTCGACCGGTAACCGGTTTCGAAATTTGAGCGTTTGAAGAATTTCTACCCGTCGAATCTGGGATCCGATTGGAATTTCCGTCATCAATTTTGCACGGAATTCAAAACTTTTGCGTGAAGGGCATTCCCAGAAATTGGATTTATGATTGCCCCCACAATTTGCGCACTTAAATTTATTGGAATCTTCTCTCACAGGACATGCGTCCTTGGCGTGAGAGGTTCCACCACAAATCATGCATTTAGCATCCATGTGACAATGTTTGGTTCCATGACCCCACTTTTGGCACTTACGGCACTGGGTGGGGTTTTGGAAATTTCCCCCAGGCCTGCGGAAATGTTCCCAAGTAACACGGACATGAGACATAATACAGGCCTTTTCCAAACTTTTCATATTATTTAGTTCACTTTTGTTAAAATGAACTAAATAAAATTCTTGAGAAATGCCCCTCTGGGAAGTACCAGAGTGGGATCTCTTTTTCATCTTAATTACTTGGACTGGTGAAAATCCAAGTAATTGAGAAATTTCAATTTTAATTTCATCCAGTGATTTATCATCACTGGGAGACCTTCAAGACGACTTTGAACAATCGCTCAGTTTTGTCGTCGTATGTGAAGAATTTATGGCGCTTCTCAGTTAAATACTGAAGAAGATGTTTGCGATCGTCAAAGGATCCCGGCAAAACGCGGCAGTCACCCTTCCTAGCAATCTGAAATGAAACCTTGATCCCCTGAAGGTTACTCAAAATCTCATTCCGGAAGCCAGTAAACTCGGCAACAGATACCACAATTGGCGGAATCCTTTGCTTTTTCGCATGAATCGAATCACCTGGGCTAGAGGTAAATTCGATTTTCTCAATTTCATCATTAATCAAATCGAACTGATTGCTCAGTTCGATTGGAGAAGAATTATTTCCGATATTAGAGTTAGAAGGAATATCTGAATTCTCCAGCTTCCTTCTATTTTTTCCGCGCTTTGGCAGGACGGTCTTGAAACCTTGTTTCTTTGAAGGGAGTGGAGAATTCAGAGACTCTCCCTTCCTCTTGTTTTTATTAATGCTCATTGCTGAGCGTGGAGACGTGACCTTCTAAGAGGTTTTTTCCCAGAACGGTGTCCCTGCAGGATTACCACCGCTTGTCGGAATTTTACTTCCGCAAACGGGTCCAACGTAAAACGAAGGCACGGGTCCTTGCAAAGATCGTAACGGGATCAGTGGGTACAAATAGCGCTAAGAAGCACCGTTGAAATTAAAATAGCTTCGGGTAGTATTAAAAACTTCCTTCCGCAAAGAGAGAAAGAACCGCACAGCACGAAAGCACGATGCGGTCTGAGATTGATAGACTGTAATTACGATAAGTTGGGGGGTTGTCTAGCAAGCAATTCCAGAGTCGAAATCGGGTTTTACTACTGACCTGAATCCTTCTTCGGATATTCTCAAGAATTCCTGGGGAATTAGCTTCTAACATTCTTTCGTAAATAATTTAAATAATTCTTTGGGAAATACCTCCAGGATTTAAAAAAAATCAAGAATACTTTAAGAAATCTTTCAAAAAATATTTCAGGTGTTCCTTTGAATACTATGGGAAATTTCATTCTCTCGGTAATTCCTACGGAGATTCCAGCAAGAATTCTTTCCACAATTCTTGGACAAAATTTTCCTTTTGGGATTCCCCCAGAGAATCCCTAGCAAATTATGTACTTCGCTGATATATTCAGAAACTCCTTTGGATATTCAAAAAAGGAAATCTAAGAAAATTAAAAAAAAAATTTCTTAATGAATTCTTTTATTTATTTTTTACAGTCTTCGACTATGTTATTAACCGTACAGACTAAAAAGCTTGTACACTAATACGCAACTTGAACATCCGTTTACTTAAATTAAAATCGTATAAATTACTGATTACATTAAAGCATTCACAACAAACGTCAACCGGCTTTGCTTGCCCATATAATGTACGGAGTACAGGGCGTCGGAAAAAGTCTGCTCTCCTCGCTGCTTTTTCGGGGGCATTAAAACGGAGTTTCGCCAGGAGATCAGGACAGTTAATGTTGTGCTGCAGTAGGTCAAATACGAAGGGCCTCTGAAGAAGCATACTCCTACTCCTCAAAGTAGGAAGACTCACGATTCCGCAGCGGGACTGATATGGTGGCAGCTCACGTCGATTACGCCAGGGAAACCATCGAAGCAAAAAATCCTTTAGGAATTCCTAGAATTCATTTTTTTTTGTTTTCAAAGGTATCTTGAGAATCCAAAAGAATTTCTGTTTCTATCTCTGAGGTAATTTCCTGAAAATTTGCAGAAAGGAACTCTTGGAGGAATCTACAGAGAAATTCAAGAAATTCAAGTTCCTTTAGGAATTCCTTTAGGGATTTGTTTGGCAATTGCTGAAAACCTGGGGGGTGTGAATAGAATCGATATGGATGTCAAACTGAAGCCAACATTTTCTATTGTACCGGAGCCAAACATTGGAGATTGTTGTTATATTCGTTTCTGATCTTATATTGAGAAGTATTGTTATTACTTGGGGAAAACATAAAAATAAACTTTTTTTAGTTTTGTATTCTTTGTAACAAATATTTTAACATTATATTTCGGGTGGGGAATTGCAAATGCGGGGGGAATGCAACTAAAAAGCACTCGTTACGAAATTTCACGAGATTTTGCAGCTGATTGGAGCAGGAATGTACTGCCCATGATCGCATATTTGTAACACTAACATTTTTGTTCATTTTGTAAAAAGCCTGGGAATCGCTTAGAAAGCTCAATTTACTGCATCTAATCCCACAACAGTAAAATAAGCTTTACTATCTGGCTTATCTGTGGTATGCTGGAAATTATTGAGTTTGTGGGGAGGATTGACAAACGATTTACAAAATCAACCAAAATGGAAATGTTACATTTATGCGATCATGGGCAGTGTATGGAAAGAGTAATTTGAAGAGCGAGAAATGTTTGACAGCCAAGAACTGCAAAATAATTTTGTTCATGGGAGTGGTTTTAAAATATCCCCCTACTCGCTTGAGCGGAGAAAAGCGACTCTATCCGCAGAACTTAGCTGAAAACAACTTCGGTGGAATTACGGGAACCGAGGTAATAGAATACCCGGAGTAGTTTCGGAGCGTATTGCTAAAGGCATTCCTTAAGGAAATTCTGGAGAATTCGTAGATCAATTTTGGAAGAAATTTTTGAAATAATTCCTAAGGAATTTCTGAGGGTGTTTCTAGATTTATTTGCTGAGGATTTTTGAAGGAGAAACTTCCGTTGTATTACTTAAAGAAATTTACGATGGAATTCTTGGAGGAATTTTGAAGGTATGCATGAAAGATCTTCTGGACGACTAATCGAATTTATGTCTAAGGGTATCTTTTTACGAAAAAATATCTGGATGATTTTTGGAACGAACTTATGGATCAATTCGTGAAATATCATCTTGATGAATTCTCTACGGCGTTTGTGTAGAAATTTCCGAAGCAACTTCTGAAGTAAACTCCCAAGGAATTCTTGAGAATATCCGAAGAAGTATGATGATTTATAATGGATCGTCTGCAATCCCGATATTTTTGGGTAGGCAGTGTTGTCCTACACTCAAGGCAAACAAATCTGCTCTTTGATTTTACTCCATCTAAACGATTTTATAGTCTCAACTAAGTAAGTTCAACTAATAAAAGGATATTTGAATTTTCTAAATGTCATGGCAAACTGTCAAAAAAATGCACTCCAGAGCCAAAGGAGCGCGCGCGCTGAAAATACACTCCAGTGAAAACACTCCAGTGAAAACACTCCAGTGTATTTTCAGCGCGCGCTCCTGTGGCTCTGGAGTGCATTTTTTTTACAGTTTGCCATGACATTTAGAAAATTCAAATATCCTTCTATTAGTTGAACTTACTTAGTTGAGACTATAAAATCGTTTAGATGGAGTAAAATCAAAGAGCAGAATTTTTTGCCTTGAGTGTAGGACAACACTGTGGGTAGGTATATATTTCTGGCATTAAGTCTTAATTCCAGATTCAAAACAGGGTTTTGTTTTACTACTGTCCGGATTTTCGCAGGAGTTTCCCAAGAATTTCCGAGAGTTTCTGAAGTAATTTCCGAATGAATTCTTGTAGAAATCTATTAGTTTATATGAAAAATTCAGATTGGTATTTGTTTGAAAATTCCATTGGAAATTATTTCGTGGATTCCTTTAATAGTTCTTTAGGAAATTCCTTCAGAAATTTAAGAATATTTTTTTTCAAAATCTATTCAGCATTGCAGTGGCGTAGGTACAAAATTAGTCTGAGGGGGAGTTTTCCGAACCTAAGAATTGCTACGGAACTTCCTCCAGGATTTCATTCAGAAATTTCTTTAGGGACTCCTTTGATATTTTTTCGAGAATATTCCTCGAGAATACCTTTGTACGATATTTTGGAGATTTCTTCAGCTATTTTTTTTTCAATTTTGGGAATTCCTTTGAACTATTACTCCGAAATTTCATAGAAAAAATTCCAAAAATTGGTTGGATATTGAATTTTGAATTTCTTCAGAACTTCTTACGAAAATTCATATGGAATATCATTTGGGGATTCCTTTGCGAATTCCTTTACAAGTTCCTTTAAAAAATTCCTCGGCAATATTTTACGAATTCGTTTGGATCACAGTTATAAAATCTCTCTTTACTTTTCAATATGACCTGAATAACATTTTTTGCCTGAATTAATTTTAGTACTGCTTCTTCTTTGTGTTGTACTAGCCGAGATACTAGTAAACATTGCATTGTGACGAACGGTGAATAAACCTGCATGCTCACCGTGAGACTTTTCCCAATCATCCAAGTAGCCATGATGCTAGCTTACCACAATCAGTTTGGAATGTCAAACGGACTGGACGTGCAGGAACAGTGGCTGTTTAGAGTGTTCTCTTTCCGCCAGTATTTTAAGTCTTCACTATAGATAGTGGAATATATAGATGAGCGAAGATAAATCCTCTGTCTCCAAACGAACTGTCAAACGTGTCTCCAAACGAGCATGACGTCACGATTTCATTGGTATCGTTTAGGGCTGTGACGTCATATGCGCGTGTGCACGGGCAAAAAAATCGACTCAGCCATGCTTTCGCTCATCTATAGATTCTACTATCTATAGTCTTCACTATGGCGATCCTGCCAGGAGTCTGTATTTTCACGATTTTCAGAATCTAAAAAAAAAGAAATTTACTAGGCGAAAAGGGATCACTCTGAGCACAAAATGGAAACAGTGTTTGTGTTAGTGTTTTTAATTTAAAATGAGAGAGATTTTGTGAAATTTATTTGAACAGTGTAGCAGATTTGGTTTCCAACAATATGCAGTGAGTATAAATGTTAGCGGGTAGGGATGACCGCGCAGATGGCGGGTCGGTAGTACTGCGCACATGCGAGTCATTAGGGCCGCGCAAATAGCGGTTAATTAGCCCGACTAGAAGAGCATAACTAAAACTTAACACAATTTTAACATATTGTGATCTTTATAACTTATTTTGATACTGTGGAGTCTGGAAAATAATCCAGTCTACCAGCTTATGGTGCTGCTGTCGAAGTGTCCACGTCCTGCTCGTCCGACGGTCAATCGATGAAAGAGGACGAATCATGCCGATGCGTTGACTGCAGAACACGACGCGTCATTTTGCAAGCATAGAATGAACACCTGTTCATTTATCTGTCAACATACATGGGGATAAGACACAGTGAGAATATTACACGTTGAGAGAAGCTAACCCGTTCTCCACGCACCACACAGATACAATTTTGTTCTTAGTAGCCATTATCTTTCAAATGTTGTAACAGGATTTTAATATAATAATATTTAAAAAATGCTTAATACCGAATTGCCCAACAGTAGGCAATTAAAATAGATGTAGCAAAGTATCCTGCTATAGATTTTGTGACATCTATGACATGACGCTGATATAATTTGAAAAAGTTGTCTAATTTGTAATGTTCTTAGTTTCATGTTCTTGAAAAATATTTTTGTTCAGAAAAAACTAATATTTCTGAATGTCGATCACAATCTGGAGAGCTATCACGACCTGTAACTGCACAGTAAACAATATATTTTGTATCTGATTCTGTTATAAATTTTTAACAAAATATGTTATTTTTATGATAAAATTGTAACAAAATTTGATAGTTTTTTGTTTCGAGTAGTGTAATTTTTGATAGAAATTTAGATATTTTAACAACATCCTGCACCATATTTCTAACAAATTTTGTTATAAAATTTTTGTGTAACATAATAACATATGATGATATAATTTTGATATGACCTTCTAGTCGGGAGGACTGCGCAAATGACAGGCCGATAGGGCCGCGCAGATAGCGGGTCGGATGGACCGTGCCGATAGCGGGTCGGAAGGACCATGAAGAACGCGGGTCGGAAGGACCACGCAGATAGCGTGTCAGTTTTACCGCGCAGATAGCAAGTCGGAAGAATCCCGCAGATAGCGGGTCGGAAGGACCACGAAGAAAGCGGGTCGGAAGGACCGCGCAGATAGCGGGTCAGTTGGACCGCGCAGATAGCGGGTCGGAAGAACCGCGCAAATAGCAAGTCGGAAGGACCGCGCAGATAGCGGGTCGGATGGACCGTGCCGATAGCGGGTCGGATGGACCGTGCAGATAGCACAGATAGCAGTTAGCGGGTCATTAGGATCGCGCAGATAGTGTGCCGGTAGGGCTGCGCTCCAGCAGTACGTTAGGACTACGTACCACAATCGATAGAACCGCAATACTAGAATTCAGGGTGAATTAATCTCACCCAAAAGAGTTATAGCAACTATGATTGTCCTCATGTTGTTCCGTCCCTTAGGAGAGTGTCCATTTCCAATAATCGGCATCGGCTTTCATAGGATGGCAAGTCGTTGGGGCTACCCGGATAAAAAATATGATTAGAATATTATAAATTTTACTGTTACATCACCATGTAAAACATAGAAATTACCATTGAATGTAATGGAATTTTAACAACTAAATCACATCAGAGACAATTGTTTTCCACGATTAAATGAATGGTAAATGGGACTTTTACAATAAAAAAGGGGGGTTGTTATGTATCTTTACAATAAAAAAATCGAAAAATTTTCATACAAAATTCAGAGCAAAACAATTGATTTAACGGTTCTTCAATGGGATGATTTCGAAGGCCAAAACAATAGAAAACAATGTGTTTCAAATGTTTTTTCTCAAATTTTTTTTATTGTTTTACAGTAGAAATACAATGGGATTTTAAATAAATTTCAATTCAATCTCGACTTCAATATTACAATAAAAATACAATTCAATTTATTGCGATTTTTTTCACCATTTAGACTCTTACGATAAAAATTTCGTCTTACTCAGATTTCGCTTTCGATTTCGCTGCTGGCTACCGTGCGCATTTCACTTGAAGATCGTGACAGCTGCCGCAAACCCCCTCATGTTTACATATTTTTTCATTGTTCTCAGCTCTTCAGCTGATCATGTTTACACAACAAAACCAGCTGGTGCTTCGATGTTTACATTCAGTCCCATTGTTCTCAACCGACCACGTGCTCGACCACGTGCTTGACGATCAAGGTAATCTATAAAAAGGTTGTCGAAAATGCCTTGAAATACAAAATTGACAACTCTTGAATTTCGTCGAGCGAATCTAATCATTCGTGAAAAATACAATAATGATGTACAATTTATTCTATTGGTACTATTTCAATTTAGTTTTCAATTTTATTTGTAATCAGTAAATTTAAATTTTGTTTCATTTTTAATATATTTTTAAGATAATTCTACTTCAGTTTTAATTAAATTCAGTTCAGCTTTAATTTAATTTCAATTTGATTTTAGTTCAATTTGTGTTCGAATTAAAATTAAAATTATTAGTGGTATTGTTAAGTGCGTTAACTGCTATTCAGACCGGGATTCATAAACGTAGATTTCAGTCGCCATGATGCAACCAGCTATACTCACTGAAGCCGCTGTAACTAATGCTGCTCGCATTTTTTTTCCTGTGGAAGACGTAAATTATAAGATCATGTCAGGTTTCTTACAAAAAGTATAAGCCGAGAAGAAAAACAAAAGTTACCTGTTTAATTTTTTATTGTATCCCGTTGGTGATATAGCTCGATGATAGTCGCCGAACGATATTGAATCTTCAGTGATGGTGGCATGCAGCAGTGTTTTATCATTAACTCAATTTCTGAAAAGGAACAAGGATACATGTTAATAAAAAATCTGCGAACTGCTTCGGCGGTGTAAATCAAGGGACCCCTTCCTGAAGGTCTTTCACGTAAAAAACAATAATGTTACTAGGCACATACATTCCAAAACTTATACTTTTCATTAACTTATTAATGTTATTGCTTTTTTATATGGGATCATTCATCAGATAATGAATTAGTGTATTGATATTTTCGAATAGGTTGTTGCTTATAAGGTTTTAATTTATAAGTTTTTTTCTTTTCGTGTTGAAAGATTTATCCCACATCAAAATGATCCGGTATCATGATGATAACACTACACTGAGCAAAAAATCTATATATAGTTTATGTGTTAGCGATATAGATTTTTGCAATAGCATCAAACTAATGCGTTTTATGTGTGGACCTTATAAAAAATCTATAACGGATGACACATATAATTTATTGGGCATTACCTATTCGTTTCATTATATTTGTTGATAGAACCGAATAAACTTTTAAATATAATTCATTGAAAATGTTCAATACAAATTTACTGTAATACGAGTTGCAATATATTTTTTAGGACAAGAAAATAACAAATCATTACTCATTATTTGATTTTATTGAAGCACAAACGCGAAGAGTATATGAAATGAAATCGATAGATTTTCACACTCCGCCTATGCAGTTTCCTGCCGCTTCCGCCGATGTTCCGCTGCATTGGGGTTGAACAGTAAATGTGTGTAAATAGAATGGTGAGTTTAACCAGACGATATGAAGAGCACCATTTTCGTAAAGCTGCCGGATCACCAAGTTGTATGTCGATGTTTGCCGCTTGCGATGCATCTGCTGGCCATCGGCTTTTGTCCACTTGATATCGATGTTTGCCGCTCGCGATGCATCTGCTGGCCGTCGGCTTTTGTCCACTTGATTTGCGTTTGGATCACCAATTTGACCATCCACTTCTTCCACTCGTGCTGAATCTTGATCTAGAAGAAAAACAGAAACTACATTTACCAAAAGCATTTAATCATTATGAATAATGAGGCCATATTTACCTGCACAAATGCCAATTCTTGATGCTGCGAATTTCGGTAACACGCTTCCTCTTGCCATTTTTTCTTCTCTTCTGGTACTTCTCACGATTCGTACCGCCGAGATGGTACCAGAATCTATTACAATTACATGCATGTTTGAACATTATCCAATTTATGTGTGAGATGTTATGGTTTTCAACCATTAGTCTCCACATATATTTTCGAAAAGGGATACAAATGTTCGCGATAATACATACCTATTAAAGGTATCTGTAGGATTTTGTTAATTCAAGCTTTATCTGGTAAAAGGGCGAATGTCGCAAGAGAGAATTCTCTTCGTCGACTTCCCCTCATTTGAATAAAAGTGACAAGCAGAGGATTTCTTTGCAGTTCATCACCTCAGAATGCAAGTTCGCATTGTTTTCTATCGTTCTGAGGTGATAAACCACAAAGGAATCAGCTGCTTGTCACTTTTATTTAAAAGAGGGGAAGTTGACGAAGAGAATCCTCTCTTGCGACATTCGCCCTTATTCCAGATAGAGCTTGAATTATAAAGCCCACATAAAATGTATTGCAGGAGTTTTCTGGTTGTTCTATGTGTATTCACAAATGTAGAAAATTATTGATTTTTTTGTAGTGTAATATAGATACCTTGATAGATACTCACCACGGTACAGCGGGAAATGATCGGCCGTTGCTTGCTCGCAGAATCAGTATTGTCGGCGTAGCATCAACTTAGAATTCGGAAGTCGGGACTTCCGAACCGAACTTTCTTCCAAAATTTTATCTGTCAAACTAATTGATGTGTTGTTTAGCGCATCTTTAGGCGAATCCAGCGCACTACTTCCGAAGTTGGGAGAAAATCTGTATCTGGATCTGTATTTGGAGAAAATCCAACTTCGATATAAAAAGCGTACTAACTTTGTACCAGATAGACGATTATAAAAGGAACACTTCGTTTACTTCGTCTTCTCACTAATCACAAACAAAATTGTACACGCTCATCTAAATCCAGTCATTCTCCAAGTAAAATTAAAAGTGAATGATTTTGTTCCTTTGAATTTTTAAATTTAAATTGATCAGAACATGAATATTTCAAGACCTGCAATTAAAACATATATTTGAAAATCGGTAGAATTTTCATGTAACAATGAAAGTTATTGTTATTTTATTGTTTTCAATTGTTATTCCATCAACATAATGAATCAATGAAATATTCTAAAATTATATTTTTATTTTCTTTAAAACGGATTATCTGATCACCGAGATGGAATACTTTTATAATTTGTTTAATTTTTGGATGAGCAATAAAAAACATAAGCGAACAACTAAAATATTATAGAATGTATCGGTCACATTTAAATGTATTGTACTTTTAAAGTAAGTACAATAAAGGATTTTTACAACCGTGAAAAATCTACAATAAAAGTACAATAGATTGTATTATTTACCATACAACCAATTGAATTCCAATGGATCATACCATACAAGGAACTGTAAATTTTTATCCGGGTACGCCACGACAGCTATCGCAGAGCGTATCTAATAAATTTGGATTGGATTCCTTCAACCCTGTCGATTTAAACTTGGTGGCAAGGGCTTAAAACCACAGCAGCTGTTTTTAAAACTGGCCGAACTAGGCTGAAGTACAAGATCGTAGCACAGAGAACAGACGTTGAAGCTGAACTCGCTATGTTGTGATAACTTTTTACTGTTCATTTTGAATAACTTTGGAATGTCGACGTTATCCCGTGCATAATCAGCGCTAGCGTCATCAAAAAATGCCACTTTGCGCTAGTGTCGTTATGCATGCAAGAGCATACCAGCGCCATCGTGTTGTCAAAATGAGATTGTGAGTTGCAATGTCGACGTCGGTGGCGTTGAGGTTCGGTGTGTTTGTTTACACATGTTTTGCAAGAAATTTTGTTCGAGCCTCCATGTCTGTTCTCTGTGATCGTAGGCAGTACGGGTTGTGGATTTCAGGAGTATGTCGGAACATTATTCCAAGATTTCTATTCGCCTTACTTATTTAATTAAAATGTTCTCAAAAGTTTAGCTCTGAGTAGATAACAATAGCGAGGACTTTCACGACGTTTGTCTTTTCAAATGGTTCGCTCCGCAATGTAGGAATGTAGTAGTTCTAGAGAATTGGCGATTTTTCCCAGTGAAGGACTGTGCTTTTCTTCACGCTCAAAGTCATACTGATGTTCTTCTTATTGGCATTATATCCCCACACTGGGACAGAGCCGCCTCGAAGCTGAGTGTTCATTAAGCACTTCCACAGTTATTAATTGCGAGGTTTCTAAGCCAGGTTACCATTTTTGCATTCGTATATCATGAGGATAGCACGATGATACTTTTATGCCCAGGGAAGTCGAGACGATTTCCAATCCGAAAATTGCCTAGACCGGCACCGCGAATCGAACCCAGCCACCCTCAGCATGGTCTTGCTTTGTAGCCGCGTGTCTTACCGCACGGCTAAGGAATGCCCCCATACTGATGTAGTCATACCAACTTACGAAATGGTTGATGAAGGTCTGTAGATAATGACAATCATCGTGTGTCTTGATGAATCTGTATAAATTAAAATCATAGACGTACACCATTCTATAGCCTTACGATACAACGAAGCAGACGTCATTGAAAAACAATGAGAACAAAAGTGGTCCTAAATTACTGCCTTGCGGCACACTTGAGTTATTGCAAAACGAATAAGATTCAGGAGTGCCGATCTTGACAATCTGTTGACGGCCAGTTAGGTAGGAATCTAACCATTGATTGACATCCGTAGCTACCCTTAAACTATCCAATGAATTTTAGGTATATCGAGGTGAACTGTGAAGTCTTGTTGACATTGATCTGTTCGGGTAGAAGCCGTGTTGGTCGGGTGAGATGTGCAGTTTTGCAGCCCGAAATAGTTCGTTGCACAAAAGGATTTCAAATCCTTTGAATCCTGCACTGAGTGAGTTCACACCACAGTAGATAGTTGGAAACATTTCGTTCGTCCCCCATCTTGAAAGCGGAGAACATGATGGAATTTTTCCAGCGCTCGAGAAAAACAACCTGGGATATTGCTGTCCTGAGGTGCACGAGTGTCAACTTATTAATATGTAGTGTTTGGAACGGGCTGATCATCAATTTTGCGAACGTTCTAAATCATGGCATGTAACGTTCTGTTCCTTGCAGTGCAGAACAAAGAATATCATCGGGATTAATAGGTACGTCGGGGAACGCACTGGCAAATTGTTTGGCAAATAGGTTGCTAATTTCTTTACTTGCTGTCGCCGCTTCCTCTTCCAAATACATGCTTGATGATAAGCCGGACTCTTTCCAATTTTCATTGACGAATGATCAAAAACCTTTAAGATTTTTGCTCAGAGTCTTCTGTTTCCGTACCAAATATTGATCGTATTATGAATGCTCGTAATTAACTCTCGAAAAATCAAGCTGTTCATCATCGGTTGACGCTTTAAATGTAATACGAGTTAAGTAGAGGAGAGTGCAAGGGATCGATTGGTACTAGATTTAGGCAGCGTATCCATCAGCTATCGTGCGCCAGGAAAGGTCGGGAAAGTTGAAATCAACAAGCAGGAGAATAAATATACAAAGCCCTGTTTTTCCTTTGAGCTGTTGCTGTCTTTCTCGTGACTCAGAAAAAGCAATAATAATTGCACTTCATTCAGAAATAATTGTTCCTGAATGTCAAATGTTGAACAGCTGGGATAATGATAACTGCGATAAAAAATGACTCATGCCAAGTAAGTCGAAGTTAATCGCTCAATCAACATTGAAATGAAGTTTAAAAATAACAATAATGCATTGAAAATATGCAAAATTACTAATTCTAACCAATTTCATTTTGAAATCAATAATGAATGAAGACGTAAACATATTTTCGCAAAAATTCTAGATTGGAAATCTGACGTATTCTTTTTTTTTTCTGGAGAGGAAGGAAGATGTGTGGTACTAGCCGAGATATTAGTAAACATTGCATTGTGACGAACGGTGAATAAAGCATGACAAACCTGCATGCATACACTCACCGTGAGACTTTTCCCAATCATCCAAGTAGCCATGATGCTAGCTTACCACCAGAGTGTATGTAATTAAGAGTGGCGACATGTGCCGCATTTGACAGGTCTCCTGCTCGTTTGGAACACGATTTTGTATGGGAATGACAGATGAATTCTGTTCCGATTCTGACAGTGTCGCCACTCTTATTTACATTCACTCTGCTTACCACAATCAGTTTGGAATGTCAAACGGACTGGACGTGCAGGAACAGTGGCTGCTTGGAGTGATCTCTTTCCGCCAGTATTTTAAGTCTTCACATTCTTCATCTTCTTAATTTGCATTACATCCCTTACTGGGACATTTCAGCCTCGCAACTTGGTGTTCATTATGCTCTTCCACAGTTATCAACCACGAGGTTTCTAAGCCAAGTTACCATTTTTGCATTTGCATATCATGCACACTTAAACGCTGAATTTGATTTCGGTAATTTAAATTGACGAACTTGGTCGGTAAATCACTATTTTACTGATATATCGTCCAAGTTTGACATTTTACATTGTTTTTCTATATTCGCATTGCCGAAAATCGGTTTAGAAGAATGAGCACCGAAATTCGGTAATCTATTTTGCGATCCGAATCGGTAAAATAATATATTTGCCGAGATTCGGAAAAATGTGAAATGTCAAAATCGAAGTTGTCACAAAAACAAAGGGGAAAAAGAAAAAGTAAATTCAGCTACGTGGTTGCTTGCCGACAGATAACATTATATGTAAGTTTTTTCAAACATTAACTGGGCGATTAATAGTTGAAAAAGTTAATAATAATTGAATAATTTAATCCAGGATTTAATCCCTTGTATAGTAAAATTAAATAATATATTTTTTCAGAGGTCTCTGTGTTGTTACCTGGGTTGTTACTCAATAAACCAAACGTTAAGCGCCGATGTAGGAATAATGTACATTGGTGTCAACAGTTGCACGTGAGGAGAATCAAAATTGTTGTGTTGAAGAATTGAAAAATTGTGTTTAAAATGGGTTTAATAAAGTGATTAAATATCGAAGTGTTAAGCATGTATTTAGGTTAATTTGTTTCAGAAATAAATGTATTTACGTTTCATATTGAATTTTACTTTTTTATTATTCTTCTTGAAAAACAAAAGAAAAACAATAATTTCCTGAATCTCGGTAGAAATATATGCCGAGATTTTCGGTAATACAATTACCGATATGCCCGGCAAATTTTGACAGTTGGCATGATTTCACGTTTTGCAGCCCAGTCGGCAATTTGAACTTTTAACGAGATTTTTACCGAGCTCTCAGCTGTTGGATTCTCGGCAATTTGTTTTGCCGGCCTCGGCGAAAAAAATTAAGTGTGTGAGGCTAGCACGATGATACTTTTATGCCCAGGAAAGTCGAGAAAATTTCTAACCCGAAGATTTCCTGCACCGGACCTAGATTCGAGCCTAGCCACCCTCAGCATGCTCTTGCTTTATACCCGCGCATCATACCGCACATCTAAGGAAGGCCCCATTTGCAACATTCTAATTAATTTATGAAAAAATGTCCTTTTTAAAAGTTAAGCGAGAATTTTTCTATTTTCTTCCACTATTATCAACTTTGTTTGTATCAACAGATATCGATGAGTCGATAACAAAACACCGAAGAAGTTTTCAAGTAGAAAACGAAATACGTATCTGTTGACAAAGTTGATTATAGGGTAAAACGACCTATTATGAAGGTGTTAAGCACCGCGTCAAAACAAAATTGATATCGAAAAATCTTTAAAATCGAACTGTTTATCTTTTTTCACATTGCATTACTCGAATGGAATGCTCATCAACTCTAGTTTCGTAAATATTACGTCAATTGTGTTAAACTTATGTTGTTTTATTTTCATCATAAAAATAAACAAACTACGGTAATAATAGGACGCAGATGCCTATTGTTGCGATATTTTTTAAAGGTTAGCACGGTGTCTTTGTCCGAAGAGACTTATTTAAAAAAAAATCAGTATCTCTAAAACACCCACTACACGAAAGTATAGGCTTTCCTCTTTTACGTAGGTGCACTTTTAAAATGTTCTATCGGGGGTCATTTTTCCATACATTTTTCGGGGGGGTTAAATCGGCTATCATTTGAGATTTCTATGGAGTTCACAGCAAAAATAGTGAAAAAAATAAAAATTGTTCTTGATCCCCCGATAGAACACTTTAGTATACCCACGATATGAAAGAGGAGATCATATACTTTCGCGTGGTGGGTGTTTCAGAGGTACTGATTTTTGAAAAATAATATTTACCCACAGAGACACCGTGTTAGTCCTATTGTTGCGGTTTTGCTTGTTTTTCTTATGGAGAGCGATACCACAACAATTGGACCCTAGCACTACCGTAATAATAGGCTCAAAGGGTGCAATTTTAATCAAAAATGTTGATTTTTTATCATTTTGAACGAAATTTTGTCAAACAAAGGGTGGTCTAGTGGTTGATTGAAAGTGGAACACTACCGCAACATTAGGACATACTACAACGATAGTAAAGTAAATTAAAGAATTGTAAAGTCTTATAACTGTGTCACATTTCCCCTAAGACGCTCTAAAATAATGAATCATTCCTTGAAGATCTTTTAAAAATTCTATTAGAATTTCTCTCGGAAATACAGTTCGCTCACGTGCACGTTCACGGTACCAACATCTAGTTTGCCTAAACCTGGTAGCCAAAATACCGATACTATAAGTGTCAAACCGATGTTGTCGATGAAACCAAACATGCACTACAACATGATGGACAATAAACAGCTAAGTTAAGCTTATTGAAGCAATTTTTGGCAAAATAATTTTAATGGTTACAGCGCCGCTAGCGGTAATTGCTTTCAAAATCCTTTCGGCAATGTATTTAAAACTTGATTAGGAAATCCTTTTAGGAATCCTTTCTACGATTTTTTTTGTACATTCTTCTAGGGCATCGTTTGAGAATACCTTTGGAAATCCTTCGAAAATTCCTCTAGCAAAAATCCTCCACTATTCTCGATTTCACCAATTTGAAGGGTTATGTGAAGATTATGATTTGCCGGAATCTTTTTCACACCGTCACTCTCATTTCGGGTTGATCGATTTTTGTTACTGCAATCTACCCAATTATAATTCATTACTCATTAGTTACGTGTAAGCGTGTACACTAAATCGAATCGATTCCCGATTTTTTGAGCGTATTGTGTGTGAGAAAAATATGGCTATGAGCAGAACTTTTCTTTTTCTTCTTATTGGCATTACATCCCTACACTGGGACAGAGCCGCCTCGTAGTTTAGTGTTCATTAAGCACTTCCACAGCTATTAACTGCGAGGTTTCTAAGCCAGATTACCATTTTTGCATTCGTATATCATGAGGCTAACACGATGATACTTTTATGCCCAGGGAAGTCGAGACGATTTCCAATCCGAAAATTGCCTAGACTGGCACCGAGAATCGGACTTAGCCACCCTCAGCATGGCGTCTTGCCGCACGGCTAAGGAGGGCCCCAGAACTCTTATAAAGAGCAAAAAGCGCAAAAATACTTCTATTTTTTTTTGTAAATCACTTCAGGTTCTCCTTCAGGAGTTTCTTGAAGAATTTAGAAAATTACGCTCATATGGACATTTGTTTAGAGATTTCTTTGGAAACATTTATCATCCATTTAACCAAAAATTCCTTCTGAAGTTCCTCCAGGAATTGCCTTTAACAATCCTTAGAATTTCCGAGAGAATTCTCATAAAAATACATTTATTTTCAATTTACAATACAATCTCTGTAGTATGAATTGTTTGATACATTTATTCAAAGTTATTGATCATTTTCATTTTTTGAGAGAGTTTCATTCATAATGAATTGATCACCGAAGTACCATCGAGAAAAAAAAATAGATTAGTGTTCAAAGTAAGGCATGCCTTCGTCAATTCCCCGAAGATTCTTTTGGAAGTCTCTTCAGTGATTATCAAAAAAAAAAAACCGATTCTTTTCGAATTGATTTTGGCGTAATAAAATCAAATTTAAGGATTAAGGACTGAAATTCGGGAAGGGACGTGGTGCTTATCCATACGTTTCTTTGCTAGATCCTCATGTTTTAAATGAAAGCTTGTTTCTTGATATGTTTAAAATTTTGTTATGTTTGAAATTTTCCTGATTGTGTCAGGAATTGTCTGATAATTCAAGGTGGAAAAGGTGCAGGCTTGTTTTTTTTTTATTTATTGCGTTTATTTGACAGGCTCAGGCGTGTATAACACTTAACGGAATCAAGACTCTTTATGATATTTACAAACTATATAATAATTATTAACAGATAGTAAGGGGAAAGGGACATTGACCAAGGTATTTGTGGAGACTCAAGATTAGATTGCGTAATTTCAGGAAGGACAGGGTTGGGATTTAGATTTGGGGTATTTCAGCTGCTTATCCGGGTATTTGACGTAATGTTACCAGCAAACGTCCTGCGAAACGCGGGACGCCTATCTGGATTGCGTCACTGGTTTGAAATGGAATCCTCAAAAAGTGCATTTCGCATAGATTTTGGCCCCAAAAAAAATGGAAAAATATTTGTAAGGCTGTATGAATTGTAATAAATTTGTAAAACGAAGTTGAAAATGCAGCGTCCCGGGAAACCCGGGACGTCTGGTCACGGTAATTTGACGTCAATAACGTTGTATAGCGTAGCGTCGTACTCGAGTTGTGGTTCGTCAGGGAGCATCTTCCGGATGGTAAGAGCTTCATGGTACACGAAATAATAAGACAGAGACAAGAAAGTATTAGACTTTGATGTCAGACGAGCAAAGAAAGGTATAGATAGCCTGCATATATCCCACATCGCGATCCCCCACAACACTTGCATTCTTATGTGATGAAAAGTGGATAGGTAGGGACTGGGGACGCACTCTCTTTCATACAAAAGGAAAGTGTATTTCTGCACGATTCACTCGGAAAACGGAATGAGAAAGAGAAGTTTTCACACGCCTTCTTTTGAATACTTCGAGCTAACCAACCTTTTAATATGATATTCGAACAGGAAAATATTTTAACGTGACGGAGGAGGCCGTACTGTTGGCCCACTCGCTATTTCAAGTCGGTATCGCTCTTCCTTACTCAGGGAGTAGAACATCACGACCGTAATTAGGACATTGTCATCTATCCTAAGGAGCCGGTTGGCCCTCCTGTTGATGTACTGAAGTGCTTTGAAAGCGGCACAGGTCGCTTGAAAAGATCTGCTTGTAGACTTGGTTGGTGGTTTTTGCAGAGATTCAGCAGAGACCACTGTCAAACCAACTGAGAATCATTGGACTGGAATCAGGGGCCGGTGTGTGTCCAATCAAACTCCCACTGGCTGCAAATGATATTATGGAAGGAAGCTGACTATATTAGCATTAGCATTAGCATTAGCATTGTTACGGTGTAATTCGTAGATTGGACACTAGTGATACTCATGTTTTACTTTTGAGATCCTTATCTAGAATGCTATCAGAAATCAAAAAGGGGAGTGGTCCTTGATTCCAGTCTTAAACAAAAATAACAAAAGCATGAGGATTACTACTCCTGGCCACGCCCATCTTCACCGTAACTAGGAAGAGGAAGGAAGTGTTGATGTAGTACTTACTTAACGAGAGGCCACCGACTTAGTGACACCCTCATAAGTACCACGGAGTTGGATAATGAGGAAGGTATTCGTTGGGTCAGGATTTGCCTGTAGCTGGCAATGTAACCGTGGTAGCTCTAACCCCGTAACACACCACGTAAAGGTGTCTACCCAGCATTACGGGTAGAAGCTGACTATATTACAATCCGGAAAGTAGAAAGTGCTAGTTTTAATGCGGTGCCTTGCATTTCATGACCAGTCCGAGGTCACTTTTACTCACAATGCGTTTGTTTATGCTATCATTATCAAATGCATTATGGATGCATAAACGAATTTCCGATCTGAAATCCAGCGCGTATTTAGTTGTTTGAAAATTGTTTTATAAATATTGAAACAATCTCATGAAATTATTCCATTTTTGTGCAATAGAACCATAGAAGAAAGAAAAACATCTTAAAGCCCCAAACGCAATACAACGGAACGGCGACGGAAACGGAAAATTTGTCAGTTAGCCCATATGTTAATTAAGGACCGGCTTTTCGACGAGTGGCCTTGGTTGCAGTGAACATATAAACAATGAACATACGGCCATGAAGACGTCCATCCCGCAGGTGGTTAGGTCGTGGCTTTCGCCAAAGCTTCAAAGCACCTCTGATTGTAGTAGTTTTTCACACTGAACTTCAATCACTGTCTAATTAAATCATATCACAGTATTTCAGATGTCGTAGGAATTGTGCCTGGTTCTTTTCGAAGCCCGATAAACTTCTTTTTAAACGGATGTTGGAAAACAATTTAGTCTAAAAACAACAAAATTACGGGAGCAAAAAATGCACGCCTACTCTCTGGCGCAGTTCACTTTGACCTCCACTGTAAAATCACCTTCTATGTGTACTAAAATAATTGCTCAAAAGCTCATGTGGTGCATTTTGGATTAATGTCCCAGATCCCAAATCAGTTGGTATGGGAAGTAAAAGTGCAACGTGGCATTGCTCAGGCGTAGCCATCAATTGGGTCATGTTCTTCTGGTCTCTGTAACCGACAGCCATTCTCCATAGCAAGCGCCTACAGTGCGTCGTCTTTGTAGATGACCGTGAGGAATAATATAACGCATTGTTACACATGACCACCGACAAAAACGACGCACTGTTGGCGTTTTATGTGGGCAGGTGGAACATTGCCCAGAGGAAGCACATTGTCTAAATCCGTATTGATTCCCATCGGAAGCGTGTGTAATACTGTTGCTGTTGCTGTTGCTCTGCGGAATGCAATCGATTCGAAACGGTCTAACCTTCTGGTGCGTGCTCAAATAAGGGGCCTGGAACTTAGTGGCGGGATCTGCCCGAAGTGGGTATTCCAGTTCGAGAGTGACGAACAGGTGAAAATACCCACACTATATCCAAAATCCCCGGCGTACGTGGCCATGAACCATGGCCCGTAGTAGTTTGTGGAAATCGGGGCCAGCTTCTGTTCAATTGACGTAGTCGTAGGCCGATTCTATGATGAAGCTGACCAACTGATGTTATCCAATGGAGGAGTATGAAACTCGCACTCAATCGACACGTTTTCACAGCATGTGGGGTTAATTGACCGATTACTTAAACTTTAGAAATTTGGTTGAAGCCATTAGCCTAGCCAGTAGGTATATTCGGTTTTAATAGTGTGTGCTTCTCAAAATCTACAAACTTAAAGAATCTGGTTATTCTGTGGAAGATAATAGGTGACCTGATCTGCGAGTTGATAATGAAGGTCAAATGCTCCATTGCTCCATCTATAGCAGATCCAGCTTGTCCTCACAGTTTGGTTTGAAGTACGTGTATTTATTGATTATTCGCTTATTAGAAACTAATTTTCACAAACTCAAAACGTTGAATGTGTGCACTGTTTTGTATTTGATAAACGTATTATCTCCCTTCACAAAAAAGTCCCTTCCCAATTTTATTCCTCCCGCACTTCTGCGCTACCTTCCATATAACGATACTATTGCATTGTTTATGCAAATTTGTTTACCAATTGTGAAACTTTTTTAACTCCCTCTCACTTTATTTCATTCGATCATTCGCATCCTTTCACGGGTTTTCCCTCCCATTCCCGCAGGATTCAATTTGTCCATATATTTCATTTTCGAGGATGGAATTTGTATGCGATAACGAGTTTTGGAAGTGGCAATGGGGGTCGGTTGGTCTACCCCGCACCGATGCCGGGATATCCGGTGCTCTACGTTAGATTTGCAAGAAAACGATAAAACTGGAGATAAACTAAATTTACATTCCGAATGCTATTTGGGTGCTGGTTGTTTCTTTCGGAGAAGGTTATGCTCGATTGTGTTACTCCTTCCCATGTTCTCTATCGCCAAGTTTGCATCTTGTTTCCGAAGACAACTGAAATGATTCATGTCCGCACATATGTATGCGGTACAGTGACAGAAAGCAAGGATTGAGTTTACTGAATAATCGGAATTGAATAAAGGAGTCGAATGAGTTTTCTTCTGTTTGTCGTCCACCGGAAGATTGGGAATATAATGGAAATTGAGTTCCGGAAACCTGTTTGTTGGGAAGTAATAGAATTATTTTAGATATTCATCATGATTGAAGTATGGCATATAGTGTACAGAGCGTTTGAGTAACTTTGATTTTACGTCACATATAAGGCCTAGCAATACATTTCGTCAACGTCACACAATTTCAATTGTATCCTGTTTCAGTTGACGGTACGATTAGACAACATGGGTTAAAACAATCGTCCCAAAACACATTTGACAGAGCAGTTCTCTTGAGCATGTAGGCAATATGAATGGCAGCAGTCAGTGATCCAACTGATACAAGAAAAGGCACGAAGCTTCCAAGCTGGAATGATTAAGTTGAACACGGTTTGAAATCTCCTCGTAGACTTTGTTAATGAAGACGTATCTCACGCACTACACATCTAATGATCCTAGTCTACATATAAAGCTATTGTATTTGTAACACAAGGTATAATAGGTCTTAAAGTGCTTTCAGTGTTATACCAAAAACCTTTAGCCAGGACGATTCATTTTTCAGGACTCGTATCAATTTATAACTCGCATACATTAAAGTTGGATTTTAAGCTAGAAAATTGGATTTGGAAGTTATGTAAATATCTTTCTTTGATCTGTATGATGTAGAATGTTGCCTTTTTTTTAATTTGTTCGTGGATTGAAAACTTTTATGCTGAAGCAGTAATTTTGATGATAAAAAGTCAATTTGAAAGACAAAGACCTCTTTATATTTTTTTGTGTGGAAATTTTCTAGTTTTGTGTGGAATTAAATAATTATTTCGTGGAAAATTTTATTATTGTTTACTATATTGATTTATTTATTCATGTATTTTTTTTTCAGTGGAACATTTTGATTTCTTTATAGAAAATTCTCCTTTAATAATTGCATTTTTTGTTTTTAAAAGTTCTAATAAATTGTTATTACATGAAAAATTCTTTATTGTTTATGAAAATTTTATAATTGTTCGTATACGCACCCTGATTTATTTATTGGAAATTTTTAATTTTTCATGCGATATTTTAAACTTTCTACTCGGTTGTTTGTGAAAGCCCGTGGATGGATAATCAACCATTTTCAAATAACATACCTATCTATCATAAAATAGGGGATATACCCATTCGAGGAAACCCCTTATATGTATTAATAAAACGGTTATATTTTTACAAATTATCGGGTAAAGCCTAGTACGCAGTTCTCAAGGAAAAAGGTCAAGGAAAATTTGATCAAATTACCAAAGTAATTTTGACAATTTAATGTAATCGAAAAAGTAGGCGAAAAAATGTGTTTTGTGCTTATTCGTCAGTCAGTCAGTCAATTAATCAAAATGTCATCAATCAGGTAAACAATTGGTCTAATAGCTAGAACTTTTATTTTTATATTCTGTTCTTGCCTTATTTCTAGATGGATTCACCGACATTATTGCAGATGGTTGCTGGAATTGAATGTCCGAATAGGCTTAGGATCACCACTCGGGTCTTCACTGACTGACTTTATTAGTAAATGTCCCGTCGGTATTCACTAATCGCCTACGCACTCGAAAAACCACCAAATGCCACGGTAGCAGACACTCAACATCCGTTCAAATTCAACCTCTTTGTAAGCCAGCGAGGATTAGTCTTGGAATTAGTCTCTCGGGCAATGGAATTTCCAGTTTTTTAACAACTACTCCGTATCCGGGTGGGTGCTACGAATGCAAGTTAAAAGCTTCAAATATGAAAAAAATACATGTTTTTTTATGACTTTCATTGGACTTTATTTAAACTTCCTGAAGACCCAGTAAATTTTACAAGCTTTGTTATAGCCACAAATTGAATTTACAATAAATTAAAATATCGGCGATGGCGTGATAGATCATTTTTAGTTGGAAGCGGCGGCGTCATGCTGTCCAATATCGGCGGTGCTGCCGCGGCATCGTCTATATTATGATCTATTACTCTTCAAGAAGGGACAGTTTTCTTATAAATGATTTATTAACAAATGTTTCCAAAAGATTGTTTAGTAAGGGCACCATAGTGGAGGCAGTGATGAAATCACAAAAGACACATTTAAAAAATTGATGAAACAGAAAAGCACAAGTTTCCAGTTAGTTTAAAGGAAGTCCTCCTTATATTATTTTCCGAATTTCTCCAGAAATAAGAAATAACCCAAATCCTGAGCAGATTTCACTAAAATTAATTAACTGCCAGTCGTCCCCCAGGAATTCTTTAAGGAATTTAACTTAAAGTACTTCCAAAAATTGCTTGAAAAATTACAACAGAAAAACCTCTAGAAAATCATTTCGCAAACCCTCAACAAGTTTTCAATGTAATTCTAAATCCCTCTTCTAGGAACTGCCCTGAAATCTTATCCAAGAATTCTTCCGGAATAATCCCATGAAATTCCAGGTATTTTTTCAAAAGTTCTCTCAGCTTATTTCAAATTCTCAGAAATTCATTTGAAAATTCCACAATGAATTGCTTCTTAGTTTGCTCAGATGTTATTTTAGTTATGGATACGTCCAAGGAGTGATTTCCCCACTATGTAGTACATTTACCCAGAAAATTCCCTTCATGAATTTCCCTGAGAAACGCCTCCTGGAATACCCATGTGAACTACTCTAGAGGTTCCCAAGAAATTCATTGGAAATTCTTTTTCCAAACAATTGATCCAAAACTTTACCCCGGAGATTTTCAGAAAATTCCTTAACGAGTTCATCTGTAATTAGGTTTTATCAGAAATTTCTCCATAAGTTCTATCATTAAAAGCATTAAAAGAATTCTTTCCGCCGGCCTGCAGGCATTCCTCCAGCAGTTCCTACAGGAATTTCTCAGGAAGATTCTTCAGGAATTCAATTGGAAGTTGTACCAGGGATTCCTTCAAAAGTTCTTTAAGGAATTCCTCCAGAAGTTTCTCCAGAAATTCCTCCGAACGCTCCTACAAAAATTCCCTAGGAAGCTCGTCCAAGACTTGCTCCGAAAGTCCTCCAAAAAAATTCTCCGGAATTTCCTACTGGAATGTCTCTAGAAGTTCAACTAAAATTTCTACAGAAGTTCCGCCAGGAATTCCTCTGAAAGTTCCTCCAGGAATTCCTCCGGGAGTTCCTCCGGAAGTTCCTCCTGGAATTCCTCCGGAAGCTTCTCTGGAAGTTCCTCCAGAAGTTCCTACAGGAATTCCTCCGGAAGTTCCTTCAAGGATTCCTCCGGAAGTTCCTTCAAGGATTCCTCCGGAAGTTCCTCCAGAAATTCCTCCGGAAGTTCTTCCAGGAACTTCTCCGCAATTTCTTCCAGGAATTCCTTTGGAAGTTCCACCAGGAACTCCTCCGGAAGAACTTCCAGGAATTTCTCCAGAAGTTCCTCCAGGAATTCCTCCGAAAGTTCCTCCAGAAATTCCTCCGGAAGTTTCTCTAGGAATTCTTCCGGAAGCTCCGCCACGAATGCCTCCGGAAGATCCTCCAGGAATCCCTCCGGAAGTTCCTTCAAGAATTCCTCCGGAAGTTCCTCCAGAAATTCCTCCGGAAGTTCCTCCAGAAATTCATCCGGAAGTTCCGCCAGGAATTCCTCCGGAAGTTCTTCCAGGAATTCCTCCCGAAGTTCTTCCAGGAATTCCTCCGGAATTTCTTCCAGGAATTCTTCCGGAAGTTCCTCCAGGAATTCCTCCGGAAGTTCCTCCAGGAATTCCTCCGGAAGTTCCTCCAGGAATTCCTCCGGAAGTTCCTCCAGGAATTCCTCCGGAAGTTCCTCCAGGAATTCCTCCGGAAGTTCCTCCAGGAATTCCTCCGGAAGTTCCTCCAGGAATTCCTCCGGAAGTTCCTCCAGGAATTCCTCCGGAAGTTCCTCCAGGAATTCCTCCGGAAGTTCCTCCAGGAATTCCTCCGGAAGTTCCTCCAGGAATTCCTCCGGAAGTTCCTCCAGGAATTCCTCCGGAAGTTCCTCCAGGAATTCCTCCGGAAGTTCCTCCAGGAATTCCTCCGGAAGTTCCTCCAGGAATTCCTCCGGAAGTTCCTCCAGGAATTCCTCCGGAAGTTCCTCCAGGAATTCCTCCGGAAGTTCCTCCAGGAATTCCTCCGGAAGTTCCTCCAGGAATTCCTCCGGAAGTTCCTCCAGGAATTCCTCCGAAGTTCCTCCAGGAATTCCTCCGGAAGTTCCTCCAGGAATTCCTCCGAAGTTCCTCCAGGAATTCCTCCGGAAGTTCCTCCAGGAATTCCTCCGAAGTTCCTCCAGGAATTCCTCCGAAGTTCCTCCAGGAATTCCTCCGGAAGTTCCTCCAGGAATTCCTCCGGAAGTTCCTCCAGAAATTCCTCCGGAAGTTCCTCCAGGAATTGCTCCGGAAATTGCTCCAGGAATTCCTCCGGAAGTTCATCAAGGAATTCCTCCGGAAGTTCCTTCAGGAATTCCTCCGGAAGTTCCTTCAGGAATTCCTCCGGAAGTTCCTCCAGGAATTCCTCCGGAAGTTCCTCCAGGAATTCCTCCGGAAGTTCCTCCAGGAATTCCTCCGGAAGTTCCTCCAGGAATTCCTCCGGAAGTTCCTCCAGGAATTCCTCCGGAAGTTCCTCCAGGAATTCCTCCGGAAGTTCCTCCAGGAATTCCTCCGGAAGTTCCTCCAGGAATTCCTCCGGAAGTTCCTCCAGGAATTCCTCCGGAAGTTCCTCCAGGAATTCCTCCGGAAGTTCCTCCAGGAATTCCTCCGGAAGTTCCTCCAGGAATTCCTCCGGAAGTTCCTCCAGGAATTCCTCCGGAAGTTCCTCCAGGAATTCCTCCGAAGTTCCTCCAGGAATTCCTCCGGAAGTTCCTCCAGGAATTCCTCCGGAAGTTCCTCCAGGAATTCCTCCGGAAGTTCCTCCAGGAATTCCTCCGGAAGTTCCTCCAGGAATTCCTCCGGAAGTTCCTCCAGGAATTCCTCCGGAAGTTCCTCCAGGAATTCCTCCGGAAGTTCCTCCAGGAATTCCTCCGGAAGTTCCTCCAGGAATTCCTCCGGAAGTTCCTCCAGGAATTCCTCCGGAAGTTCCTCCAGGAATTCCTACGGAAGTTCCGCCAGGAATTCCTCCGGAAGTTGCTCCAGGAATTCCTCCGGAAGTTCATCCAGGAATTCCTCCGGAAGTTCCTCCAGGAATTCCTCCGGAAGTTCCTCCAGGAAGTCCCCCCAGGAATTCCTCCGGAAGTTCCTCCAGGAATTCCTCCGGAAGTTCCTCCAGGAATTCCTCCGGAAGTTCCTCCAGGAATTCCTCCGGAAGTTCCTCCAGGAATTCCTCCGGAAGTTCCTCCAGGAATTCCTCCGGAAGTTCCTCCAGGAATTCCTCCGGAAGTTCCTCCAGGAATTCCTCCGGAAGTTCCTCCAGGAATTCCTCCGGAAGTTCCTCCAGGAATTCCTCCGGAAGTTCCTCCAGGAATTCCTCCGGAAGTTCCTCCAGGAATTCCTCCGAAGTTCCTCCAGGAATTCCTCCGGAAGTTCCTCCAGGAATTCCTCCGGAAGTTCCTCCAGGAATTCCTCCGGAAGTTCCTCCAGGAATTCCTCCGGAAGTTCCTCCAGGAATTCCTCCGGAAGTTCCTCCAGGAATTCCTCCGGAAATTCCTCCAGGAATTCGTACGGAAGTTCCTCCAGGAATTCCTCCGGAAGTTCCTCCAGGAATTCCTCCGGAAGTTCCTCCAGGAATTCCTCCGGAAGTTGCTCCAGGAATTCCTCCGGAAGTTGCTCCAGGAATTCCTCCGGAAGTTGCTCCAGGAATTCCTCCGGAAGTTGCTCCAGGAATTCCTCCGGAAGTTGCTCCAGGAATTCCTCCGGAAGTTGCTCCAGGAATTCCTCCGGAAGTTGCTCCAGGAATTCCTCCGGAAGTTCCTCCAGGAATTCCTCTGGAAGTTCCTCCAGGAATTCCTCCGGAAGTTCCTCCAGGAATTCTTTCGGAAGTTCCTCCAGGAATTCGTACGGAAGTTCCTCCAGGAATTCGTACGGAAGTTCCTCCAGGAATTCGTACGGAAGTTCCTCCAGGAATTCCTACGGAAGTTTCTTCAGGAATTCCTACGGAAGTTCCTCCAGGAATTCCTACGGAAGTTCCTCCAGGAATTCCTACGGAAGTTCCTCCAGGAATTCCCACGGAAGTTCCTCCAGGAATTCCTACGGAAGTTCCTCCAGGAATTCCTACGGAAGTTTTTCCAGGAATTCCTACGGAAGTTCCTCCAGGAATTCCTTCTGAAGTTCCCCAATGTATTCCCACGGAAGTTCCTTCAAGTATTGCTAAGAAAGTTCCTTCGGACATTTTTCCGCTCCTTTAGGAATCCCACTGGAAGTTCTTCCAAGGGTTTTTACAGAAAATTTCTGGAGAAGCTCTTCCATGAATTGTTCCAGGAATGTCTTGTGAAGTATTTTCAAGAATTCCTCCGAAATTTTCTTTTTGAATTTTTTCATAAGTTACTTCACAAATTTCGTCGGGTGTTCCTTCAACAATGCTTTCGGAAGCTCCCTGATAACTTCCCTACAAGTTCCTACTACTTCCTAGTTTGGAAATTCTTACAGGAATTCTTCAGGAAATTCCCCCAGGAGTTCCTCTGAAAAACGCTTTATGACGCTTCGGGAAGTTCCCTGAAGTGTTCTTCGGGAAGTTTTTTTTTTAGGAATTCCTCTGAAAGTTCCTTCAGGAATTTTTCCAGAAGTTCCTTCAGGGATTCCTCTAGAGTTCTATTATTACTCTGGAGGAACTTCCCAAGGAATTCTTGGAGGAACTCGAGGAAGAAACTTTCGAAAGCCTTCGTAAAGGAACATCCGAGTGAATTTCTAAAGAAACTAATGGAGGAATTCCTGTACTTGTCGAGACGAGCCAGCTCAGGGCTGAAAGTCTCGCTAATAAAGACAAAAAAAAATCCTGAACTTCCGGCGGAATTTCAAAAGACATTCCTTGAGAAATTCCTCGTGAAACTTCCGGAGGGATTCTTAACACGTACGTCCCCAACCCCCATTTTACGACAAAACTCAAAATTCAAAACCATGCAGCTCAGCCAATTTCTAACGGATTTTCAAGCAATCTTCTGGAATCGATTACAAAATTCCTATAGTTTTAGGAACCGAGGTCAATTTTTGTGCAATGACCATGGTTCCGGATATATTCCGGGGAGTACTGGGGTTACTTCCCTCCCGGAAAAAATGGTCACTGGCAGATCGACTTAAAAATCCATCGTGCGACATGTCAAACTTCATGATTTTTCAAAACAAGTATACTGGAGTACATTTCGGCGACTTTCGATCGAATTGGCCACTCTCCGGGTACTTCCAGGGCCTGGTTCCCTTGGGGAAGTGGCCAATTTTCATTCAATCTTGGAACTCATCTTGCGACATGTCAAACTTCATGATTTTGCAAAACAAGTACACTGGAGTCCATTTCGGTGATTTCCGACCGAATTGGCCACCTTCCGGGAACTTCCAGGTAGACCTGGGCGCTGATTGAAATTTTATCGGCGGTGGCGTGGCAGCGTCACGCCGTTGGTGATTGCCGGCGGCGTGGATCGGTGTGAACCAGTTTCAAGCGTCAAAAGATCGTCGAGAAATTCCTTTGGACATTCCTCCAGATATTCCTCCATAAGTGCCTCTGGGAAATTCCTCCAGAAATGGGAAATGGGAAGTTCCTCCAGGAATTCCTCCGGAACCATGGCCATTGCACAAAAAATGACCTCGGTTCCTAAAACTATAGGAACTTTTGGACTTATTCCTGGATCAATTTTTGTTGGTGAGTCTCCGGAAGAGCAACTTCGGGAGGAATTTCTGGAGAAATTTCCAAAAGACTTCCTGGAAATCCTGGAAGAACATGCGGAGGAATTTCCGGAGGAACTTCCGGATGAATTTCCGGAGGAACATCCAGAGGAATTGGGCTGCGAAATGGTGAGTTGACATCCGGGAAGGGCGCCTAACATAGCTCTGGTCCTCACAAGTTCCAATACTCACGCTTCCACGGGTCTTCCGATGACAATTGACCGCCAGCTAAGGGTTGCGTACTTAGCTGGTAGTGCAGCCTGGGCACTGTTGTCCTTCTGACATCAGCTAGAGTGAGAGGGTGCGTACTGTGGGGTCTGCCTAGGATGTGGTGGTGTTCGACAGTGGGCTCTGTTGAACTTCTATAAAAAGCTGCATGTGTCCCCAAGCAGGCCCTATCAAAGCGACCGTGTGCCGCTCAAAGCGCACTAGCCTAGTCCTGGTGTTGGGTGGGACTTTAAACAAATTTGACCCGACTGATCGAGCGTCTGTCCACCAAGGAGGTGCGGCTCCAACAGCGTCTGTTCTGGCATCCAGCGGCTGAGTATGAAATGCTATTCCCCGGAAGCTATACCTAAGATGGCAGCCCCATCCCGGTGGATAGGGAACCTTGGGCCAACAACCTACTGTTCCCGAAACATCAATTTGTTCGAGAATCCGATAATGAAAGAATACGGACTGATTTTACGGCGACGACTCTTAGCGCGAAACAACGGACACGAATAGGAACATGGAACGTTTTAACCCTAGCCCAGCAGGGTAAATTGGCACAACTTGCCAATGAGGCACGCCGCATGAAGCTTGAGATCCTGGGACTGAGTGAAGTCCGTTGGCCAAACTTTGGAGAACACAGAACGCCGTCAGGACAAGTTCTGCTATACTCTGGTTTACGAGGTGAACACGCTCCCCGGCATCGCGGAGTTGGCTTCCCTACTAAGCGCTCAGGCACACTCTGCGCTTATGAAGTGGGAACCTATAAGTGAAAGGATAATCGTTGCCAGATTTAGAACACGGGTCCGAAACCTTACTATAATCCAATGTTATGCGCCAACCGATGCTGCCGATCTGCAGGACAAAGAGAACTTCTACAGTCAACTCAATGCCGTCGTAGATAGAATTCCGAAGGGTGATATCAAGATCTGTTTGGGCGACTTCAATGCGAAGATCGGATCCGACAACTCGAACCATGAGCGCATTATGGGACGCCATGGTCTCGGAGAAATGAGCGAAAACGGAGAGCTGTTCGCAGAATTTTGTGGTAATAACGACATGGTGATCGGTCGCTCTTCCCTCATCGACCGGTTCACAAGGTCACGTGGGTTTCCCGTGACGGCTTTACAGAAAATCAAATCGACCACATCTGCATCAGCCGAAAATGGAAACGGAGCCTTCTTGATGTACGGAATAAACGTAGTGCCGATATCGCGTCTGATCATCACCTCCTCATCGGCGAAATACGCCTGCGCATTGCGCGGATTCGTCGGCAGGAGGAAAGAGTTGGACGACGATTCAACACACGCCGACTGGAAGATGCCACGGTGAAACGGTCCTTCGTTGAAGAACTGGAGACGCGTGCTGCAGATATTCCGGAAGGTGGCAGCGTGGAAGACCAATGGACCGCCATCAAGAATGCCTTCATCGCCACCAGCGAGAACAATCTGGGCGAACTACGCACCCAGAGAAAACAATGGATCACCGATGAGACCTGGAGGAAGATAGAGGAGCGAAGAGAAGCCAAAGCCGCGATAGAGCGATCGAAAACCAGAGGAGCCAAAGTCTTAGCCCGTCAACGATACACGGCTCTTGAGAAGGAAGTAAAACGCTCATGTCGACGGGACAAGCGAGCGTGGGCAGACTCTCTGGCCGACGAAGGAGAGAGAGCCGCCGCAACCGGGGACATTCGCCTCCTCTACGATATCTCACGACGCTTAAGCGGGGCGAAGATGAATGCAACGATGCCTGTGAAAGACGCGAATGATCAGCTATTGACCGACCCAACTGACCAGCTGAAACGCTGGTTCGAGCACTTCGAACAACTTTTTCAAGTGCCAACCAGGCCATCACCACCTCGGCATGATCTGCCTAGGATCCGACGTATAACACGTGTCAATACCGAAGCTCCATCACTGCTAGAGATTCAAACAGCCATCCAAAGCATGAAATCGAATAAAGCCCCAGGGGTCGATCGCATATCAGCCGAGATGCTCAAAGCTGACCCCATGACATCCGCTCAACTACTGCATCGTTTATTTCGTAATATCTGGGACACCGCAACTTTCCCGGTCGACTGGATGCAAGGTATCTTAGTGAAGGTGCCCAAAAAGGGTGACCTGACTGTATGCGATAACTGGCGAGGCATTATGTTGCTGTGTACCGTTCTCAAAGTTCTGTGCAAAATTATCCTAGCCCGGATTCAGGAGAAGATCGATGCGACTCTCCGGCGGCAGCAAGCCGGATTCCGTGCCGGAAGATCCTGTGTGGACCATATTGTCACGCTCCGCATCATTTTGGAGCAGGTTAACGAATTCCAAGAGTCCCTTTACTTGGTATTCATTGACTACGAAAAAGCTTTCGACCGTCTCAATCACGAGAATATGTGGGGCGCCCTGAGACGCAAGGGGTTCCTGAGAAAATCATCGGCCTCATCGAAGCACAGTACGAGGCCTTTTCGTGTAGAGTGCTGCACAATGGGGTCCTGTCCGACCCTATCCGGGTCGTAGCTGGTGTGAGGCAAGGATGTATTCTATCACCGTTACTGTTCCTCATCGTAATCGATGAGATTCTGGTAGATGCGATTGACCGTGAACCAAACCGCGGGCTGTTATGGCAGCCTATAACCATGGAGCACCTAAACGACTTCGAATTGGCGGATGACGTTGCACTCCTCGCGCAACGGCGCTCTGATATGCAGAGTAAGCTCAACGACCTTGCCGATCGCTCCTTCTCGGCAGGTTTAGTCATCAACGTCAACAAAACCAAATCGTTGGATGTAAACACGGTGACTCCTTCCAGTTTCACAGTAGCCGGGCAACCAGTGGAGAATGTTGAAAGCTTCCAATATCTTGGTAGCCAAATGGCGTCAGACGGCGGTACCAAGATCGACATAGGCGCACGGATCAAGAAAGCAAGGGCTGCCTTTGCGAGTTTAAGAAATATCTGGAAAAACAGGCAGATAAGTGAACGCACCAAAATACGAATTTTCAACTCTAACGTGAAATCTGTGCTGTTATACGCTAGCGAAACATGGTGTGTATCAGTGGAGAACACTCAACGGCTGCAGGTGTTCATTAACAGATGCCTGCGGTATATAATTCGGGCCTGGTGGCCTCACAACTGGATCTCAAACAACGAGCTCCATCGTCGTTGTCACCAGAGGCCGATAACAACAGAAATTCGGGATCGGAAGTGGGGCTGGGTCGGCCACACTCTACGTAGGGGCGGAAACGAAATCTGTAAGCAAGCATTAGACTGGAACCCAGCGGGACATCGCAGCAGAGGCAGACCCAGAGGCTCATGGCGGCGAAGCCTCAATAAAGAAATAAAAGAAGTCGACCGAAATCTAACCTGGCAACAGGTTAAAGCGATAGCCGGGCATCGCTCAGGATGGAGATCTTTCAAGTCGGCCCTTTGCACCACCGGAGGTGTACAGGATCCATAAGTAAGTAAGTAATCCAGAGGAATTCCTGGAGGAACTTCCGGAGAAATTCCTGGAGGAACTTCCGGGGGAATTCCTGGAGGAACTTCCGGAGGAATTCCTGGAGAAACTTCCGGAGGAATTCCTGGAGGAACTTCCGGAGGAATTCCTGGGGGAACTTCCGGAGGAATTCCTGGGGAACTTCCGGAGGAATTCCTGGGGGAACTTCCGGAGGAATTCCTGGGGGAACTTCCGGAGGAATTCCTGGGGGAACTTCCGGAGGAATTCCTGGGGGAACTTCCGGAGGAATTCCTGGGGAACTTCCGGAGGAATTCCTGGGGGAACTTCCGGAGGAATTCCTGGGGGAACTTCCGGAGGAATTCCTGGGGGAACTTCCGGAGGAATTCCTGGGGGAACTTCCGGAGGAATTCCTGGAGGAACTTCCGGAGGAATTCCTGGAGGAACTTCCGGAGGAATTCCTGGAGGAACTTCCGGAGGAATTCCTGGAGGAACTTCCGGAGGAATTCCTGGAGGAACTTCGGAGGAATTCCTGGAGGAACTTCCGGAGGAATTCCTGGAGGAACTTCCGGAGGAATTCCTGGAGGAACTTCCGGAGGAATTCCTGGAGGAACTTCCGGAGGAATTCCTGGAGGAACTTCCGGAGGAATTCCTGGAGGAACTTCCGGAGGAATTCCTGGAGGAACTTCCGAAAGAATTCCTGGAGGAACTTCCGGAGGAATTCCTGGAGGAACTTCCGGAGGAATTCCTGGAGGAACTTCCGGAGGAATTCCTGGAGGAACTTCCGGAGGAATTCCTGGAGGAACTTCCGGAGAAATTCCTGGAGGAACTTCCGGAGAAATTCCTGGAGGAACTTCCGGAGGAATTCCTGGAGGAACTTCCGGAGGAATTCCTGGAGGAACTTCCGGAGGAATTCCTGGAGGAACTTCCGGAGGAATTCCTGGAGGAACTTCCGGAGGAATTCCTGGAGGAACTTCCGGAGGAATTCCTGGAGGAACTTCCGGAGGAATTCCTGGAGGAACTTCCGGAGAAATCCCTGGAGGAACTTCTGGAGGAATTCTTGAAAGAACTTCCAGATGAATTCCTGGAGGAACTTCCAGATGAATTCCTGGAGGAACTTCCAGAAGAATCCCTGGAGGAACTTCCAGAGGAATCCCTGGAGGAACTTCCGGAGAAATTCCTAAAGAACCTTCCGGAGGAATTCCTGAAGGAACTTCCGGAGAAATTACTGACCAAACTTTCGGAGAAATTCCTATAGGAACTTTCGGAGAAATTCCTGAAGGTTCCGAAGTAATTCCTGGAGAAGCTTCCGGATAAACTTCGGGAGGAATTCCAGAAGAATCTTCCAGAGGACTTTCTGGAGGAACTTCCGGAGGAATTTTTGGATGAAGGTTCGAAGGAAGCCCTTAGAATTCCCCCGGAGGATCTTCCGGAGGAATTTGTGAGGATTTCGGGAGGAAGTCCTTGGGAAATTACTGGAGGAATTTCTGGGAAAATTCCCCAGAAATTTCCCCGGGAGATCCTCCAGGATTTCCTTTAGAAACTCCCTCAGGAACTCCTCCTGGAAATTTTCACAAATTTCTCCAGGAACTCCTCCAGAAATCTCCGGCAATTCTTCCAGAAATTCTATCGGATTTTTCTCCAGGATTTTTTTTTGGGAAATTCCCCAGGAATTCTCCCTAAATTGCTTGTGGAATTTTCCCAGGAATTCCTCCGAAAATTCTCCCAGGAATGTCTACGGGAATTCCTTCGAAAATTTCTCCGAATACTCCCCCAGAAATGCCTCCGAGATTTCGTTAAGGATCTCTTCTGGGATTCCCTGCAGAAATTCCTCAGGGAATTCTCTCATGACTTTCTTTTGAAACTTCCCAAGGATTTCGTCCAGTAGTTGCCCCAAGAGTTCTCCAAGTAATTCCTCCTCCTTCCTCCTGAAATACAGACACTAGTCCAGGACAATGTTCGTGGAGGACCAACGCGCACTTGGAGTTTTTGAAAGAAAATGCTGCGTTCTATCTATGACGAAGTGCAGATGGTGGACGGTACCTGGGAGCGAATGAGCCACGAATTGCATAAGCTGTTGGGAAAACCATCCATCGTTTTCCCGCGAAAATCGGACGACTGCGGTTGGTCGGGCGTGTAGCCAGAATGTTAGTCTCGATGAAAATGGTACAAGGATACGACGGGACAAGAAGGTTAGGTGCGTAGCGAGCGAGGTGGATCGATCAGATGGAAGACGATTTGCGCGGGTGACGACGTGCAGCCATGGACCGAGGCCACTTCCTTCAAGAATTTCTCTGGGAATTATTCCAGGAGATCCTCCAAGAACCCTTCCGGGAATTGCTTCGAAAATTTCTCAGGGAATTCTTCGGGAAATTGCTCCCGAAATAAGTCTGGGAATTCCTTCCGCAATTCCTTCAGTTCTGCGAAATTATTTAAAGAATTCTTTCATTAATTCCTTCCGGGAAATCCTCCAGGAGTTCGTCCGGAAATTTATCCGGGACATCCTCCACAATTTCCACCGGGAATTCCTCGAAGAATTTCCCCGGAATTTCTTTCTGTAATTCTTTCGGGAAATCCTCCAGGTCTTCGGGAATTCCTCCAAGAATGTTCTCGGCAATTATCCAGGAATTCTTTCTGTAATTCTGCCGGGAATTCTTCCAGGAACTCGGTATTAGCATTTTCATAATTCAAAGTTTCCATATGCATAACCACATCTATAAGATCTGCTGGAAACTTTATTATTATTATGATTATTTTTTTTATTCAAGTAAATTTTGAACTCGCCTCTCAACAGCGTCTGTTACCTTTGTCTGAAGGGCTGAGCATCGCCCGAGTACCTGTGAGAGACATCAAGCAACATTGTTAACTATCGTTCATTAGAAATTCTGAGGGTTGGGGTAAATGTGATAATATTGAGCTGATGTATTGCCTTGTTAGCTCACAAAAAACCAAGCAACGAATAATCAACAAAAGAATACGGACCGGAACCATCGGAGAAACCCACACCGACTGTAAGATACTAGTAATTGGTAGCTAGACTAATGCTACTTCAAATCTCTCAGCTCCACATCATCGAGTCGACAATAACTCGAATTATTTTTGATATAGTTTTAGGAATGCGTAGGGTGTATTCAACATCGTAGCGCTGCCGGAAGTGTGTTGGAACGTTCAAAGTTAATTTCACCATTTACCAGAGTTGCGACAACAAACACGAGCTGGACACAGCTTTCATTAGAAAGACGATATGCAGATATGCATGTACAATGCGGAAGCATGGATGGTGATAGCATAATATATCAGCAGCGCGGATTTGACAACTGTTCAACCTAGGGCATCAAAATCTTCATGGATGTTCGAGCGCTCATGTTGGCCAGGAAGAGAAGTTTAGACCGACTTTTGGAAACTTCAGAGCTCTTTGTTTGACGATTGAGAAGTCCAATCAAGAGTCTAATAGATTTCACCGCTCCCCAGAACATGGTCAATCGCAGCACCTACTTCCAACATGGCCTTACATCTCGGTACAGCTGGAGATCATCACAGCCGAAAAAAGAGTGGACCTGCAATAAATCGCAAACAAACAAAAAACAGAATGAAAATACTTAACACAACGTCACTTTACTTGCGGAATAATGCATCAGTGCATTATTTCGCAAGGGAAGACGTAAATCAAAGTTTTCTTTCTTGCAATACGCCTGCTATTGCTAAATTATTTGATTTCCTTGTTAGCTCCGTACTATTCAAGGAATGTCAGCAGCAGAATCATTACTTGACCACTACTTGTCCTATCTATTTGCACAGTACTTTAGAAGTCCATACCACCCTTAAAAAGAAAGGTGGAAAACGAAGCGTATGCTGTACACCGTTGGTGTAAGGAGCAGCCTGTTTCCGTTCTTGAATTTAATAAAAACTTAGATAATATTTGTATTTGTACACTCTTGCAACTATGGCCAATGATATTTTTGTAGATAAGTAATCTAATATGTCTAAATTATCCTTCCAGATCGGAAATTGGAGGAACTAAGAAACAAGTTCAGTTTAGATCGAACTAGCTTCGTGAGCGTACGTTTTTTCCCACTACGAGTGGAGTCAATCGTGACATTTGGATATTTTCGGTGAAAAGAGTAGACCTATGCGCCGATTAAAAATTTAGCGGCGGCCTCACGCCGTTGGGAATCGGCGGCAGCGGCGTGGGTTGGCGTGAGCTCTTTTCAAGGAATGGAAATTTTACGAAAATCTTTCGCAAATTCCTCCGTAAAGTCTATCAGGAAGCGCTCTGAAAGCTGCTAAAGGAATTGCTCCGAAAGTTCCTCAAGAAATTCCTCCAGAAGTTTATCCAGAAGTTCCTCCAGGAGTACCTCCAAACGATCCTTCAGCAATTCCTCCGGAAGTTCATTCAGGAGTTCCTACAGAAGTTCCTCCATGAGATCTTCCGGAAGTTCCTCCTGAAATTCCTCCGGAAGCTCCTCCGGGAATTCCTCCGGAAATTTCTCCAAAAGTTCCTCCGGAAGTTCTTCCACGAGTACCTCCGAAAGTTTCTCCAGAAAATCCACCGGAAATTCCGCCGGACATTCCTTCCTCTGGAAGCTTCTCCGGGAATTTTCCAGAAGGTTCCTGAAGAAATACTTCAAAAGAGTTTCAGCAGGAATTCTCCCGAGAGTTCCTTCAGGAATTCTTCCGGAAGTTCCTCAAGAGTTCCTTCGGAAGTCCTTCCACGAGTTCTTCTGGAAGTTTTTCCAGGAAATCCACCGGAAGTTCCTACAGGAAACCTGCCGGAAGTTCCTATAGGAATTCCACATGAAATTACTCCAGGAGTTTCTCCGGAAGTTCTTCCACGTGTGCCTCCGGAAGTTCCTCTAGCAAATCCACTGGAATTTACTCTAGGATATATGCCAGACATTCCTCCAGGAAATCCGCTGGACATTCCTTCGTCCGGAAGCTTCTCCAGGAATTCTCCCGAAAGCTTCTTCCGAGAGTTCCTCCAGGAATTCTTCCGGAAGTTCCTCAAAAGTTCCTTCGGAAGTTCTTCCACGAGTTCTTCTGGAAGTTTCTCCAGGAAATCCGCAGAACGTTCCTCTAGGAAATCTACCGAAAGTTCCTACAGGAAACCTGCTGCAAGTTCCTCTAGGAATTCTGCCGGAAGTTCTCCCGGGAGTTCCTCTAGGAATTCCTCCAGAAGTTCCTCAAAAATTTCCTTTGAAAGTTTCTAAGGAAGTTCTCCCAGGAATTCCTCCGATAGTTTCTACAGAAATACCTTCACAAGTTCCTCAAGGAAGTCCTCAGAAAGTTCTTCCAGGAACTCTTCCGGAAGTTTCTTCAGGATTTCCTCCGGAAGTTGCTCCAGGAACTCCTCCAGAAATTCCTCCAGAAATTCCTCCAGGAATTTCTCCAGAAGTTCCTCCAGGAATTACTTAGGACGTTCCACCAGGAATTCCTTCGGAAGTTTCTCCAAGAATTCCTCTGAATGTTCCTCCAGAAATTGCTCCGGAAATTCCTCTAAAAATTCCAAAGGATGTTTCTGTAAGAGTTTCTCCGGAAGTTCCTCTAGAAATTTCTCCAGAAGTTCCACTAGGATTTCCTCCGAAAGCTCCTCTTGGAATCCCTCCGGAAGTTCCTCCAGGAATTTCCCTGAAAGTTCCTCCAGGAATGCATCCGGAAATTCCTCAAGGAATTCCTCCGGAAGTTTCTCCGGGAATTCCTCCAGAAATTCCTCCGGGAATTATTCCAGAAATTCCTCTAGTAGTTCCTCCAGAACTGCTCAGCAAGTTCCTCTAGGAATTCCTCCGGAAGTTTCTTCAAGAAATCCTCTTGATGTTCCTTTAGGTAGTCCTCCGGAAGTTCCTACAGAAATTCCTCCAGAAGTTCCTCAAGAAGGTCCTCAGAAAGTTCTTCCAGGAACTCCTCCGGAAGTTCCTTCAGAAATTCCTCCGGAAGTTCCTCCAGAAATTCCTCCGGAAGTTTCTCCAGGAATTCCTTCGAGAGTTCCTGCAGGAATTCTCACGAAAGTTCCTGCATGATTTCTCCTGAGAGCTCCTCCAGGAATTCCTCTGATAGTTCTTACAGGAATTTCTCCAGGAAGATCCCCTATGAATCCCTCTGGAAGTTCCTTCAGGAATTTCTCCAGAAGTTCCTCAAGAAAGTCCTCAGAAAGTTCTTCCAGGTACTCGTCCGGAAGTTTCTCCAAGAAATCCTCTGGAAGTCCCTCTAGGAATTCCTCCGGAAGTTCTTTTGGCTATTCGTCCACATTGAGAGTTGAGTAAAGTCAATGTCAACTTCTCTCCACGAACAGCCTAGATAGCCGTGTGGTGTCGGTAGCCGGTTGTCTGGCTAAGAATAACGCTACGGATTGCCTGTTCCAGTGTTAAAAGTCCACCATACAGGTGACCCCTAATTCTCGGTGTGATGCGGCTTTCTGCTTACCGTGCCTACGAATGAATGGTTAGGGGGTCTAATAAGAAACTAACCGCAAACGGAGCCTGTGAAGCACCAGGGCCCCCTTCACAGTATTTAGCCCTCGCTGCGCTAACTGGAGCTATGGCGTAGTTGACTTTTTGCTTCTCCGAGATAATCGCCAATCTTATTCAATCTCAACGTGAGGTTAAGTAATAGTGAGGTTATGAATATGTGTTTTATTTAGTTTTTCATTGTTACCTATATGGATTCGCATTATGCGTTTTTCACAGTGTACTCTGTGTTTCGTCTTTGACGTTCGGCATTGGCTACTCTTGTTCAATCTCAACGTGAGTGTGGGGTTATGAATATGTGTTTTACTTAGTTTTTCAACAAATTGTCACCTATATTGATTCGCATTATGCGTTTTCTACAATGTACTTTGTGTTTGTCACCTATATGGATTCGCATTATGTGTTTTTCGCAGTGCACTCTGTGTTTCATCTTTGTTACGTCCTCAGTGTTTTTGTGACACCTCTCTTTAGTCCCTAGCCTAATGCGTGTGAGTCTACATAATTGGCTTTCTTATAAATGGTATATCATATGCATTTGTATTGTGTGACTTATCCAGTATATTTTATGCTTCGCGTTTCATTACGTTTTACAAAATGCATGTATGTATTATTGATTGTATCCTCCTTCTTCTGAAACCTGTTCCATTCTCCTTTCCAACTTCACTTCCTCTTCCTTTTTTTCACTTCCTTTTCCGTCAGGTAAATGATGAGCAAGGCCAGTGAAGGCGATGACACAAACCTCCCAAATTGAGGGGAACGTGCCTCCTGAGCCGACGTTCTGATACCTGATAGTTCTTCCAGGAATTCCTCCAAGAAGATCCTCTAGGAATCACTCTGGAAGTTCCTCCAGGAATGCATCCGGAAATTCCTCCAGGAATTTTTCAGGAAGTTCCTCTAGGAATTCCTCCGGAAGTTCCTATATGAATTCCTCCGGAAGTTCCTATATGAATTCCTGTGGAAGTTCCTCCAGGAATTCCCGCGGAAGTTCGTCAAGGAATTCCTGCGGAAGCTCGTCTAGGAATTCATGCGGAAGCTCCTCTAGAAATTTCTGCGGTAGTTCCTGCGGAAGTTCCTCCAGGAATTCCTGTGGAAGTTCCTCTAGGAATTCCTGCGGAAGTTTCTCTAGGAATTCCTGCGAAAGTTCCTCCAGGAATTCCTGTGGAAGTTCCTCCAGGAATTCCTGCGGAAGTTCCTCCAGGAATTCCTGCGGAAGTTCCTCTAGGATTTCCTCCGGAATTTCCTCCAGGAATTCCTTCACAAGCTCCTCCAGGAAATTCCTCCAGAAGTTTCTCCAGGAACTCCTCCGAAAGATCCTCCAAGAATCCCTCTGGAAGCTCCTCCAGGAATTTAAATTCATGCTCTTCGGATATTTCTTCTGAATTCCGAAATTCCCATCTAATTTCACTAAACCTACCTCCCGGAAATTCATCCGGAAAATTGACCAAGAATTCTTACAGAAATTCCCCAAGTTCCTCCAAGAACTCCTCCGGAGGTTTCTCCAGGAATACTTTCAAAGGTTTCTCCAAAAATTCCTCCGGAAGTTCCTCCAGCAATGCATCTGGAAGTTCCTTCAGGAATTCATCCGAAAGTTCCTCCAGGAATTGCTTCAGAAGTTCCTCTAGAACTTCCTCCGGCGTATTATCACGAGGACTCTTCTGAATATTATCACGAGAGATATTTCTTCCGAATATCGAAATTCCCATCGAATTTCACTAAACCCATCTCCCGGCAATTCTTCCGGAAAATTGCCCATGAATTCTTGAAGAACTTTTTATGGAAATTAAATTGCGAAATCTAAATCTCGTTTTTCTGAGAATTATTCAAGAAATTCCTCCAAGCATTTTTCCGCAAAGTCGTTTGCAAATATATTATTCTGTAAATTAGTTCACTGGAAATTAGTTCAAGAATTCACCCAGAAAACCTTTCAGGATGTTTCTAGAAAAATCTCTTGAGAGCTCCTCCGAAAAAAGGAAAATACTCTAAAAATTGTTCCGCTTTTTCTTCAGAGACTTTTTTAGCAATTCAAGCATTCTCTCAAAAACACCTAGGAGAATATCCGCGAAATGGAATTCTGTAATATTTTCAGACCGAAAAATTATAGTACGTACTGCCGAAGAAGTTCTAGGAGCAACTTATTTGCTGAGTAATCAAATGTCAGGTGCATTTTGTTTGAACAAACGTAGCGCAGTTGGTTACATGTTTGCCTTACAAGCGAATGCCCATGGGTTCGATTGCCAGCCCCTCCACCAAAAACTCTCGTCAGTCGCCGGATGCCTAGCCTATACCGTGGCGTATTGGGGAACGCCCATACCGTTACGACTACCTGATGACTACTGGAAAAATTGTTCTTCTCGGAGGCATTCTTCCAACGTATCCGGATAAAAGGCAACCAAATAATGCAACGATCATTGGATTCACGACGCGGACAAATGGACGATACATAATGGAAAATCTAAAAATAGATTCTGTGTGGATTCTGGCTGCAGAATACCACAGTAGATCCCAGCACAGTAGCGGTTAAGTAACACATAGTGCTTACCAAATAGAAAGAATTAAAAAAAATGGTTGTGTTTGACCGAGCATACGTTGTACAACAAGGGAACTGGTGGACAATTCAGGCTGAATAAGCTACGTTTTTAGCTAAAAAAGCCTATTTGTAATGAAATAAGCTTTTCATCAACTTTCAATTTTATTGGACATGAGAATTAATGCTGCATAATCGTGAAGAAGATAATTGTCATATGGATAATGTGACCAGCAAGCGTCCTGCGAAACGCGAGACGCCTATCTGGATTGCGTCACTGGCTTGTGGATGGATCCTCCAAAAGTGCATTTCGCATAGATTTTGGCCCAACAAAAATTGGAAAAGTATTTGTAAAGCTGTATGAATTGACTTAACATCGGGCATCGGCGTGGTAAAAATATTCGGCGGCGTGGTCAAATTTCATACAGCGGTGGTGGCATGGCGCGGCGGCGCGCAGGTCTAGAAAAGAGGCGTGCTATTTTTTGGACTTGGGCGGATACAAAATCGGTCAGTGCGGTCAGGACATGTTACGAATCGCGAACCGATCCGATCACGGGATCCGGAGATACGGCGTTTTCCTTTTCGGCCATTTAGGCCGGTTCTTCCCCTCGCAGAGAGGTGGAATTGAACCGTGGTCAGACCCTCCCCATGCGGTCCCAAGAGACTCCAGTTGTGCGACGGGGATTCCGAAGAAGATGTTGACAGTGAGCCTCGTCTCGATAGTGGCTTTCCAAGGTGAAAAAAGGTGCAAAAACCGAGTGTTTTGACTTTTTTCACTCTCCAGTGCAATCGCACCGAACAGTTTTGACTTTGCCAAATCTAAGTCGGCTGCTAAAGTGCACTCTCTGTAGGAAGGCACACGCCTTACCTTCGCTGCCGTAATCTGAAAAAGTGACGTAAACGCCTTTTCCCAAAAATGGTATCATCGAGTAGAACTTATCGAGCTCGAATGATTTGTTTATCGGCTTTATCGGTCATTTCTACTCATGATGGGAGTATGAGGGAGTATGAGTATGAGGGAGTAGATAATCGAAAGGTAATTGAAAATCATCAGATTAAAAGCCGTTCGCTAGGGCGCGAACAAGTTTGAAACGATAGACGGTGAAAGGGAGAAAGGAAGACCATCTATTGAACAGCACACAATCGAAGCGTGAATCTTCTTGCCTAACGTCCTGGTTGTGAACGGCTTGGTTAGTGGTATGGAAACCACCGTGCCAAGACAGGCCATTGTATTTTTTGCCATTGAAGACGCCCAGTGACGTTATTTTTCCAGCCGTTGTGCGGGCTGGAGAAAAATGGTGGAGACGCATAGTGCGTTTTTCCTTTTCGGTCAGGTGGAGACGCTTGGTGATGGAGGTGGAGGTCCATCCCAACGGAGTGGTGGAGACGCATGGTCGCCAGTGCGACCAATCAGTAGCTTGCGAGGAGGGAGTGAGACGAACCGTTTCGTAGAGGTCGTCATTGTGACCCAAATAGTAACTTGCGCGGTAGGAGTTGACGAACTTTTTTCGTCGGTCGGTAGGAACGCACGGTCGTGAGTGAGATTTTTTTCGGGGCAAATTTCGACTGCTATTTCGTGAGAGTTTCGGGACCAAACCCAGAAGCATCGTTTCGCAAAGCAAATATCAAGTTCTGTCGGTAGCAAGCAGAATCGATGGACAAATCAAGTGACGGTACACCCGTGTCCATCGTCGAGCATCCTTTCCTCAACTCGGTTAAGTGTGTGGTATCAAACTTCGACCCTGTCGCCCTTCCCGACGATTACCTCCTTAGCCAGTTGCAGGACCAAGGTATGCGCGACATCTACCGGATCAAGAAAAGGCTTCCCGATGGCAACATGGTCAACACCCCGACCATTGTATTGACGATTTCCGGCACTGTCATCCCGGAGTTCGTTAATTTTGGATGGTCAAGATGTCCCACAAGGTACTATTATCCGAATTCGATGAGGTGTTACAAGTGCTGGAACTTCGGACACACCAGTAAGCGATGCCCAAGCAACGAACAAATCTGTGGCATCTGCGCCAAGTGCCTCCCCGTTGACGACACCATGTCAACGGACGATGCAAGCAGCACTCTGACCAACCACTCATGATGCTCCGAGCCACAGTTTTGCAACTTCTGTAAGACTAAACTATACATCCTTCGGCCCATCCCGGCCTTCGGTACAAGAGAGTGGACGTCAAGCCGCAGATGGGTATCCGGGTAGCCGGAGCCCCGTCAGTGCGAACGCTACATCCCAACCGGAACTGGCGGACAACCCCCTGCGCCAGGTTACCATCCCTGGCCAAGCCATTTTCCCACCACTGGGACATTCCGGGCACTCCACAGAATGTGCGAACCCGAACCTAGTCATGAACTTTTAAAAGCAACAATGTCCATCAATAACTTCGATTAATCGATTAATCGTTGTGATAATCGATTAATTTTTAATCGATTACTTCCGGGCCTCAACCGGGCCGAGACAAACAAGCCTCAGCAGCCTCTCTGAGGAGAGTGGCGCATATGTTTCAAGGTTTGGAATACCATCCGGGCCTGGTTCCTTGTTGACCCTAAGTTTTCTTGCAGCTACGATAAGCTTCTCGTTAGTCACTAGCGGTACCACGTCGACTGTTTCAGTTCGATGATTCTTGTTTCGGAAACAACCCTTCCATCATTATGGCTAACATCTTTGGGGATCTTTCAGGGGTCGTGCTGTTGGTCCTAGCCATCACTATCCTGTATGCATCCCGCCATGGGGTGTCATTGGCCATCCTGCACAGCTGCTCAAAGCAGGCTCTCTTGCTACATTTTATCTCGTAGTTCAGAGCTCTGCTCGCTGACTGGAATATCCGGCGTCTATCGACCCTTTCAGCGTCTGATGTAGCACGTCGCTACCTTCTTTTAGGTCTGAGACAGGTTCTACGGAGATCTGCGATTGTGTTCGACCACCAGTACACTGGTTGTCAATTACCGGGAGGTTTGGTCTTGCTTGGCATCGTTATGTCGCAAGAACACTTCCACATGTGTGTAGTACACATTCACATTTGAAGTGAGCGTGAGTATTTATATTAGCTGGCGGCTACACACATTCTTCATAAGCAATTGTACTGATCAAGTAAACCTTTACTTACAACCTTGTGTGTGCTATTTGCCAATCGGTCGTCAAGCTCAAAACCGACCGCATTGCGTAGCTAATAACACGCAACTCAAGTTCAGTTCAATCAAAGTTAATTGCCTATTTTCCGGGTATTAGGTAACCTTACCCTTAGTGGAGGTAGCTCCAATAGTGGAGGTAGTGGGGTTTCAATGAGATTTATCATAATGATACACATTACGATGGTTTCAGTTGATGCGTCGTGCTTTAAATATCCTGTCAAATATTACTTATCTCAAAGTTTCGCACAATATTACTTATCTCACGCTCACTCACCGCATACGCTTGCGCCTCACCCGGAAACCATAGGAACCCTCTCCTTGTTCAAGGGGATCGAATCATGCACATGACGGCCGGCGTCAATTTCTCTCCGGTTGCTAGGGTCCACTGGCATGGAGCGAGGAGCTGGCACTCCTCCACAGTCTAGTTCTGACTGATGCTTGCGCTACAAAGTGACCAGTGACCACCCGAAACATCCATGGATTCAGGCCATCCTCGCTGGTGAACAACAATCGACAATCTTCGCCTGGCAACGTCACTGCGGACATTCTGGCTGGAGCCGGCCACCAAGGTCGGCGTTTCACAACATCGGTTCCCTTGGCTGACGTTAAAGCCTGGATCAAAAAGATCGTCAGCTAGGATTGGGAAAACCAATGGACTACTTCCAGAACCACGCAATTGCAGAAGGTCAAGGGATCCACGGCACCCTGGAACGACATGCCCAGTCTCAAGGACCAGCAAGTAATCTCCCGGTCAGTTTTATGGATCGATGTTATGCGCTAAGGTTGGATTTCCTATCTGGCTGTAGCTATTGAGCTCTGGAGAACAGCGCGACTCAACAATTGGATTCTTGGACATCTGTACAGCCACAGACTCTGTAATATTTTATGCCTGGCTTCGGATTCCGACCCAGTGCGTTTCGAAAGACAATACAGTCATATAAACTGAATCACACATTCGCTTCGTTAGTTAAGTGTAAAGCTCACATTTGCTGCCTATGCACATATAAATAGAGCTGCCCTATGCCTAGCTCGAAGAAAGATTCCACATGTCGATCGGCAAACATCGACCATCAGGCACCAGCAGCAGCCAAACAAGCCTGGAGGATCGGTTGACTGTCGCAATAGGCTGTGGCGTGTGCGTTCAACAGAACGGTGCACACATCCGATGCAGTGATGAAGTCGTCGCGTTGTTTGGATCGTCGCATCTTTCTCCAGAGCAACAACGCAACGAGTAGGCGAGACGATTCCCCACCACTCAACACATTCTGAATGGTGCGTGACCAGTTGTTGGAGTTTGGAAGTCTGGGCTGTCGACTATCTCGAGCAAGCGAATTCGAAGAAAAGGCGTTGAGAACAAGTGCATGAAGAAGCAAGTGGAAGAATTTGGGAGCTAGCTGTGATAAGTGTAATGTCTGATTCAGATCTTTTGAACACACGGAAATTTGTTAAGGTTAATGTGATGTAGAGTGCAATAATCGAATTTTTATTACCGATCGGACACGCGACTTCTCCGATGAGTTGGCAGGCAAACCATAATTGAATTTTGGCAATTCCAAATTTTGGGATTGGCGTGAAAGCCAAATTTTTGCCAAGACGTTCGATTATTGCGCAGTGTACAAAAACACTGGTGGTCCTTATAACAAAATATAATGTTTCTTTTGATGACTATCAAGCAATATCATAACAAGAGAAGAACTGAAGTAATTTCAAAATTCACAGAAATAAATAAAAAAAACCCAGATTAATCCACCTAACGGTGATGGCGCCTTTCTCGCGCAAAAAGGTAATAAATGTAGCCTTTACGCTTACATCTCGATGATGTACAAGAAAGGCAAAACAGTTACACCGTCTAATGTTATGATAGAAAATTTACACTACTAGACGACAGATGGCGCTGCCAAAAGTTTCTCGAATGTCCTATGTTCGAATTTTGACTTTCGTACAATTTCATAGTACTATGAAACTGAACGAAGAGCATACGCCTAAATGCGTGCAACACGAGCATCTTTATAGTGCGATGAAACTCTTAATGGGAAGCCACGGATAAAATATTCATAGATGCAAGGCATTTTTCATAACACATTATTGTTCTATGTGACTATGTCTCATCACTATTTTAATATTATCTATTTTTTGCAATTTGCAATTATTATGAAATTCAATAGTGATCAACAGCGTTTTAGTCTCTGTCGGATGCAACTTGTTGCAAGAAAATCAGTTAAGAGTTTCGATGTGAAAATTTGGCTAATGTTTTTTATGGCATTTTGTGCACACACACACGCACACACACACACACACACACACACGGACAGACAGACATTTGTTCAGCTCATCGAGCTGAGTCGAATAGTATATAACACTATGGGTTTCCGGGACTTCTATCAAAAGTTCGAATTTGGAGTGAAATGATAGCCTTTCGGTACAACTTAGTTGTACGAGAAAGGCAAAAACTCCTGCGCACTCTAAATGTGAATGTGTTGTTGAAAAGAAAAAAATATATTGGTGGAAACAAACTATGATGTCTTATTTTTCATACTGTCTCTATGACTTGCATAAAGTGCAAACCAATCTAAACGAAAGGCAAATATTTCCGCATTTTGATTTTTATCTAGCACTTCCGAATGCCTTGAAGCGAACTACAATCGAAGTGAAGCAACATTCTACCTCTCACTGCCAGGAAATGCAGAACCAAAAGGGCGTCCGAGTGTGAAATGAAGAAAAAAGTTTCAGAGCTGAGAGTAAACTAAAAACACTACGAAAGGAAGGGAAAAACGTTTGAACAATTCAATTTTAGTTCTGTTGGAATGAATAAAAAAATTAAATCAGTAGTAGTAGTAGAAAGTGCTAGAACCTATTTCAACCTGAAATATAATCAAACACAGTCCGGAAAATCATAATGATAAAAAGCTGTGGGTGAAAAGAATACGTCATTGTGTCCCACACAATTTAATACAAACGCGTGCCGTAGAGAAAAACTCAAATCAAATCAAGGGTCGAAGCTCTTCGACTGAAAAATTTAAACATACATTCAAACCTTGTTGGAAAAGGCAGAAGATAGCCAACGGTATGCTGACCACGAAAAGGGACTTGGCTCGACCCACTCATTCGGAAGGGTAAACATGGCTTTCGTTTTGATCTGCCCTGGAAATATTATGTGACGTGCGTTCTCTGGGAGTGGAACAATCTGTTTCATCGATAGAATTTTGCGTCCACTTCAATTCCTTCCACTTCCACTCCACGTCCACTTCATTTCATTGATCCTTTTGGAAAGAAAAAGCTGAATCATTGATGAAAACCGTGAATCATGATAGGTTTGATTATCAATACTGTTCAATAAACCTCCATGTGACACTGATGCTTTTCTTGCTACGGTTCAGCGCACTTCATCTGAAGCGAAAATGTTTTGATTTTTTACCGAACCAATAGGTATGTAGTCTTGTCTCATGATTGAATAGCAGTTTAATGGATTGTTTTGTCCAATTTAGTAAGTACTGAATACTGCTGTGCAGCTACATCTCAATTGATATTAGAGTAAAACAAAAGTAACATTTTTATCACGTACGAGCCCTCTCCGGTTTGCTCAAACCTAAGCAGTAAGACGCCAAACAAATCACAAAAAATATGAAACAATATTATTTGAAGACATCATCTCGATGGGCCTAGCCTTCCGGGCCTCCTACCAAAAGCTTCACATTTGGAGTGATCTCATCGCCTTCCGGTACACGTAGGCAAAAAGGCAAACAAAATGTCATCCACGCACTCTCGTTCGTTGGCACCCGATAAACGGTGATGAGATAAGCATGTTCTCATTCATTCAAGAAGAGAAACGACAACCATATTTCCGTTGATTGAATCGCCCCGGATGTGCGTGTGTCAATAGAAATAAATGGCACAATAATGTGAGCAATCCAATAAATCCGAAAGAGCGAAGGAAGCTGTCTTCGACGCCGGGTGACAAGTGTATCAACTCACGAGATTCTGACGACGTTCGGGGGTGGCAAATTGACGGTGGATTTTTCTTGTCTTCGTTCTCAGCGGTAGCAACTTCAATGAGTTGAACAACGTGATTCCCACGTTGAACGGGGGCTGAAGGTTAAGTTTTTTTTTTCGAAAAAGATAAAGACGATACAAAAGTGGAATGGGGCGAGAAAAAGGTTCATCTGCGAAGGAAATTTGTATTCATAACAGCTAATCTCGATAACTCCATTAGGATGATATCTTCTGTAGAGTTGAGACATGGCGTTCCCAGCGCGGGATGAAATGATGTGACAGGGGTCGTAAATATGTGCTTATTTTATGATTTATCGGGAAGGACCGGCTATCATCGTCATCGGAAGAAGTATAAATTGATAAGCATTCCAGGAGTGGGTTTGTCAGAGAATCTATTTAGCAAAGGTTCGCTTCGATTTTGAAATTAAGTGCCAGAAACAGATCTTGACTTCGAAACAGTTGCATCCTAACAAATGTTCCGGGACGAACCGTACAAACAATTTCGAAGGTTCCTCTCTCCAGGGACATAAGTTTCGTTGCTCTCGGTGTCATCATTATTATTCAAATGGTTGTAATCTTCTTGGCAATAAAGCGAACGTTGCTACGTCTCCCAGTAGTACCACCATCTACGTAGGGCCATAGAAAGCACACGGCAATCTAAATTTCTAATTGTTTGTAACTTTCACCTAATAACAGAAGCTTCATGCAGAACCTTGATCATCATCACCATCACGAGTTTCACGTCGCACTGTGGGATGAAATGCAGGAAAAGATAGATAATAAGGCGGTTTAAATACCAAAGCATTATTGTGTGATGAAAGGCGAAAGATTTTGGAGTGCGATTTTTGGGTTCTTTATCAAGTATGGTATTTGTTCCATTATTAATAACATGCTTCTATATCAATAACATTCACAAAACAGGCTATTTGGGCTTAACTTGTGTCGTGTTTTTTGACGTAGGACTACGTCTGTCTTTTCTATATTGGGGTACACTTTACGATTGCGAAAATCGGATACCGTCACGAAAATATGATAGACTTAAACTTTAATATCACAGCCGTTTCTCGATGGATTTTCTTTTTTTTTTTATTATTCAATCAAGGATGAGTCAACGCTTCTTTGGATTTATATGAAAATACTGATTTTCAACTAATCGATAATTGATAAAAGCTTGGAAATAGGTAAGCCAACTAATCACGTACATGCATCACAAACACAGACATAAAATTTAAGCAACATGCGGGTTTGAATCTAATCCTCAGTTTGAACAGCATTTCACGCAGGGCGGACGCCTTGGAGCGGATGCATCAAAGCGATCGCAGCGGAGCGGACACAGCAGCAAGGAAGCGCTGGTAACATTTTCAATGGAAAACCGTCGCATTGGTGGTGGTCGTCGGCGTGTTGCTGAGGATCATTCAACTTCAACGAACCAGCATTTTATACCAAGAAAGGGTTGACTACAAAAATAGTACTGTTGCGATCCCGCGCCACCATTGGCGATGCCGAAAATTTATTACAGATTGTGGCGTCAGTTAGTTATTTGAAAGGCGCATTGGGGAAAGAAAATTGGTTCTTCTCGGGACCAGCATTTTGTGGAAAAAAAAGGGTTGATTGCGAAACGAAAATGGGCTGTTTCGGTGACATCGGCGTTTGGCGTGACAGCTTGGTTTGGTTAGTGATTCAATCCATTCAAATTTATTGCATCATCACTTTCCGACGCGCGTTTGCGATTCTGCTACCGAAGGCAACTTTTAGTCGTCGCCAAACGATTAAGTTTTGCACTTTGAAGAAAGTTCGTCTTGAATCAACTTTCTTAATATGGTGGACCTGAATAAGTCGATTTTATTTACAAAGATCAATAGAAACAATACCAAAGGATCTTACCAAAAAGTTCTCTTTCCGCCGATGACTGCCAAATCGATAAAGACGCCACCTTAGTGAAAATTATTTACAGCCACCACCTATCGGCGACCTTCTTCGTCGCTCGAACCGACATATGCCAAGCGATAAGGTTTTGTAATTGAAGAAACATCGTCTTTGGTCGAATTTCTGCTGCAACTCCTCGGTTTAACAAGATTTGATACAACTGAACGGACACAGCCGGACTAAGGCGGGGGTAGCACCAGTGGCAATGCTCAACATTTATTCCAAATGGTGGCGTCTTAGCGAAAAATCATCGAATGGCTGTCGGACAATTTAAACGCAAGGTTCCGACAAGCGTTTGAATGCGGTTTTATCACAAACGCCCGAATTACACTCGCCCGAATTCCATTCGCCCGAATGACAAACGCCCGAATTCCATTCGCCCGAATAGATCAAACGCCCGAAAAGACCAAACGCCTGAAAAAACCATTCGCCCGAAAAGACCATTCGCCCGAATATAGTCTGGCATATAGTCTGCCCAAATAAATTCTTCACCTTACTTGATGAAAAGATTATTTGTGACTAAAAAGAAATAGTATATTTGATTTCCTACTTATCTCATATTTTGTTGTACACGTCTCTTATATGTATCTAAATATTCGTTTCATTTATGTGTGAAATAATATTCAAATAATGACTTGATTTCTTTATATACATATGCAAAAGCGTCACACCTCGGGAATTTGGTCCGCAGATTTTTTCTTCAGGGCACAGGGACCAAAATCCGGCGGAAAACTTTCCCAAGATATAGAGCCCCATTTAACATTGATTATAAATAAAAGCTACTCATCACTGTCTTGCAATCCATTCACATAGAAAAAAGTCAGTTTCAATCGCTTAGCATTGCTAAGAGAATCAGATATTAAATTAAATATCTTGGCTGTGCATATGCACAGCATATGTTTCGAAATGGACAAATTGATATGAAATTTGCGAAAAAGAATCCACGTGTCTTGGAGGGACTCGAACCCTCAACCTCCTACTCTCTAGATAGGCGTGATAACCCCTACACAACAAGACCACTTAAAGGTCATGTTTGCGGAAAAGCCATCAGAATCCGAGTACCAACCTCCACCGCGGTGAGCTCTCTTTTTTGCAAATTGAATATCTTTCGGATGCTTGATTTGTCCAATCTCCACATGTGCTTTACTATTGTATATCCACAGCCAAGCGAATGCACATTGTTTATTAAACGAGAGGATCGCGAGAGGATGTGCACTCGCTTGGCGGTGGATATACAATAGTAAAGCACATGTGAAGAACAAATCAAACATCCAGATATTCAATTTGCAAAAGAGAAACTCTGATAAATTATGCTGAATCAAATGCAACCAAATATTAACTAAAAAAAATGGTTTTCGCACGGCCGAGTTGCCGAATAATATGCAATTAATTGTATTAAATTAAGTTTAATGTATGCTGGTCACTTATACCGGTCCACAAACATCCTGAAATGAATTAAAACCTGACGGAATAATTAGAGCTGTAGCGAAAAATGACGTTGCAAGGGTATTCATTTAAACCAATAGTCAAAAATAAGAGGCGGAATTAGGAATTCACCCTTCCTTTCTTCATACATTGTTCTTTCTAAATGTCGATTTGTTCCCTTGGTATTAATGATAAAACATGGGAACGTATGATACAGCCTTTTGTTCATTGATGGAACGAAATTTATCAGTATACGTTAGATCCAGAAAATATACTATTGGATTTTAGGATGGTCGTCCCAATTTCATGTTTCAAGGATGTTTCTTGCTTCTCAACCAATGTTTTGTTTTTTAGAAAACATCAGCGATTGGGATTACAATCGGCATACGCGAAGGATTACAGACTTCAACTTGCCTATAAAAAGTTTGTTACCTTAGCACTTTTTTCATGTTAAGATATAACAAAGGCATTCAAGGAGGTTCGAAAATCTTGCCCAAAGAAACGTATTTTTTTATGTAAGCAAGTATTATGTGAATGGGGTGTACCCGTTAGGCAAATGAACGTTATACATAAATGACCCAAAGAACAGCCCATGACATAAAGAAGGCAGAATTATGCCAAACGACTATTATGCCTTACGTACATTATCCCCAACGAAGGTAATGCGTAACATCCATTATGCCTAACGTACTTATGCCTAACGTAGTGGACTCATGGAATCTTTGAAAATACCGGTGTCAGGCCATTAGGCCGAAGGTCGTTAGGCTGAAGGCCATTAAGCCGAAGGTCATTAGGCCGAATTCGTTTATTTTACCTTCCTCATCCCTCTTCCTTCTTTCTTTTTACTTTTTTGCTCATTTCTTCCTTCTCTCTTTCTTCTTTCTTCTTTCTTTCTTTCTTCTTTCTTACTTTTTATCCTTCTTTCTTTCTTCTTTCTTTCTTCCTTCCTTCTTCCTTCTATTTTCCTTCTTTCTTTCTTCCTTGTTTCTTCTTTTTTTTCTTCCTTGTTTCTTCCTTTTTTTTCTTCCTTGTTTCTTCCTTTTTTCCTTCTTTCTTCTTTCTTTTTGCCTTTCTCGTATACTAAGTATACGGTAAAGGCTATATGATCGCTCCAAAAACAAACTTTTTATAGAAGGCCCGGAGACCCATAGTGTTATATACCAATCGACTCAGTTCGACGAATTGAGGTGATGTCTGTGTGTGTGTGTGTATGTGTGTGTGTATGTGTGTGTGTATGTGTGTGTGTGTGTGTGCGCAAAACTACTCAAAAAATGTCACTCATTTTTCGGGCACTTATCCTCAACCGATTTGCTCGCAACAAGTTGCATTCGACGCAGAATCCTGTCCCATTGTTTCCTATTTGAAATTGGCCAGGTCGGACTATGGGATCTAGAGTTATGGCCAAAATACAAATTCATACGAAAAAATCGCGTAAAAAATGTCACTCATTTTTCGGGCACTTATTTTCAACCGATTTGCTCGCAACAAGTTGCATTCGACGCAGAATCCTGTCCCATTGTTTCCTATTTGGAATTGGCCAGATCGGACTATGGGATAAAAAGTTATGGCCAAAATACAAATTCATACAAAAAAATCGCGTAGAAAATGTCACTCATTTTTCGGGCATTTATCCTCAACCGATTTGCTCGCAATAAGTTGCATTCGACGCAGAATCCTGTCCCATTGTTTCCTATTTGAAATTGGCCAGATCGGACTATGGGATCAAAAGTTATGGCCAAAATACAAATTCATACGAAAAAATCGCGTAAAAAATGTCACTCATTTTTCTGGCACTTACCCTCAACCGATTTGCTCGCAATCAGTTGCATTCGACGCAGAATCCTGTCCCATTAGTTCCTATTTGAAATTGGCCAGATCGGACTATGGGATCGAAAGTTATGGCCAAAATACAAATTCATACGAAAAAATCACGTAAAAAATGTCACTCATTTTTCGGGCACTTATCTTCAACCGATTTGCTCGCAACAAGTTCCATTCGACGCAAAATCCTGTTCCATTGTTTTCTATTTAAAATTGGCCAGATCGGACTATGGGATCAAAAGTTATGGCCAAAATACAAATTCATACGAAAAAATCGCGTAAAAAATGTCACTCATTTTTCTGGCACTTACCCTCAACCGATTTGCTCGCAATCAGTTGCATTCGACGCAGAATCCTGTCCCATTAGTTCCTATTTGAAATTGGCCAGATCGAACTATGGGATCGAAAGTTATGGCCAAAATACAAATTCATACGAAAAATCGCGTAAAAAATGTCACTCATTTTTCGGGCATATATCCTTAACCGATTTGCTCACAACAAGTTGCATTTGACGTAGAACCCTGTCCCGTTGTTTCCTATGGAAAATTGGCCTTATCGGACTATGGGATCGAAAATTATACCACTTTTTTTAATGGAAAAATCGCTAAAAAAAATCACTCATTTTTCAGGCACTTTTCCTCAACCGATTTGCTCGTATTAAATTGCATTCGACGCAGAATCTTGTCCCATTGTTCCCTATAGAAACTTGGCCGGATCGTACAATTGAGTCAAAAGTTATGGCGAAAATACTAATTTTAAAACTACAAAATAAAATGCCAATTTTTGCTCTTATGCTCATCCGATTTGTTTGCAACAAATTGCGTTTTTCGAGAATTTTTTTTATGCATAGGGACACGGCAGGTATTTCCGTCCATCGTCTTGGTGGCTAAAATCATCGAAAGGAATGTCCTTTTGCTAGAACTCCAATATAGCAGAACGTATCTCCTGAGCTTACGATTTGATACGGATGAGTTTGTCAAAAAAGTTTTTCCTTTATTGGTTTTCGAGACTACGACGAAAAGACGAAAATACCTGCCTTAACCCTATAAACAAATATGAAAAATAAGACCAATCCACATATTGGTCCACTAAATTAATGATTTTGTGTGTGTTACTTCTACGTGAAGTTAAACGATTTACAATGATATGGAAATGCTAATATCATCTTCCAAACTTAGACGTACATGTTCATGATAGAATTAGAGGCGAAAGTATAAAATTGATAGTTCCGTTTAGCAACCCTATAACCAGAGACCGGCGGAGTGAAAAACTGTCGAAATGGCAACGTATGAAAAGGTGTGATATCGTGGAAATAATACTGGCATCACTTGAACTTTTTGCTTGACTCTTATGGGTGAAAAAAGTAAACAAGTCGATTTGGAACCTCTTTTGACGGTTTGATTGGAAACAAGATGGCGTCTTTGCCGATCTCTTATTCTAGTATTTCTAGTTCCGTTAGGATACGGCAGGCATGAAGAATGTTTTTATAGAAGTCGATTTGAAAGCGAGCGGAGGGCAATATTTGTGATGGCACATATCTCACGACCTTCCTTCTGCCAAGCTCCCGTATGAAGGGGGAGGGAAGAATATCAGTGTGGAAGATACGGGAGCTTGGCAGAAGGAAGGTCGTGTGATATGTGCCATCACAAATATTGCCCTCCGCTCGCTTTCAAATCGACTTCTATAAAAACATTCTTCTTGCCTGCCGTATCCTAACGGAACTATCAATTCTATACTTTCGCCTCTAATTCTATCATGAACATGTACGTCCAAGTTTGGAATATGATATTAGCATTTCCATATCATCACATATTGGTGTTATTTGAGATTTTTCCAAACCTTTTGAACGAACGAGAAAGGCACCATCACCGCTAGGTGGATTAATCTGGGTTTTTTATGAAAAAATCGCTAAAAAAAATGTCACTCATTTTTCAGGCACTTTGCCTCAACCGATTTGCTCGCATTAAATTGCATTCAACGCAGAATGTCTCATATTTTCTTATTGAAAATTAGCCAGATCGGACTATGGGCTTAGATGTTATGGTCAAATTACTATTTATTGTGAAAAAGAGTTCAAAAAAGTCTAGCTCACTTTCTTAGCACTTATGTCGAATTCGTTTTTAAACCTGGGTCAGTGCCAACCCGAACCCTGAATAAAAAAACATTTTCAGTTCCATCTGTCATTGGATATGTTGGTGTGCGTAGCATCGTGTTTGTTTTGATTCGGAACATATGATCCAGGACATCCAGTGCACTGGCAGTGCGTTGACGTTGACTAATCAGATCATGATAAATAAATATGTTTAAGTGCGTGAACTGATTTTTGCGGAGAGTGGAATTTACTTTTGGGAGGATATAAACAGGGAAACTGCTCCTGGAATTCATCTCATGGCTCCGATATTCATCCCATCAAAAACAAAGCAATGGAAAGGAATTTGGATTGTTTATTATTTTTGTGATTTTTCTCAGCAGTGAGCACGCATGTTGCCAAAAAGAGGCGACGAAATTGGTGCTGCATTTCTTTGTTTCCCGATGAGAGATATATGTTAAGTTGGGCTTATTCTACGAGTGGAGTGACGTGAGCTTGCTCGAATTACGTGAGAAGAGTCGTATAGCCCCATTTGAATAACATGGTCACCTCACGTGAGAATTGCTAAAATCGACTCACCTCACGTCACTCGACTCGTAGAATAAGCCCAAGTGAGATGAAGATCGAAACAGTTCCCCTATTTAATTATATTCAATAATCCCGTGCACATTTTTATATCAAGAATTCCGTATAAAATTCATGTAAAAGAGATTTTCTATTCTACAAAAATTTATCTATTTCTGCAAAAAAAAAATTTCGGAGATCGCTCAGAAGCATGTAATGAAAATTCTCCAGGATTCGCTATTTTTTTTCCTCGCTACCTCTCCTGATAAAGGTAGCCTCACACCTCGGGAAAATTTTCCGCCGGATTTTGGGCCCCGTGCATTTTCAATTTTCAAGAATCTCCTGGATGAATTGCTCAAGGTACTTCCGGGGGAATTCATGTACGAAACTTGCGGAGCAATTCCTGAAGGATACTTCGAGTAAGTTCCTGTATTCTAGATGGATTTCCTGAAGGAATTATATTGTAGGAATTTCCAAATTAATTCCTGGAGCAACTTCCAGAGAAAATCCTGGAACAGTATTGAAAGATATTCCTAGAAGAATTTCCAAATGAATTCATCTCGAAAGGATCCCTTGGAAAAAATATGGAGGAATGCCTGAAAGATATCGCCAAAAATTCAAGAAAGAATTACTGAAGTAATTTCTGGCAGAATTCCCGAAGAAAATTCTGAAACGCGCGAAAGAGTTTTTGGAAGAATTTCAAAAGAAATTCTGTATAAGAAATAATTCTATTAGGTATTCCTCAAATATATTTTTCTGACAATTCTTAGCGGATTTTGTGAACGGGTTTCAAGGGGAATTCCCAAACTACATAATTCCATCCACCGACCTAATTTAGGACACCATCAGATTCTGTGAGGAAAAACTGAATGAACTTATGAATACATAACTTCCCTAACAATTATTTTTAAACTGAATCTAGACAACAGTACCGGATTAGTTTCATTTTAAGCTACAATAACAAATAACACAAAATTCCCGGAAAAAAAGATTTTCTACGCGCATTTTATTTTAATAAACATACAGTTTCGTTTCTCCCTTCTGCTTGTTTATTCCACCCAGTCCCACCCACCCACGTGGTTTTGACAGTTGTATTGGTGAACCCGGTGCGAAACCGTGAAACAACACAGTGCGAACCCGACAGCTTTGGGGTTGGAACTAGTGCGAACCTAGTTCCAACCTGAGCGAATAAAAAAACACTTTGACAGCACTTAGGTTGGAACTGGTTTTAAAAACGAATTCGATATTAGACTTCATCTATTTCCCAAGTAACACAATTTCAACAAATCTGGTTGCAGTATCCATATTGTGACTGAATCCGGTCATATATAAGTTACTCTGATTGATGTGCAATATGTGTGCTTCTCAGGTCGCTCGCAACAGATTGCATTCGACGCAGAATCTTGTCCCATTGTTTCCTATAGAAACTTGGCCGGATTGTACAATTGGGTCAAAAGTTATGGCGAAAATGCTAATTTTAAAACTACTAAATAAAATGCCATTTTCTGCTCTTATGCTCATCCGATTTGTGTGCAACAAATTGCGTTTGGCGAGAATTTTTTTATGCATATAAACAGATATGAAAAATAAGACCAATTCACATATTGGTGTTATTTGAGATTTTTCCAAACCTTTTGAACGAACGAGAAAGGCACCATCACCGCTAGGTGGATTAATCTGGGTTTTTTTCTCTTTCTTCCTTATTTTTTCCTTCTGCCGTCCTTCTTTCTCCCTTTCTTCCTTCTTTCTTTCTTTCGTTCTGTTCTTTCTTTCTTTTTCTTCTTTCTTTCTTCCTTCTTTCTTCTTTTTTTGTCTTTCTTTCTTTCTTTTTTCTTTCGTCTTTCTTCCTTCTTTCATCCTTTATTCTTCCTTCTTTTTTCCTTCTTTCTTCCTTCTTTTTTCCTTCTTTCTTCCTTCTTTCTTCTTTCTTTTATACTTCTTTCTCTCTTCTTTCTTCCCTTGTTTTATTCTCTCTTCCATCTTCTTTTTTCCTTCTTTCTTCCGTCTTTCTTCTTTCTTTCATACCTCTTTCTCCCTTCTTTCTTCCCTTTTTTTATTCTCTCTCCCATCTTTCTTCTTTCTTTCTTCTTTGTTTCTTCCTTTTTTCCTTCTTTCTTCTTTTTTCCTTCTTTCCTCCTTCTTTCTCTCTTGTTCTTTCTTTCTTTCTTCTTTCTTCCTTCGTTCTTCCTGCTTTCTTCCTTCTTTCTTTTTTCCTTCTTTCTTCCCTTTTTCTTCCTTCTTTCTTCCTTCTTTCTTCCTTTTCTTCCTTCTTTCTTCCCTTTTTCTTCATTCTTTCTTCTTTCTTTCTTCTTTTTTTGTCTTTCTTTCTTACTTTTTTCTTCCTTCTTTCTTCCTTATTTCTTCCTTCTTTCTTCCTTCTTTCTTCCTTCTTTCTTCCTTCTTTCGTCTTCCGTTCTTCCTTTTTCCTTCCTTCTTTCTTCCTTTTTTCCTTTCTACTTTATTTCTTCATTTTGTCTTCTTTCTCTTTTCCTTTACTCTTTTCTTCCTTCTCTCTTTTTTTTTCTTCCATCTCTTTTTCTTCTTTTCTCATCTTTTTTCCTTCGATCTTCTCATTACTCACTTCTCACTTATTGCTTCACATTTATCACCTCTCACTTTTCACTTCTCACCTCTCATTTCTCACTTCTCACTTATCACTTCTCACCTATCTTTTTACACTTCTCACTTCTCGCTTCTCACTTCTCACTTCTCACTTCTCACTTCTTACTTCTCATTTCTCACTTCTCACTTCTCACTTCTCCCTTCTCACATCTCATTTCTCACTTCGTGCTCGTCACTTCTTTTTACTTCTTATTTTTCACTTCTCACTACTCCCTTCTCACGTCTCACTTGTCATTTCTCACTTTTTACCTCGTACTTCTAATTCGGCCTAATAACCGTTCGGCCTAATGACCATTCGGCCTAACGACCTTTGGCCTCGCATCGAAAATACCCTAAACAGTATTCCTCGAACTTCCAATAACATTTTAGGGTTGCACAATAAGTAGAATACGCTTTTGAAACGAGGAAGTCCTCCGTTTTACAGCGTTCCAAAACAGTTCCAACTAGAAGAGAGAAATGCGACCACTGATACCCTACGACCACTGCAGGCTGAGAAGACATCTAAAATAGCAGAAAAGAATAAAAACCTGGACAAACTGGTACGTTCATATATTACAGGCATATTTTTTTCTTTTAATATGATTAGGAAAAATAACATGTTGTTATAGAATTTGGAGGTATACGCGGTAGGTAGGCGCGGGTAACCCCTTCAAGCAGCCTTTGCAGAGCAACGCGTTCTCGCCGTTGCCGCTTGATGAAGCCGGCAATCCGCCGTAGAAGTGCAAGAAACAGCAGTCGCAGCTGCCACAAACTCAACCAATGCGGAGGGAGAAGTGCCCGCCGGTTTTCAACAAAGGCGACCCGCCGGAACTGCGACCAATGCTCTGGGAATTGATCGCGAAAGGCCTAAAATGCACATTCCGGCTCTACAGTGAAGGCGTTAAGGTGATGCCCACCAACACGGACCATCACAAGTCAGTCGTGGAGTTCCTCGAGGTCTACAGCTATAAGCCGCTCAACGCTTTGCTGCGAGGGCTCCATGACATGGAGGAACATGAGCTCATCCAGGAGTTGGAAGGCAGCGCACTCAAGCCAGTCGCGGTGCACAAAATTGCTCGTCACGACACGACAAGAAGGTATCGTGACTAGCTTTATCTGGTCCACCTGGAGCATGGCTCCACCACCTTCAAGGACCTGAAGCTGGTTGAGATAATCAACCACATCGTCGTTGACTGGGAGCGATCTCGCCCAGTGCACCGCGACGTTACGCAGTGCACCAGCTGCTTCAACTTCGCGCACGGAACCAGAAATTGCTGCCACTGGCAGCGCCAGCTATTGTTATTTGGTGGGGCACTACTCTGCGCAAGAACCTATGAGAACAAAGGTTTGATTGCATCGTGTGGTGCCCCACCTCTGTCTCCGCCAGTAACTGCCGCATGAAGCCGCGCTGCAACAAGTGTGGTGAACCCCACCCAACTGACGAGTGCGACAAAATGGAGGTGGCCGATCCCAAGTGCGCCAACTGTGGCGACAAACATCGGGCCACCACAAAGGGCTGCCCAAAGCGAGCCGAGTTCCTGGAAATCCGGAAGAAGGCTTCCAACCAGGAACTTTCCGAAGAAGAACCGTGTTCCTAGAGTCAACGGGGTGAACTATCCGGCCATCACGGCTCTCCGTCGAGCGATTCCATTCCTCCCACCGTTACAACCGCACAAACGACTGGCAGCGGCAGCTGCGTCGGTTCAAGCTCCAGCACCATCCACCAGCGAATGGCCCCCACTTCCTCCCCCTAGGTTCCGTCGGCAGTTGGAGAACGAAAACGCCCCCCCTGAAGAATCTGCTCCGCTGTACACCCCGGAGCAGCTGATGCCGATCTTTGCACAGCTTGCCACTCGGCTGCGTGGCTGCAAAACCCGTTTCGACCAGGTCTTCACTCTTGGCATGCTCATTATTGAAAATGGCTGCTAGGGTGGGTCTGGTCAACTGGAACGATTACTCGCTCAAGAGCAAAATCATCGAACTGGCTGATTTCCTCGAGGAGGAGGAGATCGACGTGGCGTTTACCATTAAAACGCACCTTAAACCGGAGGTAAGCGTCCACATCCCGAACTTCCGCATCGTGCGACTCGACCGGCCATCCAGGGGAGGTGGTGTGGCCATTGCACTTCGATATAACATCAACTGTCGCCTGCTGCCAAGCTTCCAGCTGAGCATGATCGAGGCCATCGGTATCGAAGTGACCACTTCCGTCGGCACAATTACGCTCATCGCGGCGTACTGTCCAACGCAAGCCAAAACCGGCGATGGATCATCGGTATCGGGTAAGATCGGGTAACCAACCCCGGTGGGAACTATGGTTGTATGCTGACAGGAAAGGGGGGGTTTGCTCCTCTCAGGAGGTCTTACTGAGCGTCTGTTCTCCATGTCAGGATCGGCTCACAACAGCGTCTGTTCTCCATGTTAGGGGCGGCTGATCATCGTCCGAGTGCCAGCGAGGGACTCTAAGTGAAACTGTACACCATGGTTCACCGGGAATACGGAGGAATGGTCCTCCGGAAATTTAGAGGGTTTGGTGTCAGGCCCTGCAAGCCAGCCAAAAAAAAAAACTCATGCAACGAACAATCAACAAGAGAGTATGGACCGTAACCATCTCCGAAGACCACTGCGACGAAAAGGGACTAGCGATTGGAAACTCGGTTCGTGGAACTGCAAATCTCTCAACTTCATCGGGAGCACACGCATACTCGCCGATGTGCTCAAGGACCGTGGATTCGGCATCGTAGCGCTGCAGGAGGTTTGTGGGAAGGGATCAATGGTACGAACGCTTAGAGGTAATCATACCATCTACCAGAGCTGCGGCAACACACACGAGCTGGGAACAGCTTTCATAGTGATGGGCGATATGCAAAGGCGCGTGATCGGGTGGTGGCCGATCAACGAGAGAATGTGCCGGTTGAGGATCAAAGGCCGGTTCTCCAACTTCAGCATAATCAACGTCCATAGCCCACACTTCGGAAGCACTGATGATGATAAGGACGCATTTTACGCGCAGCTGAAACATGAGTACCGTGCGGGACCGAAATCCGTACAGCACCGAAATCCGTCCACCTCATGAGATATTAATAAATTAAAGGAGGTTAAAGGTAATTAATGTAGGAATAATTATTCTTATCCTGTTCAGATACTTGACTGTAAGCTTTTAGGGCATAGAATTGGAAAGAAGGCTTTGAAATTAAAAATATAAAAATCAAAAACAAATCTCCACCAAACTCGGAGTTTGTGCCGCCATTTTGTTTTCGGGTAGAGCATAATGGCACCAAAAGTAACTGTGTTTTAATTGCTAATTGCAAATCATTACATAAGATGAGCGGAATACAAATCGAAGGGATCGCTTCTCAAGGTGCATATCGAACTATTTACAGTGGTAGTTTAGTCAATCAGACTGCTTCAATTTAAATATTTTTAAGAAATAGCTGTACGGATTTGGATCCCTTGATTCGAAATCCGTCCACGGTGGACGGATTTCGAGTCAGGAGTAGTTGATTTAATTCATTACTTTATCATGTTTTTCGTAGTTTTTAATGAGTAAATGTGAAGCACTTCAAAAGTTGAAGCCTTCATGCGCCTGTGTCAATGACAAACGTTTTATTTACATTCGATTGCTATTTTCTAATGACTTTTTCATATACTAAGGTGCTTAAGTGTACGGATTTCGATGCCCCACGGTACGACAGCTGCCAAAGGCACGACGTCAAATTCATCATAGGAGATTTGAACGCTCAGATTGGCCAAGAGGACTAATTGATTTCGCTGCCTCCAAGAATATGGCCATTCGCAGCACCTACTTCCAACACAGCCTTCCGTATCGGTACACCTGGAGATCACCACTGCGGACAGAATCACAAATCGACCACGTTCTGATTGATGGACGGCACTTCTCCGACATTATCGACGTCAGGACATATCGTGGTGCTAACATCGATTCTGACCACTATCTGGTGATTGTTAAACTGCGCCCAAAACTATCCGTCATCAACAATGTTCGGTACCGACGTCCGCCGCGGTACGACCTAGAGCGACTGAAGCAACCTGATGTCGCCATTGCATACGCACAGCATCTCGACGCAGCGTTGCCGGAGGACTGCTGGAATACAGTCAAAACAGCCATTAACGACGCAATGGAGAACAACGTCGGGTATGTGGGACGAAGTCGACGGAACGATTGGTTCGACGAAGAGTGCAGACAGATTCTGGAGGAGAAGTACGCATCACGGGCGATCGCGCTGTAGCAAGGTACCCGGCAGAACGTGGAACGTTATACACGGAAGCGGAGACAGCAGACCCACCTTTTTCAGGAGAAGAAACTCCGCCTGGAAGAAGCAGAGTGCGAGGAGATGGAACAGCTGTGCCGTTCTCAAGAAACACGCAAGTTCTACCAGAAGCTCAACGCATCCTGCAAAGGCTTCGTGCCGCGAGCCGAAATGTGCCGGGATAAGGATGGGAGCATCTTGACGGACGAACGTGTGGTGATCGAAAGGTGGAAGCAGCACTACGAGGAACATCTGAATGGCGCTGAGAGCACAGGCAGTGAAAGTCAAGGCAGCGGAGGAGATTACTACGTCAGTTCAGCGGACGATGGAAGCCAACCAGCCCCCACCTTGAGGGAAGTTAAGGATGCCATTCAACAGCTAAAGACCAATAAAGCAGCTGGTAAGGATGGTATCGGAGCTGAGCTCATCAAAATGGGCCTGGACAAGCCGGCCACTTGCCTGCACAAACTGATAGTCAGAATCTGGGAAACTGAACAGCTACCGGAGGAGTGGAAGGAAGGGATTATATGCCCCATCTACAAGAAAGGCGACACGCTGAGTGATCACCATCCTTAATGCCGCCTACAAAGTGATATCCCAGATCATCTTCCGCCGTCTGTCACCCAAGGATGTTATAGATCCTTTAGTAATTCGCGTTCGATCATTTAGTAGTTTGTCAATAACTCATTCCAGAAGCTGAATTTCAAAATGTGTTGTATGGTGGACTCCTAGTGCGAAGGTTTTTCTACAACTCTGCCAAATAGCTCGTTGTTTGAATTCCACTAGTATCCGAGTTATAGCTATAGTATCAGTAACTTAGACTAAATGATTACAAAATTCCAATCATTTAGTTTAAGCTACTGCAACTAGCGCTATAACTTCGTCATTAGTGGAATTCTAACAACAATCCATTAAGCAGAGTTGTAGAAAAACCTTCGCACTAGAAGTCCACCATACAACACATTTTGAAATTCAGCTTCTGTAATGAGTTATTGACAAACTACTAAATGATCGAACGCAAATTACTAAATGATCGATAACATCCTTGCTGTCACCATTAGTGAATGACTTCGTGGGAGGTTATCAAGCCGGCTTCGTTGACGGCCGCTCGACAACGGACCAGATCTTTACTGTACCGTAAATCCTTCAAAAATGCCGTGAATATCAGGTCCCAACGCATCATCTGTTCGTTGATTTCAAGGCGGCATACGACAGTATAGACCGCGTAGGGCGTATACGAGGACAGCTTCCCTAGGAAGCTTACCAACGGTGGATGGTGTGCAAAACTGTGTGAAGATTTCGGGCGAACACTCCAGTTCGTTCGAATCGCGCCGGGGACTAAGACAAGGTGATGGACTTTCGTGCCTGTTGTTCAACATTGCGCTAGAAGGTGTCATGCGGAGAGCCGGGTGTAATAGCCGATGTACGATTTTCAACAGATCCAGTCAATTTATTTGCTTTGCGGATGACATGGACATTGTCGGCCGAACATTTGCAAAGGTGGCAGAACTGTACACCCGCCTGAAACGTGAAGCAACAAAAGTTGGACTGGTGGTGAATGCGTCAAAGACAAAGTACATGCTTGTGGGCGGAACCGAGCGCGACAGGGCCCGCCTGGGAAGCAGTGTTACGATAGACGGGGATACCTTCTAGGTGGTCGAGGAATTCGTCTACCTCGGATCATTGCTAACGGCTGACATCAACGTTAGTCGTGAAATGCGAAGGCGCATCATCTGTGGGCCTACTACGGGCTCCAGAAGAAACTGCGGTCGAAAAATATTCGCCACCGCACCAAATGTGTCATGTACAAGACGCTTATAAGACCGGTTGTCCTCTACGGACATGAAACATGGACAATGCTCGAGGAGGACTTGCAAGCACTCGGAGTATTCGAGAGACGGGTGCTTAGGACCATCTTTGGCGGTGTGCAAGAAGACGGTGTGTGGCGGCGAAGAATGAACCATGAGCTCGCCCAACTCTACGGCGAACCCAGTATCCAGAAGGTAGCTAAAGCCGGAAGGGTACGATGGGCAGGACATGTTGCAAGAATGCCGGACAGCAACCCTGCAAAGATGGTGTTCGCTTCCGATCCGGCAGGTACGAGACGGCGTGGAGCGCAGCGAGCGAGATGGGCAGACCAGGTGCAAAACGGCTTGGCGAGCGTGGGGCGTATCCGAGGATGGAGAGATGCGGCCTCGAACCGTGTATTGTGGCGTCAAATTGTTGATTCAGTGTTTAGTGTTTAGTTTTATATCTGTTTAGATGTAAACTAAATAAATGAAAAATGAATAATTCACCGTTACTACGTGAATGCTGACAAAAATGCTCAGGTCTGTAATCATATTTTAGGAATAACATATTTTACGGATGTTTCGGGTTTCATGAGGACCGTATTGTGGTCATTTCGGGTCACAATAGACTTTCACTATTGATTGCATAATCAATTCGCTGGTACAAACAGTTTCGAAAATTTGCTTTGGAATTGGCCACTTTTACGGATGTTTCGGATTTCCCGGAAGGCCGTTTGTGGTAATCTCAGAAGACTCAAACAAATTTATTGCCTACACAATTTTCCCGTATGAATGGTTACGAATAAAATAGCAATACTCTAGAATGATTTTGTGGTATCGGCCTCTTTCGAGAGCATTTGCGGCTCGTGGAAGACTTGCACAATTGATTGCACAGGCAATTCGGTTATGAATAAATGGCGAAGCTCTGAGATGTATTTTTGAAATTGGCCACTTTTACGGATCTTTTGGATGACCGTTTCGGGAGCTTTTCGGGATCACGGAAGACTTTCACTACTGATTGCATCCATTATTCGTCAGGATGGATGATTACGATATAATGCGAAACTCTGGGATGAAATTTTGGAATTGATCATTTTTATGGATGTTCCGATTCTTCCGAAGCACTTTCACTTGCACTATTGATTACATACACAATTCGCCGGTGTGGATGGTTTCGTAATAATCGCGAAAAGCTGGGATAAACTTTTGGAATTGGCCACTTTTACGAATGTTCCGGATCTTCCGGAGTACCGTTTCTGGGACATTTGGGGGTCACAGAAGACTTTAACTATTGATTGCACCCACAATTTGCCAGAATGAATGATTACGAAAAAATCGCGAAGCTCTGGGATTAACTTTTAGAATTGGCCACTTTTACGGAAGTTCCGGATCTTCCAGAGGGCTCTCCGATGACCGCTAGAGGGATAAATTTCCCCAGAAATGGCATATACAAGATAGCAAATACAGTTGGGATCATCAGAGCACATATTTGCAAGCAATTTTATGTTTCATAACACGAAACTCGAAAATTTGGTGGCAAATTGAGAACCTCAAACAGACCTCTTTAGTACAGGTTCCCCAAGGTCCAGGGAGGTAAATTTGGATGATTCACCCCATGAGCTTGTTCTAGAAACCTACATCCTTCGTTTGGTGCCTAAAGATCATCGTTTGAAATTTGAGTTTTTGTGATCGTGATGAAATCTTGGGTCCAAATGTGTGTAACTTTTTTCTAATGCCTTAGGAAGGTTAAGTTAGTTTAATTTAGACGTAACAGGTTCTTCAAATTGTTTTGGACTCACATGAATTAGTTTACGAGGTCAACACTGTAGGGAATAAGAGAAGAACCGTTTATTAGCTAAATATCTCTATAGAAACGATATATCCATGATGATTCAAAATTTTGAAAATACTAATGAATAGCAGGCGTGTGAAAAGATTTGTTAGACAGCTCTGAAACGAAGTCAGTTATTGATTTATTCTTGGTTCGAACAGACCTAGCAACTGGCACCATAATCGTCGAATCTCTACAAACACCTTCTGGTATTCGAACTAAACCCAACAGTGTTGGAAAAAGTACAGTAAAACACAATGATTGTCCAAATATTTACATTTTATCCGATTAAATTTGGTGCTCCAAATGTACGCAACATTGTCACACTATTTTTCTCCAAACGCAGACCGTTTGTTTGTGTTGCTGCTTGAGAGTCTCGTGTCGTTCAACGACACAGCATTTGCACAAACTTTCTTTTTCCAGCTCGTGTGTAGCGTTTGATAACGGGGTTAGATTTTGGTTTAATACCAGGCGAAGTTGACCAGCTATATCCAATAATCTAAATTCCAGAACAATTTGGAGTAAACATCTGCAATAAACTAATTTGGATTGCACATAATACGCAAGGCATCTAGAGACTTGTATGAACATTAGAGTGATTCAAATTTTAACTTTTTCGCTCCTGACATTTGCTGTTTTTTTAATCCTCCTAAATTTGTTATTAATTTGGATGTAACTAGACTGAACGCATGTAGTTTAAAGTTTGTATGAAAATTACTATAGAAATCGCCACTCAAGTAAAAGACCATTCCGTGTTGCGACCCATTAACTATTCAAATGTAGTCGACCCGATGACTCATAGAAACTAGAGGTCAGTTGGTGTTGCGAAATGATCTGACTTTTGTAAGCTTATTGCTCATCTCATCCTATTGTGCATTTCGATTCAGGACGAAAGAAACACGCATACATATATGCAAAGTAACCATCCGGGATCCACTACGGCCGTCCTGGGTAGTTTCCAAATGAGCATCGGTCTATGTTCGTTCCTGTTGCTCTTTTGTTCATTAGTACGAAGGCGTATGATGCAGATAATTTTCTATGCACCTACCAAGTACATGCAATGCATACAGAACTATGCATACACACAGGGCCTCTATTTTGCATTGTTGCTCACGGTACGGTAGTTAGTCAGCACTAAGCCACGGCGAAGCCGACGTCGGGCATCAGGATGGAAAGAGCATAAGTTATGTTTACCCTAACCGAACTATGGTTATTCTTGCCACCTCAAGTGCTTACACACATACGGAGCTGGCCCTGTGGTGTGCGGCCGACTGCTATATGGCTCTGGGTTCGTACAACATGATGAAAGTAGTATTTCTTGAAGCATTGCAACCCGTAGCGCACCGGTTGGTATCACTTGATGGTGGATGGTTTGTTTTGACTAATAAATTGTAGAACAGAGTCGCACGATTGAGTGAACGTTCACCAGTTGAGTGATGGGATCCAACGGAATGCATTATTTTATAAGAAGATTGCTATTGGCTTGTTGTGCGAGTTACTACCCTTGAACTTTGAGGGAGCTCTTGCTTATTAATTTGAAGATCAACCACGATAAAGATGCTACATGTCTCAGTGACAATGTTTGAATACTTTGGGAAGCGCATGCGATGCTGTTATAGCTATAGCTAGAGTTTTGGCAAATATGTAGCTCGTTACCCATTTTTATGCTCTTTCATTTGTTCAACTCTTTATTATTTTATTTATTACATGTATGTTTGTTTTTGGCTGAAAGCCTTGAAACTTATCTTTCGGTGTGTCATATTTTACGATATTTTGAGGCACACTAAACAGAGCCTTTGTTTAAGTCTTGCATGATTTCGATTTATTATTTCATACAAATTTGCATTTAATTTTATTTTCAGGTTTAGTTATTATCATGTTGGTGGTGGTATCCTGAGGTTGTTTGGATCTGGTGTCAGTGAGTTGTCAATTTCTTATCGCGCCTCAATCAGCAACATGTGTCCGGAATATGGAGCCACTGTGGGATACTACGGCAGACAAACTGCACTGATGATGAGGTTCAAGCTATGTAACTTTACTGATGCTTCTCTGGATTCTGTGTCAGTGTCTACCCAAATTGTAGATTTAGACTTGGGAACTGTGATGACTTCAGTGTTAGGACTAAAAGCATCCACATGACCGTGTATTGGTCAGTGAGATGCAAAAAAAAATCCAAGGTTTCTCGTCACCAAAGTTAGATTCAAGGGGTTTGCTGTTTCAGAAGCCGAACTGTCTACCAAAGAAACGTTCAGCTGAGATGATGGAAAGACATTGTTGTAGCGGAATATGAGGACGCCACTACTTCCTATGTGTGTAACAATAAGTTGCACCTTCAATCAAATTTCTAATGGATTTCTGTCTCTCACCTTTACGACAATCGTCGTCTTTGTAAACCATTCCCGCCAATTGTTATCTTGCTCTACTTTCTGTGTATAAAAGAAGAAACAATATAGATGTAGTTCAGTTGAATTTGTAAAATCACACATGTTACGCGTAATTTTTTCTCTCCGATTACAACCCCGTAGTTCGCCGGCGTTTTTTTCAGATTTTCACAGAATCAGACATAATCCCTGCGCCATGTTTCGGTTGGAATTGAGAGGCAATAAACTGATATTTACCATGAAAATGAAAATAATAGTTGAATTGTGACCGCTAGCATTCAATTTTGAATCACAAAATAGAGTAAATTTGCTTTGAAAATATGTAATGCGCTCACCATTTCGATCGTTTTACTACGGTCGGTTTATAGCACTAAGCAAATGACCAAAAAAAAAACGTTGGAGTGGGTTTTCACTTGACAAAAAAATGTTTGCTCTATAAAGCGAAACAAAAGCTTCTATATCCTTCGGAAATGGGCACAAAAAGATCGTGCTTACAGAGCACACGTATGTCAAATGTCAAAATGACCACATCTGTTTTCTGTTAAAAGATACGACGGGGTGCCGACAACCAACCAGTGCCGGTAAACGACCACCTTTCCCTGCAAACTTACAAAGCATATTTACTCTGTTTTGTGATTCAATATTGAATACCGCCGTAACGTTTGCAATTAAGCTTTTATTTTCACTTTTCAAAGTTGTTGCTAATTTCGGTTGCCAGCACCTAAATATGGTCTGTTGCCGGCATCTCATTTTCCAAAGGAGATATCAAAACAAATCAAAGTCAATTGCCTAATTTCAGGTTATTAGCCACGATGTGAGCTAAAATAATTATTTTGGAAAACTCTATTAAATATGTACAATGTACTGAAATGTAATCAATTTCTTCGTCATTTACACAATAAATCTTGATTTTTTTTAGCCATAATGTCCTTAGTCCATATTTTTCCATTTTTGGTTTTTTTTGGGTGCCGACGACCGACCAACTTTTTCTAAACGTCATAAAAACAACATCTAGCAAAATTATTAATAAAATTTTCTAATACTTATAATAAAGCAAATTGTTAGCTTATCCCTGTAGGACTCTATTGGTATGCAAATACCATACTTTGTTCAATTGGACCAAAGTTATGAACCAAAAACATTGCTAAACGGGATTTGCCCCTACTAAATTTGCGCGGAAAACTCGTCTTTAGCTAGGGTCAAGTTCATTCATCTCGCTCATGAATTTTTTAAAGCTTTTATGGAAATTCTTCGGAATTTTCTCTGGAACTGTACCAAATTTTCACAAAAATTTATTCGTGATTTCATCGGGTATATTTTCGAAAATTCAAATTAGTTTTTCCCGAAAGCTTTTCAAATTTTCAATGGGAAATTAGACACGGTGACGGCTTGGCCTCTGGGAAGTGGCCACTTATTTCATGTCACCATGTCAAACTTCATGTTTTCGCGAGACACGTTCAATAAAGCTCGTTTCAAAGTATATGAGTGCTGATGGTCAGGATCCGCGGCATTTCGAGAAACTGATTGCTCTGATAAAGTGGAAATTTTAAAATGAGATCTAAGTCCCATCTTGAGACGTTTCAATCTTCATGATATCACGAGACATGTTCAACAGAGCCTGTAGCATTGTTCCTGTACATCTCAATGGTTGCAAATTGCACTTCGATCCATGTAAATAGTGGTTGGGATTTGCTATCTATGCACATTTCAGCAGTTCGCAAATGTTAGTCAGTTAGAAAAGAAAAGGAATGTTAGTGTGAGGTCATTGTTGCGACTAGAGACCGAGAATACCTCTGCATCTCCACAATTACCACGAGAAGGAAGTTGTGTTAGATGGGATGGGTTATCACTTATCAGTCACATAGATAGAGATTCACAATGGAAAGTAATGTAACCTATGCAACTTCTATACAACTGTATTAAGATTTCCTTATCTTCTGACTTACCTGATTTACCACCAGGGTGTCAAAAATCTTTGTTTGCAGATGACACAGGTCTCTCAGCCAAAGGGCGAAGCCTTCGTGTCATTTGTAGTAGATTGCAAAAAAGTTTGGATATTTTCTCCACTTACTTGCAGAAATGGAAAATTTCCCCGAATGCTTCCAAAACTCAGCTTATAATTTTCCCACATAAGCCGAGAGCTTCTTATTTGAAACCTTCTAGCAGACATATTGTCACTATGAATGGGGTTCCAATTAATTGGTCTAGCGAAGCTAATTATTTAGGTCTTCTGCTAGATCAAAAATTAACTTTTAAAAATCACATTGAAGGCCTTCAAGCCAAATGTAACAAATATATTAAGTGTCTATATCCACTTATAAACAGAAAATCAAAACTTTGTCTTAAGAACAAACTTTTGTATGTTGTATGCTGTGCCAATATGGACTAGTTGCTGCAATACCAGAAAGAAAGCACTCCAGAGGATTCAAAATAAAATTTTGAAAATGATTCTGAAGTTGCCTCCGTGGTATAGTACCAATGAACTTCATAGAATTTCTAATATTGAGACATTGCAACAAATGTCCAACAAAATAATTTCCAATTTTAGAAAAAAATCGTTGCAATCTTCTATTGCAACGATTAACTCCTTGTACCCTTAGTATAAAATAGGTTAGGTTTAGTTTAAGTTGAAAACATTGTAATTCCTACATGGTTCAATTAAACCAAAGAAAAAAATTATAACTGCCAGAGGCAATTGAAATATATTAATGTTAGTTTTTAAGGGAATTTCTACCGCAGACCACAGCTGACCACAGGGAATAACTATTTTCGGATCTCAAGACGACTGAAATAATTGGAATATCGTTACCAAATACTTTTAATGCGATCTTAACGCGAACCAGTCTCTTGCAAGTCCATATGAGTACTGGCAATATAATTTCATATGAGGAATTCTCTGAACAAATTGAAAAATAAAGAAAAGAGAGTAGAGAATAGATTTACTAGGGATGTTCACTTTGCTTTTCTCTCGACATTAATAATAACTAAAAATATGACATAGCAAATAAGGATGATAGTGTTAAGAAAACACGGAACACCTAGTCTAAGAGATGAATGTATTAATTAGCAAATAAAACTAGTTTAAAAAAATCAGAAGGGTTATATACAAGATACGACCGCCCGACGTAAACTACGTAAAACAGATCATAAGATAATTATTTTGGTTAGATCCTAGAGTGAATGAAATTTTGACTTTTGCGCTCCCTTAGGGGCCCCATACTCACTCCAACATGTTGTACAACTTTGACTCCGCCCTCAGGAAATTTTGTTCGGTTGGAGTATGGTCGGATCGTCTGTGGTCAAGTTGTACGACTGTTGGACAGTACAACTTGCCCACAGACGGTCCGACTTTACTCCAACCGAACCAAATTTCTTGGGGGCGGAGTTTAAGTTGTACAACATGTCAGAGCGTGTATGGGAGTTTAAGTTGTACAACATGTCAGAGCCCCTTATGCTTGAACGTTAACATTTGCTGTTTTGGTTAACCTCCTAAATTGTCAACTGATTTGGTTATAATATAACTGAGTACGAGCAGTTTGAAGTTTGTATGGAAATTACTATAGAAAACCCCCCGTATGTGAGAGATCGTTACGTGAGGCGGATCACTAACTATTTAGGGGAAGATCTCCCAGCGCCGGACACCTCCCAATACCGGACACTTGTTAAAACGACACTACTTGCAGAAGTCCCTCCTTCATCTTATTAAGTACAAAAGGAAGCTATTGAGCAGGCTTCTAACGGCAAGGAATATCAGATCTTCATGTGATAAACCTTGTACAAAACTACACTTACTTCAATTCAATTGTTTCTTCTTGCTAAGAAAGCCACAGAAATTAGCAGAAACAAAAATTTAAGAGGACATTGAAAAAGGTGGGAATTTGGATTAGGATGTAAAAAAATTAGCTAAAGAGTCAAATAAGCTCCACTAACAATTTTTAATATTTACACCTGTGTTTAGAATAATAGCAGCTGAAGTCGTTTTTCATACAAAATGGTCAACTTTGACAAGCTGCAACTTTGTATCCCGATGACCGATTGAGCTGAAATTTTGGTAGTGAACTACAAATATGAAGAATTTTACACATACTACGTACCATTTTTTTTTCGAATGACGCGTTCAAAAATTACGCACTAGGTCAAATTGTTCAAAAAATAGCAGTTTTTATTTTTGTTATATTGGCCAATTCAAATGTCAAATTCAACAATTTATATTTTTAAATTTTAAGCTTAGTGTCTCGCAGCACCTGAATTCAAATTGATAACATTCCATTCAATTTTTTTATTGATATTTGCGAAACAAAAACTGCTATTATTTTGAACAATTTGATCTAGTGTGTAATTTTTGAACGCGTCATTCGAAAATATTTATACTTACTATGTGTAAATTTCATCATATTTGTAGTTCACTGCCAAAATTTCAGCTCAATCGGTCATTGACCATTTTGTATGAAAAACAGCTTCCGCTGCTATTATTCTGAACACAGGTGTACAACTCAAAGCACGTGAATAATATTACTGTTCTGAATTATGTCTTTACTCATGTAACAGGAACTTAGTCACATTTGAACATGATGCAATAGTGTCCGGTACTAGGAGACATTTTTCTGAATCGTAAAATTTTTCACCAAAATTCATCGTCGAAAAAGGTGTTCAAATGATCAAATATAGTTTGTATGAATCATCAATGTTCAATACAAGATTTATTTATGTACAGGTTATCCGACTTGTCAATATCCCCAACTCAGCCATCTTGGATTTTTGTATGGAATTTATGCTCGTTTGTTTACGTTTTGCACTGAAAATGTATGTTTTCCCCCCGCGCTGGTTATTCCCATCTACTGACGAAGTCGGATAACCTGTACATAAAAAACCCAGATTAATCCACCTAGCGGTGACGGCGCCTTTCTCGCGCAAAAAGGTAATAAATGTAGCCTTTACGCTTACACCTCGATGATGTACAAGAAAGGCAAAACAGTTACACCGTCTAATGTTATGATAGAAAATTTACACTAGTAGACGACAGATGGCGCTGCCAAAAGTTTCTCGAATTTCCTATGTTCGAATTTTGACTTTCGGACAATTTCATAGTACTATGAAACTGAACGAAGAGCATACTTACGCCTAAATGCGTGCAACACGAGCGTCTTTATAGTACGATGAAACTCTTAATGGGAGCAAGCCGCGGATAAACTTTAAAAATATTCATAGATGCAAGGCATTTTTCATCACACATTATTGTTCTATGTCACTATATCTCATCACTATTTTAATATTATCTATTTTTTGCAATTTGCAATTATTATGAAATTCAATAGTGATCAACAGCGTTTTAGTCTCTGTCGGATGCAACTTGTTGCAAGAAAATCGGTTAAGAGTTTCTATGTGAAAATTTGACTAATGTTTTTTATGGCATTTTGTGCACACACGCACACACATACACACACACACACGCACACACGGACAGACAGACATTTGTTCAGCTCATCGAGCTGAGTCGAATGGTATATAACACTATGGGTCTCCGGGACTTCTATCAAAAGTTCGAATTTGGAGTGAAATGATAGCCTTTCGGTACAACCTAGTTGTACGAGAAAGGCAAAAATCATAAGGGTTGTGTACAAGACACGACCGCCCGACGTAAACTACGTAAAACAGTTTGGTGAAATGAAGAATCTAGTGCCAGTGCAAGAATACATATTTGCAGCAGCTCTCTACAATACGCGCTCGTTATTCTGCTACGAACGGCAACGTAATTCTGCTACGACGTTGTACTTTGAACGAATTCGTCTCGCCTCAATCTTCCTATGTTTAAAATGGTGGCCCTGAGAAGAATCGATTAATTCCCAATAATGCATATTTCGAATCACTAACGACCACACGATCCACGCCATTGGCTGGAATAACAAAACCAAATAAGAATCTTGAAAGAATTAAACTTGACTGCCACTGAAGCCATCCATGCGAATACATATTTGTAGCATCTCCCTCCGACGCGCGCTCGTGATTCTGCTACGGACGCCAGGCAACTTTATGGCGTCTCCAAGCGGTTAATTTGCACTTTGAAAAAAATTCGCCTCGCCTCAATCTTCCTTTGTATAGAATGGAGGCCCTGAGAAGAACCGATTTTTCCAATATCCCATATGTATTTGGAATAAAATTTGCTCAGCAACTCCGCCGATGCTTAGAGATGTCATAAAATCTCGATTAATCGATTAGTAACTAATCGATTACTCTCGATTCTTGACGATTATTGAATCGATTCATCGTTGAGTAGTAATCGATTAAAAATTAATCGAAGTAATCGACATCTAAAAGTTGTCGTAAAATCCCGATTAATCGATTAGTAACTAATCGATTACTCTCGATTCTTGTCGATTATTGAATCGATTAATCGTTGGGAAGTAATCGATTCAAAATTAATCGATTAATTTGCGATATCTTTACCGATGCTGGGACCGCTCTCCGCGATATTTCAAATGAAATGCCTCGCGCGCGGGGGAAAGCAGTTTTCTTATAATCAATAAAGATGGATCATTGGTCCCGCCTCTTTGTTGATCGGTATGAGTGCAAATATTGTGTAACCGTAACACTCACCAAAGGGCGTGGTTACAGGTTTAACTTTATTGATTACAAGAAAGCAGCTCTTCAGCTCGCGCGAGCCATTTCGTTCGAAATGTTGCGAAAAGCAGATCGTAGTCCCACCATCGGCATCGGCGGATCTGCTACAGGAAATTGTATTCTCATCGATGGTGTGGTTCATGCGGTCGTTTGTGCTCAGATTAAATTTTCTAACGATTGGCTACCATCAGAGAAAGTAGATCTTAAGTCACAACTTGAGGCGAGATGAATTTTGTTCAAAGTAAAACTTAATTACTTGGTGATGGCTGATTGTTTTCCATCGGTTGCAGAATCACGAGCGCGCGTTATAGAAAGACGCTGCCGAAAATTATTCGCGTGGATAGCAGTAACAGTCAAGTGAAATTTCCCCTCAAGTTTATAATTCTAGTAGGTAGCCTGCTAATTGTTTAAGGTTTTATTTCCATCCATGCGAATACACATTAGCAGTTTCTCCTTCTGACGCGCGCTCGGACCGGCACTAATGCTATGATTCCGCTACCGATACCAAACAATTATGCTTTGAAAAAAATTCGTCTCATATCAACTTTCTCAATCACTTATCAATCACTGAATCATCGTTCAAAATTAAGTCCACAACAAGAAGAGTGGTTAAGTGCTAGACAAACATCATATAATTGAGCTCAGAATCACGCTAGAATATTTTACTGAAAAATTTTCTAGTTCCTAGCGGTTGCACTATAGACAAATTAGTTCAACTTAACCTTCCTCCCAAACATAATGGTGGTTCTGAAAAGAACCGATTCATTCCCACTTATGTGCCTCACCAACTAGAGATGGGCAAGACGGATCACCCGTTGAACGGATCAGATCTGGGTCGTTCAATCTAATGATCCGGATCTTTCATACGGATCGGATCTTTTGAATAATACGTAAGTAGAATGCAAAATGGGGCAACGGTTGTCATTCAGGATCATGCTTTTGACCCGTGCATACAAACATTTCATCACTCTCTCGCTCACAAGCTAATATCACATGCATAAAGAACCCACGAAAAACCTTTCATTTTGACATTTCCCTACGAATAGCCAGATAATTTGCTGATCTGGTGAACCGCATCTTTCAAAAAGTGAGCTACGGATCATTCACTCCCAACAAAGATCCGGATCATTTATCGGTTCTGGATCTGAACGCCCATCTTTATCACCAACAACAACTACTGGACTGCGCGACAGTCATCCGATGATTCGGCTCTACGCACGCCGTTAATTGCCAGATCCAAAAATGCTGCTTGTAACACGGATGTAAAGATGTACTGCTGTTGCCACGACCGCCACCACCATCGAACGAAAAATTTTCATCCACACCACCACAGCCGCTTCTGGACGCCTTGGTCCGCTTTCCATGAAATCCAGAATGAAAATGACGCGCGCACGCGAAACACGTGGCTTTTTATACACAGGGAAAACGAAGCAGTGGATCAAAAGACCCGTACCTTACTGCAATCTGATGTCCGTGTTGGGGATTTATGAACGGGATTGATTATTTCTGAATTTTTCACCCGGTTTGGAAAGAAATAACATTTTCAATAATTTGCCGTTGATAAATGAATAGTTTTAATACAATTAGCAAATTGGTGGAAAGTTTCCGAATCTATTGATAAGAAAATCTCGAAAATCCGTCGAAAGATAAAGTCGCTATTACCGTTTGAAATTTTACACGATTTCGTGACGGTCCCCAATTTGGAAATTTTCATTTTGCACCCTGTACCCGAGGCTTCCCCTTAGACGTAGTTTACGTCAAAAATCTTCAATAGGAGATCGTCAGTTGCATTCTAGCAAAAATTCCGCTTGAGGCCCTTCCTAAATATTTTAACAACAGCCACTACACCTGATGGTATAATTACAATATTTCCATTATCAGGCGACAGGTGGTGTTGCTGTGTGTTTGTATCAATGTAATATTGCATATACACTAGTGACATCTGCTGTTCGATATCGTAAGCTTTCAATGTTCCTTCCACACACACGAGGTGGAGAACAGTCTTGAAGAAATCGAAAGTATACAGCTAGAATTTAGTATGGAGGTACAATGAAATCTCTTTTATTGTTTAGAACTGTAAAACAAGCCGTGGGAACAAACAATCTAAAAATTATTTGTTGCTTTTTGACCTAGGTTTCATATTGATGCGATGCGTAGTTGATGAGAACGGATGATTTGTCCATACAAGGAAATTCATTTTACTTTAAATGTTGTGGCGCCATCTCGTTCAAACAACACCTTTGTCTTTGCCTTATAGTCATATTTTGTGTTTCTTTCTTCTATCTATTCTTCCTTTGAGGCAATATAACTTACGAAGAGGATGACCGATTTGCGAGATTTCCTCACTAATCGATTCGTATTGGGATCAGCTGTGTTTCTATATGCATAAGGTTAGTAAATTTTAAAGGAAAAGTTGGGAAAATTGTCAAAATACAATATTAAGGCGAGTTTGGAGAAAACGTAATGCGATCGCTAGAAAAATGATCTAGAGTGCGGCGTCGTCGCAATCAACGCAGAAAATGACATTTCGAACGTTAAACGAAAATACCCGAGCAACGCAGGGTACGTTCTGCTAGTATGGTATAAAAAGAAATATAATCCGGATAGTTAAAGTTTTTTGACCCTTCCTTCGGAAGTGTCTATAATTTCACTTTGTATGCGTTACGCAGGTGTGTTACGTATTGATCTATCTAGAAATCTCGTGAATTATTAAATAAAATGTATGGTATTTTAAACAAATACACTTTGACATTGAAAATATAATTATAACAAATAATATGACATGGAATTATGCCTATTTTTCTGATTTGTTTCAAAGAAACAAATGATTTTAATTTAGGAACATATAGAAGCATGTATAAGAAAATCTTCTCAGAAAAGCAAAAAAAGGAAAAATAGAAAGGGATTTCAAAAATTTCTTCAGTGGAAGCTAGATAGCAAATGTGAGCATGTTTTGAGACACTAATAGATCACTTGTATGCATGTATGTGTGCGTATGTGTGCAAATTCTGAAATTTACTACCATAAAAATCTCGCTCATTTTTAATGTATTGAACAAGTTTAGTTTTACCAAATTAGGCATCCATAAGGCGAAATATATGTTATTATTGAACGCTATTGAGTTTCGCTCAGATCAATGACTGATTTAGTTAGTTCTGGATTAATTAACATCGAGGTCTCTGGAGTACAATATATTAAACCACCGTTACGATAGTTACTAACCATGTCACAATAGTTATTCAATCCGACGAGCGCCTTATAGATAGGCAGCATGAAGCACAGTACGTTATCATTCGTTAAGTTGTCATTCAACCCATGACATCCGCCTTTGGGTAGGCAATTATTTTGTCAGCTTCGCGGTAAATCACCGTGGGAAGCTGAGTAGTTTTATCTCGGTTTAAATACTGGAATCTGGAAAAAAATCCTGATAATTAAAGCCCCAAACGCAATACAACGGAACGGCGACGGAAACGGAAAATTTGACAGTTAGCCCATATATTTTGGGGCTTAAGGAAGGGTCAAAATCTCACTGTAGGTGGATTAATCTGGGTTTTTTGTTTAATGGCTTATGTGTCCGGCACTGGACAATCTCCCCCTAAATATAATCAACCCGAAGACTTCGTAGAATATTTCTAAATCTGTAAGACTATTGTTGTTGCGAACCGATCGGACTTTCGTAAGCAAAGTTATAAAGAAAATAAAACTGCTCATTATTGATGTTATTCTTTCACGTGCTAAATTGAATTTCCCAAGATTTAGTATTTCCTTAATAATTGTTCTTGCAAGCAGCGAATTGTTTCGCAATAAAGACGATTTATTCACTTGCTAAGTTTCCTATGTTGCCAACGTACTCATATATTTTTAGATGTTAATGACCAACGTTGCAAAACGGTTTTCCGAAAAATTTACTGTTTTCATAGTAATTCTTATACAAGCTTCAAACTGCGCGTGCGCGCTTAGTCAAATTACAACCGTTGCACTGAGGAGTATTTCAGCCCAAATCCTGGCCAAAAGTCAAAAACAAAAAATTTAGATATTTCCATATTATTTTTCGTTTTTGAATTCTCAAATAGTGATACTAATTTGCCATGGGGTTTTTGAAACAATATTGTTTACTTGTAGACGATGCTGGGTGTCATAACTTCACCATAATTTCAATGCTAGTTTTATCGCAATTGTGCATTAAAAAATGTTCGCGTTTTATCATGTTTTTCTTGATTTTTAATGAATATCAAGATGAAAATCAATATAAGTATCAATAATGAGGGTATTTAAAACTTTTCCAAGTATGATTCGATCTGAAACCTTATTCAGGTGATCCATAATCATGATATTAACTGCAAGCTTTTTTCTAGCTTTTTACAATAATATGTTTTACAAAATAAAACTTTTGATTAGGTTCCAAGCCAGTCCAAGCAACAAAATTGCCAGCGTTGGAAAGATTGGAGCTTCTTGAATAAGCTTCATAAAAAACATTTCACGCATACTCACGCAATCGTGAGTTATTTTCATTGTAATATAGTGAAGTTTGCCTAAAAATGGTAGAAAAAAATCATGGTTTTGAGTGCCAAACCTCACATAAATTATGTTTCGCTTCCAAAGAAGAGTGAGACTTTGATTAACATACCGATCCATAAAAGCATACGCTTTTTTCGGATGTGAAGATTATTAAGAAACATAGCGGTTGATTTGCATTTCGTATTTATTATATCTGCTCCATTTGATATAACAAAACATTATCCAGGAACTTTAACATAATTCGATGACAAATTTATATTGTTGAAGTAAACAAACAAAGTACATCATTTCGGAAAATTTAGTAAGTAATAATCAAAGAATCCAGATTAACATAAAGGAAGATCATACTCACTGACGGAGCCAGATGTGGGCACCACTCGTTGCAAGCACGCTGTAGTTCTCAAAGGCAGCGTTCTTGCGCCAAGTGGTGCTCTATCAAAAAACAATAACTGACGCCGCCAGTGGTCATACTTCATTGCTAGATGAATGTAAACAGCATAAAAACAAAAAAATATACTTTACTGTTTCTATTGAATGCACTTACAGACGAAAAAATGATTGACATACTTTTGGCCACGCTTTTACACTGCGTACTCCTATGTGCGTTGGGATGTTGGATATATGGGGTCGGGAGGTAGCGAGGATTGTATATGTAAACGTTTTGCCGCGTGTAATGTGTAGTTTTTCCGCAAATCATGTTCGATCGCACACCAATCCATTTATGTTTCGAACAAAATTGGCGTAACTTACTATATATGAAAATGGTTGGATATGACAGTTTAAAATTTTCATTTAAAAACCCCAAATTTATTATTCCGCAGTGGTGATGATGCCTTTCTCCGATTGTTATTCATAGTTAATTGCCTATTGAATGGCGATTAAATGCTTTTGAAATGTTTTTTTTTAAAGGAATGCTGCCTAAATAGTAGGATACACGCTAACTTTCACCTACTCAGTGACTGAGTAAAATTGCATTGCTCTCTCTTTCTATCCCACATAAATTTTACTCAATTTCCATTAAAAAGTTAGAGTGTTTGTTTAAAATTGATCAATTTTAATATTCACTTCTTGCTTACATGAACATGTCCAGCATCTGTAGCACTTTTTCATAAACATTACTTTTTTGACCCGACCGCGGTCATTGCTCTGGTTCTGTTTTGTACTTTTTGTGCGAATCATCGCACAAAAGTAGAGCGCAAAAACCAACCGCAGACGGCGGTCGTAACGAAACTGTGAAATTTTACTGGGTTGGTAAAGATTTGAAATTTTTAATGTTTTTTCGTTGACAATCAATAATTCCAATAGGCTTAAAAAATTGCTGGAGAGTTGCCGATTCGATTGATAATAAAATCTCGAAAATCCATTGAAAGATAAAGGAGCTATTAGCGTTTGAAATCTATCCTAATTTCGTGACGGTATCGAATTTGGAAATTTCCGTTTTACTTATTTTGTTCAATTGTTTATCATTCGCGAGGATAAACAATCAATCGCTCAAAGTGAGCGATTGTTCATTTGAATTTTGAATTAAGTGCCTGCGTCATTAGAATGCACAGCAAGAATGCACAGCCAGACATATTTGGTCAATTTACGTGTATTTTACATGTCGTTTATTTTTCATTACTTTCTTTTGTGTGGGTTATGAATATGTTTCCATTCACTCTTATGGATTCCATTATTGCAATTGAAATGCATTTTCCAAAAAGAATGAGCGAGATTAATTACCGATTACATAAAAGTAGAAGTGTATTGAAGCAAAAACATAACTACAGCAACATAATGTTTTTCAATCGCTGAATGTGTAGCGAGGATCAAGATAAACTGATATACTTGTTGTTATTTAACTTGTTCATTGAACGACTGAGAAACGGAAAGACTAAAAACCAGAAAGATTGAAAGTCTGAAAGATTGAAACACTTTGAGGCTGAAAGACTGGAAAACTGAAAGATTTAAAGACCAATAGACTGCAAAACTGAAATATTAAAAGACTGAAAGTCTAAATGATCGAAAAACTGAAAGACTGAAGAACTGTAGGACTTAAATGCTGAAGGGATTGAAGTCTGGAAGAATGAAAGACTGAAACTCTAATAGATTGATTGACTGAAAGATTGGAATACTAAATGGTTTTAAAGACTGAAACGCTGAAAAACTGAGAGATAGGAAAATATTTTTTTTTAAAAGCACAAAAAGAAAAAAACTTAAAAACTTGAAGAAAAAACTGGGAGAAACCAGAAAATTGAAATATTGCATGACTGCAGGCTGCAATATTGATAGTCTGAAAGACTGAAAGACAGGAACACCGAAAGAGTTTTCGAAAAGAATAAAGAAAAGGAAAGACTGAAAAATGTAAGACTGAAAGACTGGACGGCTGAAGAACTGAAAAACGGATAGATTGGGAGACTAGAAAACTTAAAGATTGAAAGACTGAAAGACAAAAAGGCTGAAAGACTTAAATGCTGATGGACTGAAGTACTGAAAGACTGAAGGACTGAGAGACTGGAAGATTGAAAGAGTGAGAGACTGAAAGACTGAAAATCTGAAAGTCCTAAAAATTAAAACACTGAAAGCTGAACGAATAAAAGTGCAAGAAACTGCATATACACCGCTGATTAAAGTGTATATCTGACCATAAATAGCAACTTCAGCGTGATAGAGTACGCCGCGAGATTTGTTACGCAAGCTCCGGATTTGCCAGCGAAAATTTCCATAGAAATAGGCAGGATTCCGCATCGAATGCAAACCTGTTGCAATCAAATCGGATAAGGCTAACTACAAACAAGTGTGTCCGAATGGTGTTGTTTTCGGGAACTAGGTTCCCCAGAGAAGTGGGTCCACGACGTTAAGGTCACTCATTACGGAATCAAAGTTTCAAAGTGCTCGCGTTTTCGGGGGCACACCACTCGATACGGAGGCGGCGCACAACTGTCATTTTTGTTGATTTAGCTTTGCTGCGTCGCAGCATGCGTGAAATAATAAAAATTACAGTTGTGCGTTACTTCCGCATCGAGTGGTGTGCCCCCGAAAACGCGAGCACTTTGAAACTTGGATTCCGTAAGGAGTGACCTTAAGGACGTTAGACATAATGGACGTTAGGCATAACCCCTAGCAGTACACATTAGGGTGGCTCAAATTAGTATGGGAAAAACTTTTTTCAATTTTTTTGATGGGCCACTGGACGGCTGAAGAACTGAAAAACGGATAGATTGGGAGACTAGAAAACTTAAAGATTGAAAGACTGAAAGACAAAAAGGCTGAAAGACTTAAATGCTGATGGACTGAGGTCCTGAAAGACTGAAGGACTGAGAGACTGGAAGATTGAAAAAGTGAGAGACTGAAAGATTGAAAATCTGAAAGTCTTAAAAATTGAAATACTGAAAGCTGAACGAATAAAAGTGTAAGAAACTGCATATACACCGCTGATTAAAGTGTATGTCTGACCATAAATAGCAACTTCAGCGTGATAGAGTACGCCGCGAGATTTGTTACGCAAGCTCCGGATTTGCCAGCGAAAATTTCCATAGGAAATAGGCAGGATTCCGCATCGAATGCAACCTGTTGCAATCAAATCGGATAAGGCTAACTACAAACAAGTGTGTCCGAATGGTGTTGTTTTTCGGGAACTAGGTTCCCCCAGAGAAGTGGGTCCACGACGTTAAGGTCACTCCTTACGGAATCCAAGTTTCAAAGTGCTCGCGTTTTCAGGGGACACCACTCGACTCTGAGGCGGCGCACAACTGTCATTGTTGTTGATTTAGCTTTGCTGCGTCGCAGCATGCGTGAAATAATAAAAATTACAGTTGTGCGTTACTTCCGCATCGAGTGGTGTGCCCCCGAAAACGCGAGCACTTTGAAACTTGGATTCCGTAAGGAGTGACCTTAAGGACGTTAGACATAATGGACGTTAGGCATAACCCCTAGCAGTACACATTAGGGTGGCTCAAATTAGTATGGGAAAAACTTTTTTCAATTTTTTTGATGGGCCACCCTCTTATTCGGTTCTATTTGATGCCCTGGTGCTCTGGACAAAATTTCAGCCAAATCGGTCAACGTTTAGGCGGTGCTAAACTCGTTGGAAGTTTATATGCAAAAATGTATGCAGAAACATTCAAAAACAGTGAATTGCAGTTGGACAGCACAGCTTATGAAGAAGAATTGTGATACTCATTCAGATCTTGAAGAATTTAATACAGAATGTTATGCAGGAAACCGCGAGAAGATTAGAGTTTCCCCGGCTAAGTTATTAGCATTTCTCTGAAGTGGGGTTTGAGCAAATTTCGTTTCTTTTACCTTTGAAAAGAAATAAATTCACCCCTACAACACTCCAGTAAAATGCTAATATCTTTGCCTAATAAACTCTAATCTTCTCGCGGTTTTCAGCATAACATTCTGTATTTAATTATACAAGAACTGAATAAGTATCATTGTTCTTGATCGTAAATTGTGCCGTCCAACTGTAAATCACTGTTTTTGGATGTTTCTACATACATTTTTGCATATAAACTTCCAACAAGTTTAGCACCGCCCAAACGTTGACCGATTTGGCTCAAATTTTGTCCAGATCATCAAGGCATCAAATAGAACAGAATAAGAGGGCGGCCTATCAAAAAAATTGAAAAAGTGTTTTTTGAGCCACCTTAGTACACATGTTCCATATAGGAGACTGCAACTTATATGTGACCAGATTCAGTCACAGAAATGTTGCTGCAACCATTTATGTCTGACTTGTGTTGTTCGGGACGGATGATAGGTATATAATGTATGTTACCCGAGCAGAGGAAAATAACTCGTGTTATTGATTATTATTAGTGTTATTATTCGGTTATTAATATCCTACTTAGTTATTAACTCGGTGTGCAAAAGAGGTAAAATACCAAGGGAATAACACCAAAAATTATTATGCAAAATACTTCAGGCATAACATAGTCACTTATTACAATACCAAACGCATAACAAATTATCAATCGTTTGGTATTAAAATGTTATGCCTAAAATATTTTGCATATACATTTTTGGTATTATTTTGTTTTGTATTTTACCTCTTATGCAAGCCAAGTTCAAACCGACTGATTGGATTTTAACACGTACGTCCCCAACCCCCATTTTACGACAAAACTCAAAATTAAAAACCACGCAGCTCAGCCAATTTCTAACGGATTTTCAAGCAATCTTCTGGAATCGATCACAAAATTCCTATAGTTTTAGGAACCGAAGTCAATTTTTGTTCAATGGCCATGGTTCCGGATATATTCCGGGGAGTACTGGGGTTACCTCCCTCCCGGAAAAATGGTCACTGGCAGATCGGCTTCGAAATCCATCGTGCGACATGTATAACTTCATGATTTTGCAAAACAAGTACACTGGAGTACGTTTCGGCGATTTTCGATCGAATTGACCACCCTCCGGGAAGTACCTGAAGGAAGCAGGGCCTGGTTCCCTTGGGGAAGTGGCCAATTTTCGTTTACTCTTGGAATCCACCTTGCGGCATGTCAAACTTCATGATTTTGCAAAACAAGTACACTGGTGTCCATTTCGGTGATTTTCGATCGAATTGGCCACCTTCCGGGTACTTACAGGTAGACCTGTGCGATGATTGAAATTTAATCGGCGGTGGCGTAATAGATCGTTTAAAGCCAGCGGCGGCGGCGTAGCGGCGGCACGCCGTTGGTGATTGACGGCGGCGTGGATCGGCGTGAACCAGTTTCAAGCGCCAAAATTTATTCAGAAGTTCCTCCAGAAATTCTTCCATAAGGTCCTCCACGAGCTTTTTTAAAAGATCTTCAAGAAATTCCTTTGGACATTCCTCCAGATATTCCTCTATAAGTGCCTCTGGGAAATTCTTCCAAATACTCCTCCCGGATATCGTCTGGAAGTTCCTCCAGGAAGCTTCTCCTCCGGAAGTTCCTCCGAAAGTTCCTCCAGGAATTCCTCCGGAAGTTCCTCCAGGAATTCCTCCGGAAGTTCCTCCAGGAATTCCTCCGGAAGTTCCTCCAGGAATTCCTCCGAAGTTCCTCCAGGAATTCCTCCGGAAGTTCCTCCAGGAATTCCTCCGGAAGTTCCTCCAGGAATTCCTCCGAAGTTCCTCCAGGAATTCCTCCGGAAGTTCCTCCAGGAATTCCTCCGGAAGTTCCTCCAGGAATTCCTCCGGAAGTTCCTCCAGGAATTCCTCCGAAGTTCCTCCAGGAATTCCTCCGGAAGTTCCTCCAGGAATTCCTCCGGAAGTTCCTCCAGGAATTCCTCCGAAGTTCCTCCAGGAATTCCTCCGGAAGTTCCTCCAGGAATTCCTCCGAAGTTCCTCCAGGAATTCCTCCGGAAGTTCCTCCAGGAATTCCTCCGGAAGTTCCTCCAGGAATTCCTCCGAAGTTCCTCCAGGAATTCCTCCGGAAGTTCCTCCAGGAATTCCTCCGGAAGTTCCTCCAGGAATTCCTCCGGAAGTTCCTCCAGGAATTCCTCCGAAGTTCCTCCAGGAATTCCTCCGGAAGTTCCTCCAGGAATTCCTCCGGAAGTTCCTCCAGGAATTCCTCCGGAAAATCCTCCAGGAATTCCTCCGGAAGTTCCTCCAGGAATTCCTCCGAAGTTCCTCTAGAATTCCTCCGGAAGTTCCTCTAGGAATTCCTCCGGAAGTTCCTCTAGGAATTCCTCCGGAAGTTCCTCTAGGAATTCCTCCGGAAGTTCCTCTAGGAATTCCTCCGGAAGTTCCTCTAGGAATTCCTCCGGAAGTTCCTCTAGGAATTCCTCCGGAAGTTCCTCTAGGAATTCCTCCGGAAGTTCCTCTAGGAATTCCTCCGGAAAATCCTCCAGGAATTCCTCCGGAAAATCCTCCAGGAATTCCTCCGGAAGTTCCTCCAGGAATTTCTCCGGAAGTTCCTCCAGGAATTCCTCCGGAAGTTCTTCCAGGAATTCCTCCGGAAGTTCCTCTAGGAATTCCTCCGGAAGTTCCTCTAGGAATTCCTCCGGAAGTTCCTCTAGGAATTCCTCCGGAAGTTCCTCTAGGAATTCCTCCGGAAGTTCCTCTAGGAATTCCTCCGGAAGTTCTTCTAGGAATTCCTCCGGAAGTTCCTCTAGGAATTCCTCCGGAAGTTCCTCTAGAAATTCCTCCGGAAGTTCCTCTAGGAATTCCTCCGGAAGTTCCTCTAGGAATTCCTCCGGAAGTTCCTCTAGGAATTCCTCCGGAAGTTCCTCCAGGAATTCCTCCGGAAGTTCCTCCAGGAATTCCTCCGGAAGTTCCTCCAGGAATTCCTCCGGAAGTTCCTCCAGGAATTCCTCCGGAAGTTCCTCCAGGAATTCCTCCGGAAGTTCCTCCAGGAATTCCTCCGGAAGTTCCTCCAGGAATTCCTCCGGAAGTTCCTCCAGTAATTCCTCCGGAAGTTCCTCCAGGAATTCCTCCGGAAGTTCCTCCAGGAATTCCTCCGGAAGTTCCTCCAGGAATTCCTCCGGAAGTTCCTCCAGGAATTCGCCCGGAAGTTCCTCCAGGAATTCCTCCGGAAGTTCCTCCAGGAATTCCTCCGGAAGTTCCTCCAGGAATTCCTCCGAAGTTCCTCCAGGAATTCCTCCGGAAGTTCCTCCAGGAATTCCTCCGGAAGTTCCTCCAGGAATTCCTCCGGAAGTTCCTCCAGGAATTCCTCCGGAAGTTCCTCCAGGAATTCCTCCGGAAGTTCCTCCAGGAATTCCTCCGGAAGTTCCTCCAGGAATTCCTCCGGAACTTCCGGAGGAGTCCCTGGAGGAACTTCCAGACGATATCCGGGAGGAGTATTTGGAAGAATTTCCCAGAGGCACTTATAGAGGAATATCTGGAGGAATGTCCAAAGGAATTTCTTGACAATCTTTAAAATAGCTCGTGGAGGAACTTATAAAAGAATTTCTGGAGGAACTTCTGAATAAATTTTGGCGCTTGAAACTGGTTCACACCAATCCACGCCGCCGCCAATCACCAACGGCGTGACGCCGCTGGCTGAAAATGATCTATCACGCCACCGCCGATTAAATTTCAATCATCGCACAGGTCTACCTGTAAGTACCCGGAAGGTGGCCAATTCGATCGAAAATCACCGAAATAGACTCCAGTGTACTTGTTTTGCAAAATCATGAAGTTTGATATGTCGCAAGATGGGTTCCAAGAGCGAATGAAAATTGGCCACTTCTGCAAGGGAACCAGGCCCTGGAAGTACCCGGAGGGTGGCCAATTCGATCGAAAATCGCCGAAATGTACTCCAGTGTACTTGTTTTGCAAAATCATGAAGTTTGACATGTCGCACGATGGATTTCGAAGCCGATCTGCCAGTGACCATTTTTTCCGGGAGGGAGGTAACCCCAGTACTCCCCAGAATATATCCGGAACCATGGCCAGTGGACAAAAATTGACTTCGGTTCCTAAAACTATAGGAATTTTGTGATCGATTCCAGAAGATTGCTTGAAAATGCGTGCTTGAAATTGCTGAGCTGCGTGGTTTTGAATTTTGAGTTTTGTCGTAAAATGGGGGTTGTGGACGTACGCGCAAAAAGGTAATAAATGTATCCTTTACGCTTACTCCTTGATGATGTACAAGAAAGGCAGAACAGTTACACCGTTTAATGTTATGATAGAAAATTTACACTAGTAGACGACAGATGGCGCTGCCAAAAGTTTCTCGAATTTCCTATGTTCGAATTTTGACTTTCGGACAATTTCATAGTACTATGAAACTGAACGAAGAGCATACTTACGCCTAAATGCGTGCAACACGAGCATCTTTATAGTACGATGAAACTCTTAATGGGAGCAAGCCGCGGATAAACTTTAAAAATATTCATAGATGCAAGGCATTTTTCATAACACATTTTTGTTCTATGTCACTATATCTCATCACTATTTTAATATTATCTTTTTTTTTGCAATTTGCAATTATTATGAAATTCAATAGTGATCAACAGCGTTTTAGTCTCTGTCGGATGCAACTTGTTGCAAGAAAATCGGTTAAGAGTTTCTATGTGAAAATTTGGCTAATGTTTTTTATGGCATTTTGAGCACACACACACGCACACACGGACAGACAGACATTTGTTCAACTCATCGAGCTGAGTCGAATGGTATATAACACAATGGGTCTCCGGGACTTCTATCAAAAGTTTGAATTTGGAGTGAAATGATAGCCTTTCGGTACAACTTAGTTGTACGAGAAAGGCAAAAAGGAAGGACGAGGGAAGAAAGAAGGAAGGAAGAATGAAAAAGGAAGATAGTTAGAAAACAGAAAAAGGGAGGAAGAAAGAAGAAAAAGAAAGAAAGAAGGAAGAAAGGAGGAAGAAAAAGGGAAGAAAGATAGACAGAAAAAAGGAAGAAACAAGGAAGGCAGAAGGTAGAAATAAGTAAGATAGTAGATGGAAGGAAGAAAGAAGGAAGAAGTAAAAAAGAAAAAAGGAAGTAAAAGGAAGAAGGAAAAAAGAATTGGGTAAAGGAAGAAGGCAGAAGGGTGAAAGAAGAATGAAAAATAAAGTAGGATTAACGAAGAAGGATGAAGAATGAAGAAGCAAGAAATGAAAAGAAAAGAAGGAAGAAGCAGGAAAGAAAAAGGAATATGCAAGAGAGAAGAAGCAAGAAGGATAAAGGGAGAAGGAAAAAGAAAAAGGGAAGATTGAAGAGGAAATAAAGAAAAATTAAAAACAGCGAAAGAAAAATGAAGAAGGAAAAAAGTGGAACTGATTTCCCACTTCTAATGCGGCCTAATAACCATTCGGGCAAATGACCTTCTACCTAATGGCCTGACACCGTTGGCTACAACTTGTCTTGTTCTAAGTCACATACAAACAAACTATTGGATCATCCATGCTTTTAGAGATAAGATAGAGTGAATACCAAAGATGCTTTTCCGAGTGGTATGTCCTGTGTAGCAAACTGGAAATGCAGTACGCATTGAGAAGCTATTACAACCCTTTACATTGCAATCGACTTCAACCTTAACACGGCCCGGAACTCCAGGTGGATGTGCTATTTTGTATATCGTACATTCACTTTCAAATTAACCTCCACACACCTATCGCACTCGAAAGACAAAGCGTTAACCTGCGATCTTGGCACTCAGCTTCCATTTAAAGCAGTACTACAGCACAATGTCTTTCGCCGAAGCGCCTCAGACGCGATAAGGGAAGAAACGAAGAAACATGAACTATAAAATTTATACCTCCCTGTGGGTTAACCGTTCAACACCCGCATCTGGATGTGACGACAACAGCGATGAGCGAAAAACGAAGCTGCCGCCATCCACCTCCCAATCTGGTTGGGTCATAACCCCATCAAGAAACAAAGAAGAAGGATTGCTGCAGTGCTGCTCCGCTCACTCGTGGGAGTCTGAAGCGTGTAAGGAACGTCTCTACATATCTACGACGACGGCAAGGACGAGGACAACGACAACGCTTGTCAACAACACAAACAAGCTCAGAATACATATCCGTTGCCATGAGTTGTGTCCTCAGTTCCTCATCCGTCCTCAACATTTTCCAAACCCAACTTGCCGGGGAAAACTTTCTGCGGAACTTATAGGCTTGTTTATTTCAATGTTATTCAACTTTATCTCCCACTTCGTTCCCACGCTGATGCAGCAGTAGTACAATGCTCTATAGTACACGATAATGGAGATGTTATTGCTTTGCTTAGCTAGCTGTTCCTGTGGCGTGACAAAGGATAAATTGTTGACGCAACGCAATATTGCTTCGAAAGAAGACATTCCAATGTGCGTTTATCGCTTTATGAATTTAATGTTTTTGTTGAAGGTCTAATAAACAATTAGTTTCTGTGTTTTGTACATTACTTGACTGTTGTCCGTTGTATCCCTGCCATGGTGAGAATAATGCCTTTGAAGGTTGAGTGAATAGTTAACCACTTCACCTTAAGTTTTTTTTTGCGTGGGCTCAACAGTCGACGATTATAGCCGCTTGATCCGTAAACTATAAACAATATAGCAAATACACAAACAGTCTGAATAATTCATAAGTTTCAATTTATTCAAGCTAAACGTACCCCGTTTGGTTGGCCGGCTACCATTTCCGAACCCACCCAACAACATTGTGGGTCGAAAGTGTTGCATCCCGAGAATTGGCGAAATTATCGCGGGCTTCCATGCCTAACTGCCGGCCGTGGTCTGCCTCAGAGGATTGTCTGATTCAATTTGTATTGTAAATTGTCACCCCCGAAATAAGCGTTAGTGCCACGCATTTACCATAGTCAGGTTATGGACTGTTGGTACGTTGTGCTCCCATGGCCAGGATGGAAGAAATATATGCGAGGGGTAGAATTGAGGGTGGTTGGATTGAAATGTTTGGAGGAAAGCCGCTAGCGTTCAGCATGAAATATTCATTGTGCTTAACAACCACCCGGTGTTTATGATTGGCACATGAATTGACGCGCAATCTAGCAAGCTTTGAGATAGTTTTAGACTTGGGTCGGGGTTGTGATGACATTCAAGTGGAATTGGTTCATTTCCATTGAATGATCCCATATTCATCTCAGTAGGGTAACCGTACCCTTAGTGGAGGTAGCACCAATAGTCGAGGTAGTAGGGTTTAAATGAGATTTATCATAATTATACACTTTACGATGGTTTCAGTTGATGCGTCGTGCTTTAAATATCACGTTAAATGCAACTTTGCTTAAGATTTCGCTTGAAAAACTATTGAAACAAAGATTTACCTTAATAAAATTGACTACCTTGCACCTATAGTGGTGCAACTGTAGCAATTGTGGCGAGGCTCATAAGAAACCAATGGATAGCACCACTATAGGAACCAAAATTAATTTTCAACACTACTAAAGGAACAGTGTACCCATAGTGGTGCAAGCAATATTTGGTAATTGTTGATGTTAAATGAAATCTTTCTCATTTTTGTTAGCAAATTTATTAGTTTATCTATTGACTAAGATATTAAAGCAGTAAATTTCCCATAATTATCAATTAAAAAAAAATATTTTCTTTTGTGGATCTACTAATACCTCCACTATTGGTACCGTTGCCGTACTAGACAAATAAATAGGTCGATGATTGTAACTTTTCTCACTCACTCACTCTTTTCTAACTCATTTAGTAACTTGGATTCGATCATTATGGCCTGTCTCATTTCCCGAATTAAACTCAAATTAAACTTAAAAGCGACAGTTCAATGGTGATGTCAACAAATGGGCATGGGCAGGACAGGGAAAAACATCGAGCTACTTCAAGCTCTCATTGGACAGCACTAATATTTGTCGCCGAGTAATGTTACTTCTGACAGGATTGATGTTTTATTGGTTCTGCTATCCAACAATAGCAGAACTGTAACTTTTATGTTCGATTCGTAAAATGAGACAGGCTTTCAGTGGTATGATAAGGATCATCCCTGGTAGTTTGTCAATAAATCATAGCAGACGCTGGAATTCAGAATACAGCAAACTATGCGGGTTAAGATCTAGATTCGCCTGATGTCTCCATCTAGTTTTCCATGGAAAAAAAAATGTTTCAGTGATCTCAAGCATATTTTATCAAAATTAAAGAAGTTCGCGTACTCGCTCATGTAGTTTGTAGACGGGAATGTGTTTTATCAAAAAATGTGCGGTAGTTTACAAAATTGCATAGGAAAATATGCGTTTATGAAAAACAACTCATAGTATTTGAAGCAATGAATGATTGTTTTTGGATACTGAAGTGTTCTTCCCTTCATCACTTAAATTATCCGTTAACAGATAAGTGGTATGGAATTGTTTCAATTTGTTTATACTAAAATATAATTTTAAAACTAAATATACGTTGGATTGCTTAATCCGGAAGATTGATATGGATCCTCTAACCAGTTGATAATGGTATCATAACATATGGGGCTTAATGTGTTATGTTTGCTTAACGATCATGTGCTTTTCGCTCGCGTTAAACAGTGTTTATTCTTTTACACTCGAACCCATTATGGTGGACACGGCTACCAACCCGTTTGCACGCGAGATGCCAAAAATCACTGCCATTGTAGACGAGGGAAACCTCTCAAAGCAGACCTGTGCGCCGATTGAAAATTTATCGTCGTCGTCGGTTTCCTTCGGAAATTCCTCCGGGAATTCCTCTGGAAATTCCTCCGGGAATTCCTCCGGAAGTTCCCCGGGAATTCCTCCGGAAGTTCCCCGGGAATTCCTCCGAAAGTTCCCCGGGAATTCCTCCAGAAGTTCCCCCGGGAATTCCTCCGGAAGTTCCTCTGGGAATGCCTCCGGAAGTTCCTCAGGGAATTTCTCCGGAAGTTCCTCCGGAGGTTCCTCCGGGAATTTCTCCGGAAGTTCCTCCAGAGGTTCCTCCGGCAATTACTCCGGAAGTTCCTCCGGGAATACCTCCGGAAGTTCCTTGCTTGATATTGATTTTGTACCGATTTCAGTTGACTTGTAGGTTAATTTGTTTGATCTCCAGAATTATATGGAGAACCTTAGATAACTGGTTTGGACATATTTTTTTTTCTTCCTAAGCAATGGAGGGGGAATCTGCTTAACAGACATCCTGGGTTGTCCAGGAAGTGCAGGGCTAGGGGCCACCTCCAACAACAAACGAGGGAGGCAGGACTGCATCCCCGACCCGCTTAACCGTTTTCATTGCCGCCAAGCCCATCGTCCCTTCGGTACAACCAGAAAGTGCATAACGCACCCTCGAGGTTAGCTGCGTGTCCTTGCAGCACCGAACATCGTGACTCGCTTTTTTAGAAGAACACCATGGTATCGTGCCAGCGCGTTGCCGGATTTCCAGGTGGCCTTATGTTCCAGGTGGCCCTATGTCCTCGGAAGGTGGAAAGGGTCGACTTCGCGCCTGCTTCCCTCTGCACGACTGGTATCAAGAATGATGATGCCGACAAATGGACCTCTCTGCGATAGGGCCTATTCACCAGCACACAGAGGGACTTGCCGACGCGGTGCCTACGCCTGCCCCAGCCTTGACGAGGACCCCTTTCCGTCCTCGGGCTCGGAACCCGCCCGCCGCGAAAGCGACGATACCATGTTGTTCTTCACGCGGCCACTTGTTCGATAAAAGGATCGAGTTCGACCACAGAGCACCGGTATGACCCATAAAGCCGACTCCGAACCCTTGGACCACCTCTTATTTGCGCCTGAACTAGCCATTCCTCGAGTCCACGCGCCACCTTCTGTGTAGCTCCGAGACGGTTTGGACGATAGCCGATAAAACGGCGTTCCAGCCAACTTCAACTTTACACATCCTCCGGACTAGGTTGTCCGGGGTAGTGTCCAGACCACATGTGGCAAGCATGTGGTCACGCATTGTGCGAAAACGCGGGCACACGAACAACACGTGTTCCGCCGTTTCCTCTAAACCTGCGCACACCGGACACTCGGGCGAGGCCGAGTGTCCGAACAGGTGTAGGTACTGTCTAAAGCAACCATGGCCTGTAAGGACCTGGGTCAGGTGGAAAGTGATTTCCCCATGGCGCCTCTTGATCCACGTACCTATCTCCGGTATCAACCTATGTGTCCATCTACCCTTAGTGGAACTATCCCACGCACGCTGCCATTTGACCATTGAGGCCAACCTGACAGTCCTATGGATGCCTCTCGTGCCGCGCATTTCGAAGCACTCTATATCTTCACCGATAACGATGTCAATAGGCATCATACCGGTGATGACGCAAAGTGCATCGTGCGACACGGTACGGTACGCGCTCGCAACTCTTAGGCACATGAGCCTATACGTACTTTTTAACTTCGTTCTGTAGCAGTTAATACGCAGGGCCGTGCCCCCATACTTCAGTATGGACAGAGCGACACTAACCAGAAGCTTGCGCTTGCTGGCATAAACCGCAGAGCTATTGGACATCATCCGGGACAATGCCACTATAGCTGTGGAGGCACGCTTGCAGGCGTAATTGACGTAACTACCAAAGGTGAGCTTATCGTCGATCATTACCCCCAAGAGTTTGATGGAGCGTTCAGAGGTGACCGTGCAATTGCCTGCCCTTATCACCGCTTGTTGCTCCGACATTCGGTTGTTAACAACAACCACCTCAGTCTTGTGGTGAGCCAGTTCTAACTTCCTGGAACTCATCCACTCCTCCACAATTGCGATCGAGTGGGCTGCAGTCAACTCCACCTCTTCGATCGATTCGCCGTAGACCTCCAGCGTAATATCATCAGCGAAGCCGAGAATTACCACGCCCACCTGGAACATCAACCTCAAGACACCGTCGTACATGACGTTCCATATCACCGGACCCAGTATTGAACCTTGCGGAACCCCTGAGGTTATGTCAACGCACTTCCGACCCGCCTCCGTGTCGTATACCAGTACTCGATTCTGGAAGTAGCTTCCGAGAATCTTGTACAGGTACTCGGGAATTCCAAGACGCAGGAGCGCATCTGCAATAGCTGTCCAACTGGCACTATTGAAAGCATTCCTCACGTCGAGAGTCACTACTACACAATAGCGAACTCCCCTCCTCTTACGCTGGATAGCTATCTCCGCGGATTTGGTAACCGACAAGATAGCGTCTACGGTCGACTTAGCCTTTCGGAAGCTCGATGGTTTTTTTTCCTTGTTGGGTATTTTAATCACTGCGACCATTTGTTAGATCTATTGTGATATATGCCCCATTTGATCTAGCTTTGTCAAGTTGACGCATCATTACTATTTGGAGCAACTGCATTACCTTGACTACCAGCGTTATCCCAATGCGGTATTATGGTTCTGATGAATCGTACTACCATTTTGGGACTTGTTCTCCAAACTTCTGAGGGTTCTATCAGCCCCTTGTTGAAGAACTGTAATCTCTTTCTAAAAATTGCCGGACAATGGAATAACAGATGTTCCGAGTCTTCTACTCGATAGACCATCCGCACCCTCCGTGCATATCAACAACCTGTTAAGGATGATCTTCTCGAGCACCTTCCCCGCCGTATCAAGCAGGCATATTGGTCTATATGCCGATGGATCCCCCGGTGGTTTTCCCGCCTTTGGCAATAGGACCAAGCTCTGCCTTTTCCATGCTTCAGGGAAGACTCCCTCCCCCAGACATCTCTGCATGACAGATCTGAACATCTTGGGAGCCTCAGCAACGGCCGCTTTCATGGCCAGGTTTGGAATACCATCCGGTCCTGGCGCCTTACCTACAGTAAGGGACTGTGCAATCCCCGCAAGTTCCGCCACAGTTACTCTTTCCTCGTCGGCCACCCTGGTTCCTGGCAGCTCCACAAAGGGAGGCCATGGACTTGGGTCGTGACGTGGGAAGAGCCCCGCGAAGATCCTCTCCAGCATCTCTGGAGACCGCTCTGTAGGGGCCATCACCCCACGTGTCTTGGCCATTACGACCCTATAGGCGTCACCCCATGGATTCGCGTTGGCACTTTGACACAGGCCCTCGAAGCAGGCTTTTTTGTTTGATCTAATCTCAGCGGCTCTAGCAGCCACGAACGCCACCCGTCGTTCAACACACTCCTCTTCTGTGCGTGCTCGCTGCATCCGCCTCCCTTCGCAATTGCTTGAGTCCACCAGTAAGCCGGTGGCCTCCCATTCCTAGGGTGGACTGTTATCGGCTGCTCGCCGCTCAGACCAAGAGTATTGTGCTCGCGGCGGAGCGCTTCCTTAAACACCTCGTCGTCGAAGTATGATGTCTTCCACATACGAGGGCTAGGCCTCGGCCCTTCTTCCGTCCGCTGAATGCTGGTCGTATAGTCGATACTGTAGCGAACCGCCAGGTGGTCGCTGTGAGTGTAGCCATCATCTACCCTCCAGTTCGAGCTACTCGTTTGGCCAGGGCTCCAGAACGTAACGTCGATAATCGACTTGGCCCCGTTCCAGCTGTAGGTACTTTTGGTACCGACATTAGCCAAGTCCTCATCCAACATGGCCAGTGATTCCAGCAGGATCTGCCCCCGTTGATTCGTGGTTGGCTACCCCATTCCACGGCCCAAGCGTTGAAGTAACCCGCTCTCACCACCGGCCTACGCCCCATCAAGTTAGCCGTCAAACAATCTACCATTCGACCGAACTGCTCGATCGACCATCGGGGAGGCGCATAGCAGCTGCAGAAGAAGACCCCGTTGATTTTGCCAATGACGAAGCCCTCGTGTGCCGAAGACACCAACTTTTGGATTGGGTATTTCCCCGTTGTCCATATCGCCGCCATTTGAGACCCATCGGTGACCCAATTACCGTTCCTGGCGGGTACCCGGTAAGGATCTGCTATGATGGTGATATCCGTCCTCCATTCAGCAACTGTCTGACACAGCAGTTGCTGGGCTGCATCACAGTGTTTCAGGTTTAGCTGCGTTACCTGCACTGTGATTTTGCAGCATGCTTAAACGCTGGGCACTTCGAACCCCCCATGGGGTGCTTGCTGTTCGCAGCTTTGCTGGAACAGATCAAACAGTTGGGAGGGTTCGTGCAGAATTGTGCCTTATGTCCCTCCAATCCGCAGCGTCGACAGAGCTTGCTTCTGTCAGGGTCTTTGCAGTCCCATTGCTTGTGCCCCGGTTCCAGGCACTTGAAGCAAACTTCGGGTTGCTCATTAGAGTGATTCAAATTTTGACTTTTTCGCTCCCCCATGCTTAAACGATGGCATTTGCTATTAAAATAATCTTCCTAAATTTTTAGCTAATTTGGTTGTAATTTAACTGAGCACATGCAGTTTGAAGTTTGAATGAAAATTACTATAAAAACTTTATTTTTTGTGGAAACCCGTTCCGCAGCGTTGTTCAGTGAGTTCTAAAATACATGAATGCACTGCCAATATAGAAAATTTAGCAAGGAAACAGATCGTCTTTGTTGCGAAACGATTTGATGCTAGCATGAAAAGTTATTACGGAAAAACCGAATGGTGGAAAATTCAATTTAACATGTAAAAGAATAACATCAATATCAACAATGAGTAATTTAGTTTTCTTTATAACTTTGCTTACAACAGTCAGATCGTTTCGCAACAATCACTGACTTTCAGCTTAAGAAGTATTCTAAAAAGCTGAAGTGTAAATTATATTCAAATAGTTTGTGGGCCACCTCACGAGACATTCTTTCACGTAAGTGGCGATTTCCATAGCAATTTCCATACAATCTTCAAACGACGCGTGCACAATCAAATTACTTCCAAATTAGCTAAAACTTTAGGAGGTCTATTAAAATGACAAAACCAATTGTTTAAGCATAGGGGAGCGAAAAAGTCAAAATTTGAATCACTCTATTGCTCATATATGCCCACAGGGCATACCGAACACCCCACCTTGACGCTCCTTACTTGACTACCTTGGAGGCTTCCGCTGTAGATAGCCGAACCAATGCTACCTGTGTCCCTGCCGGACCTTTCCGTAGCCGAACGGCAGCGGTGGGCGTCTCCACTTCACACTGTCGCCGCAGTGCCGTGACGAGACTCCTCATCGCCTTCAAGACGTCCGAGTACTTAGCCTCGTCCGCCGTGATGACTGACCGTGGCATTGCCCCTGGAGCGATTGGCGCCTACCCTAGACTTCTTGCTACCCTCATTCGCCTGGGCCTTCTTTTCGGCCCTTGACGTCTTCGGTTTCCTCTTGTTCTTGACCAGGGTCCAGGAGGCGTCATCCCCCTCTATTTCCCTGGTCTGGGGCGGCTGAGAGCTCTCAGCCTGCCGTAACCCCTTACCACCGTCTTTCCTGGGTGGACGGACCTTTCCAGGTCCTTCCTCCCTCGGTTTTGGAGGTTCCTAAAGACAGAGTCACCGTCTTCGGCCAGAGGTCGCAAAGACTGAACACTTAACATTTAGCATTAGACAACGGACAAGGACATTTACACATCACCCAGTGGACCAGTGAAGAACTTTTCGCTTTACGAAAAGTTTTCTCCTTACCGGGGCGGGAGTCGAACCCACACTCCACAGCACATGCGTTTAGACGATTGACGTCGCTAACCGCACGGCCACGAAGCCGGGGTTCAGCTTCCCAGCCCCACTACTCTTGTTTGGGGTAGTAACCCTCCGCGTTTTGGAGCGGCCCCCAGGGATCTCATCCCCTGGGGACTGTCTCCCCCGTTTTTGTGTCTGCTCCGTTGGAGCAGTCACCCCCGACGTGCCCGCGAATACTTGAGCCTCAGTCTGGGTCAGGCATTGAAAAAAATCAGATCGTGAGTAAAAATCGGCTAAATTCATGCCAACATGATGCTCTACTGCGGCCTAATCGTTGATGCTTTCTAGATCGTTGAAATTTGGTGTTCGTTGATTCAATGTTTAAAGATCTTCATCGCTCACCAATGGGAGACAACTGAGCGAGGCAAATCACTTGGTAACCTAACAATGAGTGTTGTTACCACACGCTGTTAGAAAAATGTTTTCAGACATTAGGAAAATTAAGTCCGTTATGAGAATGGAACACTGACACACTGCATGGGAGGCTTTGATACATTCTCTGCTCCATCCCAGCAACTTGAAAGCAGAGTGAATAAAGCAGAACACCTGATGTGTTTTGGTTTTATTCTAGTAGAGCAAGCGTAACACAAATGCAGTCGTAGATTCCCTAGATACTAAGCATATGCGGTATTTCGAAAAATTTCGTTTCAGGTGGTTCGAAACGAAATTCCGCGGAATTTTAGCATGGCGAAATCGCATTTGTTGATTTCGTTTCGTTTCGTAAAATTACAAAAATTTCGCTAGAAAAAACTAGCTTCTAACGAAATTTAACGGAATTCCGCGGAATTTCGAAACAAATTTAAACTTTATATTCTTTATATTATCAAAAATTTTGGCTGCGCCGCTGAACAAAATCGTTAAGTTGTTTTCAAAACTTTAGGTTATACAATTTATTCTATTAACGCTTACTACATAACCCCATTCTTATTCGACAAATACGTATGTAGTTTTCTTCTGTAAAACGTCTTCAGTGTTTCCAAGTTTCAAATTTATATTTTGTAATATTTTTTACTGTTTGTTCAATATGAATGCGGAAACAATCGTGTTGCTGCTGGTCATGCGACGGCAGCTAGTCCGGGAGAACGCGAAGTGAAAAAAAAATCTACCTCGCGTAGCAGAAATTTGTATAACCAGCGTACAATCGATCTTGTAGATGCTGATAACGCCAGCTAGTGTGGGAGAACGCGAAGTGATGAAACTAATGTCTGCATCGAAGAGCACAGATTTATTTAGTGCGGAATCGATCGTATTGTAGAAGCTTAATAAATGAAGCACATTGAATTGTGTTGACACAGTTTTCGTCTTCTTGTTTTCAAAACAAGTTTACAATGAATATTTATTCGCTTACCAAGGGGCTTCACATGAATTACCTTTTCTACTAACCAACGATTATTTTCCCGTAGCGCTCACGGAGATGCAGAGCATTTCTCGGTCTTTTATAACAGGGATTTTCAACCTGGGGTACATGTACCGCTGGGGTTACTTTCGCCGGGCCCAGGGGTACCTCGGACGAAATGCTTAATGGCGGATGAATTACAATTTTAATCCAAACTTATTGATAAAGCTTTGTATTTTTTTATTTCTAAACTTTGTCATAATAAGATAAAGGATGTATTTTGGACCACCCTTACGGGGCTCTTATTTTAAACCAAGAGGAATTTGCTCTCAGTGGTCCAAAATATAAGGCGTCGAACTGGTGGTCCAAAATACCTCCCTTACCCTATGCATGGCGATCAGTAAATCATGGCCTTTTGAATCCTGTCCTCCATCATCAGTACAATGGATGAAGAGATGTGGAACAAAAGATCAAAAGGGCAAAACCTCGAATGAACAAATTTTAAAAATCTTCTATGCAATCTTCCGGGTTGAAACATAATGTTGAATAATATGTCAAGAATATGTGAAGAATATGATTCAGTTGCTTTGTTGCAAGAGAATTGGAAGCATCCTTCTACCCTTCTCGGAAGCATCTTTCCAAGTAGCTCGGAAGCCGCCTTTCAAGTGACACGGAAGCATCATTTCAAGAGGTTCGAACACTTTCTTTTAAGAGGCCCGGAAGCCAAGCTGTTTTTTTTAGAAATTTCCTTTTTTTTCTGCTTCTTTGAAAAGCCTCGGATCTTTTCAACTCTAAAGAGGGTTGGAATCCTCCTTTCTAGATGCCCGGAAATCTTCTTTTAAGCTTTTTTCTGTAAACTTCCTTTTTTTTCTTTTCTCCTTCTTTTAAAAGGCTCGAAAAGCTCTTTTCAAAAGGCTCGGAAGGCCTCTTTAAGAGCTTCGAAGCCCTCTCGAAAGCCTCGGAGGCCTGTTTTCAAGAGGCTCGGAAGCCTCCTTTCTGCTTTTAGCTCATACTGACCATAACAGCTGTTCTCATATGCCAAGGACACACAGACAATAGCTCAGTTCGTCGAGCTGATTGCTAACCGCAAGTCGAGCACATCTGTATATGTTAAAACAGTTATTTGACTTTGAAAAAGTGAAATCCGAATTGCGTGCGTAAAACCAATTTAATCAAAATTAAGCGGAAAAAAATTTAAAATTTCGTTTCGTTTCGAAAAATTTCGAATCAAATGAACCTTGATTTCGTTTCGTTTCGAAGTTTCGAAAGTAAATCCATATTTCGTTTCGATTCGATCCGAATCAACAAAGACATTTTAAATTTCGTTTCGTTTCGTTTCGTTAGGAAAAAGTGTGTTATCGCATACCCTTACTAGATACCATACCAAGTTTGGCTTGGCGAACTCTGTTGCTCGTTGTTTACACAGCAACGATTGCTCATAATCGTTGTTTGGTATCCATCTGAGCAAGGCTGTTCACTCACTGGCATAGGATGCTATGATTGAATTAGATCAATGCTCGTCCGCTCCTAGGATAGGATGTGACAACTCAATTGAGACTGCCTTGTTGTTTTTTAGTCGGTTGCTCTGACGAGGTGTTCGCCAGTGCAGCCAAAGTAATTTGGTACAAAATCTTCCAAATATCATGTATCAAAATTTGATGTTTTTCTTTCCGTTACATCCAGTATTAATGTAAGAGAAGTGAAAGACTAACAGAGAGAAGTTTTCGCTACTGAAAAAATGACTTTTAGATCGAAAATGACGGAAAGGTGAATGATTATGCTTAAAATCAACAGTTTTAAACCTGTACAACCCTTGAGAATAATTTATATGGCGTTTGCAGTTCAATATAAATTTATTTCTTACCAAAATACTGGAACTCAAACATTTTCGTATTTTGCTTAATATCAACTTTAAAAACCTGCAACACGGCCAAACTAACAACATGCTGCCCTACGGAAAACGCGCCGCTACCAATCGAAGTAATCGGCTGTCATATTCAACCAATCAGCAACCGGTACGATTATGACAGCAAATCGGTACGATTTCTACTGACTACTTGTCACATTCTATCCTAGGTCCGCTCCATTCACTCTTTCAATGCCTGGTTACCGCTTCTGCCTTATAAGCAGGAGGTCGTAGGTTTAATTTCAGGCTCGTCTCTTTTCTATTTTGTATTTTCTATCTTAGTTCTTTCTGTGTTTCACGTTCTACCAAAACTATTCCTACCGTTACATCCTTCCACAATAACAATCCACTAACCACCCGTAGCCAGAGCTTTAAATATTCGAATATTTTTTATGAAGCCCATCGGCCTTCTTTGTCACTTCACTTCTAAACATATTCATATTCGGCTCTGCACAGTCAATTTTCGGAATGAATATGGGTCAGTGAGTATTTATTTGAATTCCACAAATTATCAAATTATCGTAAAACTGATCACATGTTTGATGATTTAAATAAATACACGCATAGATCCAATCCTGACGTTTAATTGAGGGGCATTTTTAGAGGCAAATCTCAGTACAATCAAGGCTAATTATGTTTTTCTCGCGTGCAGCTACCATATTCAGTGGTAATCAATTGAAAAAAGTAAACTGAGTAAGTCATTCTATGTTTTGAATTATCAAAATACGATTGCCAAAAGTAGGAACGAATATGCTTCATGAAAGTGAATATTTAATGTTCTGCCCGTAGCACATATGAGAGGTCGTAGAGTTCTCTGGGCTGCAAAATGGTGGGTTGACATCAAGGAAGGAGCGCCCAACAGAGCTATGGTCCCCACAAGTCCCTATCTCACGCTTCCACGGGTCGTCCGATGACAAATACCGCCAGCTAAGGGTTGTGTACTTAGCTGGTAGTGCAGCCTGGGCACTGTTGTCCTTCTGACATCAGCTAGAGTGAGAAGGTACGCCTCGAGCGTCTGTTCACCAGGAGGTGCGGCTCAAACAGCGTCTGCCTGGTACCCAGCGGCTGATTAACGAAATGCTGTATCGCGTCAGCTATACCTAAGGTGGCAGCCCCATCATCGTGATGTAGGAAACGCGACCCCGGTAAGGTAGCTTACTGAAGCCTCTCAAATACCACGAAAAATGGAGATAGAAGAAAAAGAGAACGTTATTTTTGGCAACCGACCCGGCAACGAAATAAGGACTATGATTGGAAACTCGGTACCTGGAATGTCAGGACCCTAAATGAACCTGGACGAGTGAGCCTTCTGGCTCGTGAACTGCAGAAGGTTGGAGTGAACGTGGCTGCTATTCAAGAAGTCCGATGGCCTAGATCCGGAGAACGTGAATTCCGTGGACCCCACGACCAATACTGTATTCAAGTATAACATCTATCACAGCGGCGGTGAAAAAGCAGAGCATGGAGTTGGTTTCGTAGTGATGGGCAAGCAGATGAAGCGAGTGATGCGGTGGAAACCCATTAGCGAACGAATCTGTGTGTTGAGGATACGGGGCAAATTCTTCAATTACAGCCTAATCAACGTGTACGCACCGACAAACGATAAATCCGACGACGTGAAGGACACGTTTTATGAATGTCTTGATAAAGCCTATGGAGAGTGCCCAAAGCATGGCGTAAAAATTGTTATCGGAGACGCTAACGCTCAGGTCGGTAAAGAGGACTTTTTCCGTCCCATAATCGGTAGGGAGAGCCTTCACCCGCTACCAATGACAACGGCCTACGGCTAGTAAATTTTGCTGCTGCCAGAGGGATGGCCATCAGTAGCACCTACTTTGCACGAAAGAACATCCGAAAGCACACCTGGAGACACCCAAATGGTGAAACTTGCAACCAGATAGACCATGTTCTGGTGGATGGGCGCCATTTCTCGGATGTTATCGATGTGCGGACATTCAGAGGTCCGAACATTGACTCTGATCACTACCTCGTTGTCAGTAAAATTCGATCACGGTTGTCAACTGTATCGAACGAAAGATCACAGCGAACGATGCGTAACAATATCCAGCGATTGTCGGCGGAAGGAGTATCGGCTGAGTACCGCCAGAAGCTCGACGAACGGATAAGTGCAATCAACGTTAGAGACAACATCAACGATCTGTGGGAGTCGATCCATGGAGCGGTGAGCACAACAGCACGAGAAGTGGTAGGCACTGCACAGAGGCGACCCAGGGCGGGTTGGTTCGATGTGGAGTGTCAGAGAGTGACAGACGAGAAGAACGTTGCCAGAAGCCGGATGTTGGTGTCAGGTACCCGATCGAATAGAGATCGGTACAAAGAAGCAAGAGCAGCCGAAAAACGAACCCACCGCAGAAAGAAAAAAGAGTACGAAGAACAAGTGATTAGTGAGGCGCAGGAAAAAATGGAGCAGAACGATATGCGGAGGTTTTATGAATCTGTCAATGGCGTGCGGAGAAAGACAGCGCCATCTCCCGTCATGTGCAACGACCAACAAGGGAATTTGCTGACAGATAAAACTGAAGTGGCTGCCAGGTGGAAGCAACACTTCGAGACTTTGTTGAATGGAGGAAGTGACGGTGCATCGGAGAACAGACTAGATATTAGTGACGATGGACAAGCTGTGGAGTCACCTACACTAGATGAGGTTAAAAAAGCTGTCAAAGAGCTGAAAAACAATAAGGCTGCGGGGAAGGACCAGCTCCCGGCTGAACTTCTCAAACATGGCAGTGAGCAGCTTTACGAAGCTCTGCACCATATTATGTCGAAAATATGGGAAGACGAGGAAATGACTGCTAGCTGGTTGGACGGCCTCATTTGCCCTCTCTTTAAGAAAGGGCACAGACTGGAGTGCGCCAATTACCGAGGAATAACCCTCCTTAATTCGGCGTACAAAATTATGTCCCGTATTCTGTTCAACAGATTGAGACCGCTTGAAGAGTCCTTCGTCGGCGAATACCAAGCAGGTTTTCGTGAGGGCCGATCAACGACGGATCAAATGTTTACCCTGAGACAAATCCTTGATAAATTCCGGGAGTACAACTTGCAGACACATCATCTGTTTATTGATTTCAAGGCGGCGTACGATTCAGTGAAACGGAATGAATTATGGCAAATTATGCTTGAACATGGTTTTCCGGCGAAACTGATACGGCTGATTCGTATAACGTTGGACGGATCGAAATCAAGTGTAAGGGTTGCGGATGAAATATCGACGTCATTTGTTACCTTAGATGGATTAAAGCAGGGTGATGCACTCTCGAACTTCGTAACCAGCTTAAGTCCCGTAGTCTGCAAACGAAAACAAAACTCGCGCTGTATACTACTCTGATTCTTCCGGTGGCTTTATACGGCCATGAGACATGGACGTTAAAGGAGGCTGATCGGAGAGCTCTCGGAGTGTTTGAGCGTAAGGTGCTGCGGACAATACTCGGCGGTAAACAGGAGAACGGTATCTGGCGGCGTCGCATGAATCACGAATTGTACCAGGTGTATAAAGGGCTGGATATTATTAAGCTTATACAACACGGCAGACTACGGTGGGCTGGTCACGTTGTTCGTATGCCGGAAGAACGACAAGCGAAGATAATATTTAGTAGAGAACCCGGAAGAGGCCGCAGGCTTCGTGGAAGGCCGCGTACACGATGGCTTTTTGCAGTTGAAGAGGACCTGAGGGCGCTCAATGTTCAGGGCGACTGGAAGCGATTGGCCCAGGATCGAGTCCAGTGGAGAAGGATACTCCATTCGGCGTAGGTTCATCGAAGAGCTGTAGCCCATCAAGTATCAAGTAAGAGTTCTCTGCATCTTTCTTAGGTAGGTGCCCAAGTAATCATCCTTCCCTTTCCTCAGCGTTCACAAGGATGTGGCCTGGACAGATCTCGGCTATTGGAGAGTGCATTACTTTCATCTAAGAGATAGCGAATAATCCCAAATCAATATCTGTGGTAACGGATGGAAGTGATGGCAATATCATACAATAAATAGTCTTGACTTGTACCACCTACGAATTTGTGCGAATTGCTCAATGTTAATGCTAATGCTAGTTTGAGCGATTAAAAATGGATTATTTTTCAATATTCATTAGATGATTTATTCTGTAAGCAATGCAAAATTGAACTAATTTTGTACCTACTTTCCACAATTTCAATTATAATAAAAGATTGTATTCACTTTTTCTGTCGGTTGTTTGCTCATTCAAAAAAATTTCTGTTCATAACGTAGGGAAATGGGGGGCAATATGCCCTAGCTAAGCAAACACTGCTCTATTGTCTTATTTGTAACGCTATTCATTGGTATTTTTACATTATGCATCAGTTAAACAAGATAGCTAGTTGATGCCATTCAAAAATTGTCAAAAATCATATTGATAATATTCACATTTCAAAAAAGTGGTGATATTCTGTTGCCGGAAAACTCATGAGGCAAAACGCCTTTTAGCTGGCAGCTCCTAGGGAACAAAGTACCACGCGTCGGTGAATCAGCATTCTAGTATGGATAGTCCGTGGAGGGAGACGCAAGTACTTTGTAGGTTATTGCCACTAGGGCGTTTTGCCTCGCCAAAATGTTAGATGTTTCTTCAAAATGAGGAATTTTTCGGTTTTTCCGACCTTCTCATACACTTTTTTGAAACTTTCTTCGCCTATCCTACATAATTTTAGATCTAGTTTTGTTACGGACATTTTAATGACGGTAAATATGAGGGAAACCACAAAAGGCGTTTTGCATCGGGGGGTGTTTTGGGGCCTCTTCCCCTATATCTCGCGGAAATACCAATATTCAAACCACCTCCTCCCTACGTTACGATCTTTGCATTGAATATTTCAAGTCGTCATACTTCGAACGCTTTAAGTATTGTTTCGGATAGATTCTGGAGTGAATTTTTCGGAATTCTAATTCTTAGATTTTCATGACTGAACTATGATTTATTCAAACGTTTCACCTGCTTCATATAATTGTGCATACAAGTAGTGTGGTACGACTTGTACACAACATGCTGGATAGCCAAAAACAGACTGTAAAAAACGTGGAACGGAACTGTCCGGCTGGTACTCAGTGGCCGTTACATGAAAATGTTATCTGCCTTTAGTAGCCGATTTTCGGACATTCCAAAGATTGTTCTGTAAAAAAAATCAAGAGATTTGATTGAAAAAACGGCTGATATCTTTATCCTCAACGTTGCCATTCCACGTTTTTTGCGACCTTGGTACTTTACGTTACAAATCTTGGCTCGGTACTTGTAGTGTTAACAGAGGCTAATTTGTCATAATATTAAGTCTCGGTAAAGTATATAAATTTTATCCGTAGAAGATTGTGCAGGAAAATGTTTGTCTCTTTAGTTATTGAAGTGATTACTCTTCTTCAATTCATACAACCGGCTTATCTCATATGTAGCTATGTGTCCATGAATCATCTTAGTTCATCCGAAGGTATCCAAACACGCTTCTAGGTACAAGATGAGCGAACTAACTTCTCGCTATTGTTCCTGTTGTGTGTACTGAAGATACACAAACCGATGTATATAGTAGCTAAAGCACTTGATTTAGTTTAGCCAGCTTCCTGTCCTGAGCTGGCTTCCGGCTAGCCACAGGCTCAGACCAACGAGCATGCAAATATTTAGTATGCGAACAGACAAATGGCCACTACAGGAGGACGAATGGCACCCACTACAACAAAGAGGCATTTCACTGCCATTTAAATATCGTTGGATAGTTTGTCTCAGCCTCAAGTTAGTCAAAACAAAAGAGCCATTAGGAAGGCTTTTCAACGTCTGTGCATTTGAATGTGAATTCATCACTGTGAGTGGCTCCGGCGTCATATCACTGATGTCAACGTATTTCCGGGCTTGGTAGCAACCGAAGCAACAAATGTCTGGCCTAAATTTAATGCAATCATTAGTATCATTAGTAAACATAATGCACAGTTTGAACCCTAATTATGGGCCACGTCAGTTTACTAGTTGTTGATGACATCAATTTGGTAGCAGCAGTTTAATTAGGCTTTGATCATCTACTCAAATTTGCCCTCATAGACTGCCAATTGAAATCACTGTTGACCACCGCTTCACGACATAATAGATTCCATCGTCATAATCGATGGAAGGGTTTGCATATCCTGACTGTTTGGTGGGCGGGTAAAAATGCAATCATACCGCCGGCCGCTCGGCGTTTGCTCATTTCATATGCCAAACAACAATCGACCGGCATCGGCATCATCACCATGTTTGAGTGTACGGAATTTGCACACCGGCAATCGACGACAATCGGCGAATGTTTATTGACGCTGAAAGCAGATTAGTAAAATATACACCGGAATTAAACTAAAATTACGTGCGTACCGGTGCGTAAACTATATTCCTCCATGTACCGAGTTTGTGCGAGTCAACAATCAACGTAGCTTCCGGGGCTGTTGTTTGTCCCTGTGACGGCGGGCCTTCCCCCAACCGATCGTGTCCAGGCTATCCCCAGGATCAGAACCAATGCAAATATGCAGTTCAGGTAGCAAAACGCGTGAGCACGAACCAACCACACACATAAACCCGGGATGGTGCTCGATATCCTTCGCGGGTATTTTGTGCTTGTTCAAAACCATGTTCAGACGGATGGTTGGAAATAGGGACCGTTCCGCGATGTTGATTGGTCGTAATATCTAGACTATTTCATCCAAGCGGATAACAAAATGCAAAAATCTTCTACCTAGTTTTGGTTGAACAGCTTTCACCATTATTATAAATTTGCAACTGAAACTAGATAGGAGGTTGAGAATTTTCCATCTTAGGTACAGGTACAAGAAATTTTTTTTATTAATTCATGTTTCTTTTCCCTAACGTATTCGGGTCAATATGACGCGAATCGCACTTTCAAATTGTAATAACTGTCTGAAACTTCTTGACCTTTTTTATTTCGTGGAAAACTATGTTTATGAGCATTGACGTAATTTGTTCGACGTTTCTGAAAGGCTTAAAAAACTCCCACTTGCGGCGTTCGGGTCATATTGACCCGGATTTGACTTAGAAATATCTCAGCCAAATTGACATGTTTATATTACCAAAATAATCGTCTGCTCATAAATTTTTCGAAATTGATCTCAGATTGTTGATCTGCTACACATACATCCTGTAATCGTCGGAGGAAGGATCGTTAGTTGGCCATTTTTATATGGACGGAAATTGCACACAAATATCGCGCAAGAACGATTTTATTGCTGTTCTACCAAGTCAACTGGGATCAATACAAAGGCAATAGCAACCCATGAGATCTATACATGTCCTTAGAGCCCAGGTGCATGATTTAAGAATTGGATATGTCCAAACAGGTTGTTCTATGTTCTTCAAATCATTTTGAAGCTCCAACCAATTGTTCTACCAAGTCAACTGGGCTTAATACAATGCCAATAGTTACCCAAGGCACGGTGTGCCTGTGACGGTTATTAACGAAAAAAAATGTCCACATATTCTGAACTCGCCTTTCGAAAGATATAATATCCAGGCGTCTGCTGTGAAAATTTCAAAATATTTCATCTAGGGAATCGAAAGTTATAGCAGTTACAAATTTAATGATTTTTGCGTTCGATATTTCACTAATATGCAACCATATATACCATGAATTTCCTCCTGATTACATCCAAATAAATTATCATCAAATATGCAATTTGCAACCTCAACCAACTATAACCTAAAACCTATTCTTTGAATAATAGAAAACAAATAAATAACATAGGATGTTAGAGATAATATTGTTCTAATATCAATGACAAAATAGACAATACAACCACAATACAGTATTCAAATTACAGAATTATTGCACTTCAATCTCCTAATCATACCAAAGTGTGAATATTGTCTATGACAAACAAGTAATTACACTCTGTATGATGATTCTGCTTTTATTAAATATGATAATAGTTGGTAACATAGAATACCGCGCTGAAACAATTTTGTCTTTCATGGGTACTGGGTAGTTAGTAAGACTAGTAACCAACATTTAAACAACAATGTACATCATTTGTTGTCAGTTATACAACCATCATCCGGTTCTATTCAAGCAGTGGTACGAAAACGAGCTCCATTTGGAAAAAAATGGGAAAGACTAGATCACACGAGGAAAACCGCCTTTTCCGAGAACGGTAGACGGAAAAGCATATATGCCCCACTTCGGAACGTCTCAACAATTTAACTGACTTGTTGAACTACGATGCATTTACTTCATAAATTAATGCATTTACTACATAAATTAACTGACACAGGGAATACTAATATCCGACTTAGAACTAGAAGAGAAAAACCATCGCATTTCCATAAAGCCAGGTAAGAAAATGTGAGATTTTAAAAGACAACTATTTAGGAAATATTTCACTGTCATGAGACGAGTTTACTACAATTCCATTTAATTCCACCAAATCGTATTACTTTTACATATACGTATTTCGACTTAACTGTACACACTTAGTTTTTATTTCTGCAGCTCGGCAAAAATCCGCACAGCCGTACGCCAACAAAATAAAAAGGTGATATTCCGGCAAAAATGATATTTGTTAACTGATTTTTGGCAAATCATTTGCTGATTTTCAGCACTTTTGACAAAAATCTCGCAAAAAACATGTTTGCTGGTGCACAGCTGTGCGAATCTCGGTAAAAGTTGACCATTTTGCTGAGATCCCGGTTAAAAAAATTAAGTGTGTAAGGTCGTCTCGTACTTGACTCGACTCAAGTCGAGACACTGAAGACGACCTTACAAGTCAACAGACTTGAGTCGAGTCAAGTACGAGACACTGAAGACGACCTTACAGTTGAGGTCGAAATACGTGTATGTAAAAGTAATACAATTTGGTGGAATTAAATGGAATTGTAGTAAACTCGATGACAGTGAATATTATAATTGGTTGAATAGTTAAAAATCTTCATACAATATTTCGATTTATCAAGCCTTAGAGCTCATTTGCGTGATTATTGGTTTGTCCAAGCCAGATAAATGTGGCGTTAAGGCGTTAAGCGACTCGTGCTGAGGGGATGCATGGCCAGGGGGGTGAAATAATGAGCTAGGTCTTTAACGGAGCCTGTGCGGTACCTGGGCACCCTTCAAAGTAATTGTCCCTTATCACGTCATGCTTGGCTCTGGCGTGGTGGACCTCTTTTCCCGAGCAACTCGTGGGACCAAAATGGAAAACCAAGTCAATTCTTCAATTAGTGGTAGTAGTGTAGGCGACAACCCCTTCACAAGAGGTGGGGGAGGCCAGAGGCAATAGTCGGCAGCTCAGCGCGCAGCGCCAGCGTGGGTCACTTAACCATCTCCCAGGCTCCGCCGGTAGAGGTTATAGACGGCCCATGGTTTGTGAAAGCGATGAACCGCAAACGCGATGGGCTTTCGGCCTTCTAGGTGGCGACGGAACAGCTGGACGCAAGGGGCAACTAACTCTAAACTTTCGGCAGTATTCAGAAATACTAACAAATACTAGCGAAAAACTACGTCGTATCTATGGCAAATTGATCAAAAAGCCCTGGTTGGGAAAGCATGAAGCATAACGCCACACAGTCAACACAGTCTACCCCGTTTTATGCAACACATAATTTCTGTCTCCTTCAAGTTCTAAAAAATCACTGAACAACTTTTTCTATGACTAACACTTTTTGGACAATCTCTTAGGCTCCTGTTTTGGTTTGATGGCATAAGGAATATAAAATGCAGTTTGAAAGTTTCCTAGAATCTGTAGACAGTAGTAATCAGGTGTTTCCAAAACAGGGGAAAACTGTGTTTCAACAACTTACTGGCAAACGCCATAACAACCGAACTAGCAACCGAATGTTTGTTTGTGGAAAATCATGGATACAAGAAATTTCACGAAATACTATTGTAGGAACATGAGTAATACTAACGCAAAGTTTAGAGTTAGTTGCCCCTTGGCTGGACGCCATCATCGACTTTGCGTCATCGAAGCATAATATCAGTAAGGAACTCAAGAGGAGCTTGCTGAAACTTCGTAAGTCGATGTTGGACGCCAAGCTGGAAACGGCGGTCGGGACGGCCAAGTGCGAACCCGTGAAATCTGTGGAGTCGAGGTCTACCCAGACTGAGGCCCAAGAATTCGCGGATTTGGGCAAGGTCGAATCGACCGAGGGCGTGCCAGCGAAGACGGTGGTGCCAAAGTCTACCCAGACCAGGCATTGAAAGCGTGAGTAGAGCGGACGAGCATTGATCTAATTCAATCATGGCATCCTATGCCAGTGAATGAACAGCCTTGCTCAGACGGATATCAAACAACGATTATGAGCAATCGTTGCTGTGTAAGGCAACAGAGGGAATCTACGACTGCATTTGTGTTACGCTTGCTCTACTAGAATAAAACCAAAACACATCAGGTGTTCTGCTTTTTTCATTCTGCTTTCAAGTTGCTGGGATGGAGCAGAGAATGTATCAAAGCCTCCCATGCAGTGTGTCAGTGTTCCATTCTCATAACGGACTTAATTTTCCTAATGTCTGAAAACATTTTGCTAACAGCGTGTGGTAACAAAACTCATTGTTAGGTTACCAAGTGATTTGCCTCGCTCAGTTGTCTCCCATTGGTGAGCGATGAAGATCTTTGAAAATTGAATCAACGAACACCAAATTTCAACGATCTAGAAAGCATCAACGATTAGGCCGCAGTAGAGCATCATGTTGGCATGAATTTAGCCGATTTTTACTCACGATCTGATTTTTTTCAATGCCTGGCGGTAGCCACTAGACCACCAAGCTCGTCCATTAATCGCCCAAACAGTTATTATGAATTAATTACAGATATTGTTTTTTCCGGTACCAACATTACGTTTCAAATAGTAAAGCAATTTTGAAATACTTGTTTTATTTTTTATATTCTTTATTTACGAGACTTTCAGCCATTCAGGGTGACCTGTAATTAAATATTGAATGAACAACCAATCAAGTCCCATGAGCCATGATAGTTTACGGGTCTGTATGATCCATCTAAACAAACAATATTGGTAATGAGGTATTGAGATAGGTATGATGATAACATAATACAGTAATATCCCGATTTTATCACCCCCTGGTGAATTTTGGGGTGATAAAATAGGGCATGTGACAAAATCGGGAAAAAAATAATTTTCAATTTTTTAATTTGTTTTACAAATATGAATCAGTTTATGCCTCGGAAAGACAAAATGCGTGAACGGTACTCGTTATTTCTTGTTGAAAATGCTTACAAAATCCTTCGCAGGTACTGAAAAGTTATTCACAGAAAATTCTATGTAGTCAAATTTATTTCATGAAAACCATTGTTGTTTGCCGTATTATTTACGTAAATAAAAAGAACGACTAAAATTTTTGGGGTGACAAAATCGGGTCGAAAACGTGACAAAATCGGGACGTGATAAAATCGGGTCGAAAACGTGATAAAATCGGGGGTAGACAAAATCGGGGGTAGACAAAATCGGGGAGTGACAAAATCGGGTCGACACTGTACTGCTTATCTGCTAGAACTTATAGTGTTTACATCTCTATCTATCTATCTTCTATCTATCTATCTTCTATCTATCTATCTATCTATATTAGACTGGCCCAGGAAACAAAAAGTTGTCTAATTCCACGGGGCACCCCCCAGGATTGTGTCTTTGGGTGAGAAAATCTATCTCTGAAATTTTCAGCTCAATCGCTTGTTGCATAAGCTGGCGCATTTGAATTGAAGTTTGTATGGGGATTTCAGCTAAAATGTATAGAAAAATACACCTCCGTCACTCATTCGATCTGGAAGTTGGTTCTGATTGCTCGATTGACCTCAGAATTGCAAAAACGGCAGTTGGTATGCTACAGAACAATTTCACAGAACATTGTATGATGATTAAATGAATTTTTATATAAGTTTCGGCTGATACGATTCGATCAATAAATCCAAAAATAGCCAATTCAGCTCCTAATAAATCAGCCGAAAACTATACAAAAGTTTATTTAATCATCATACATTGTTCTGTAAAATTGTTCTGTGGCATACCAACTGCCGTTTTCGCAATTCTGAGGTCAATCGAGCAATCAGAACCAATTTCCAGATCGAATGAGTGACGGAGGTGTATTTTTCTATATATTTTGGCTGAAATCCCCATACAAACTTCAATTCAAATGCGCCAGCTTATGCAACAAGCGATTGAGCTGAAAATTTCAGAAATCAATTTTCTCACCCAAAGACACAATCCTGGGAGATGCCCCGTGGAATTCGACAACATTTTTTCTCCCCATACTAAGCTGGGCCAGTCTAATCTATATATATAAAACTCAATGTTTGTATGTTTGTATGTATGTTCCAGCATAACTTCTGAACCCATTTACCGATTTTAATCAAATTTGGAACACACATTCTTTATCTTAAGGAGACGACGATAGGGGGGTCAAGCACGCTCTTTGAAAAAGGGGGAGGGTGTGGGGGGAGGAGTATTGCTTAGTTATCGATCAACTCAGTGTAAGTTCTGAACCCCTTGGCCGATTTCAACCAAATTTGGAACACAAATTCTTTATCTTAAAGAGGGGACGATAGGGGGTTTAGCATGCTGTTTGGAAAGGGGGTGGGTGGGGGGGCATTTGGGAGGCGTTTTGCTTAGTTATCGATCAACTCAGTGTAAATTCTGAACCTCTTGGCCGAATTCAACCAAATTTGGTACACAAGGAGGGGACGATAGGGGGGTTGAGCATACTTTTTGGAAAAGGGGGAGGGTGTGGGGGGAGGGGTATTGCTTAGTTATCGATCAACTCAGTGTAAATTCTGAATCCTTTGGCCGATTTCAACCAAATTTGGAACACAAATTCTTTAGGAGACGATGGTTAGTGATGCTCTTTGGAAAAGAGAGAGGTGTTGGTGGGAGGGGTATTCCTTACTTATAGATCAACTCAGTGTAACTTCTGAACCCCTTTGCCGATTTCAAACAAATTCGGAACACAAATTCTTTATCATAAGGAGGTTAGGGATGCTAGGGAGGGTATGCGGGGAGGGGTATTGTTTAGAAATCGATCAACTCAATGTAAATCTTGAGCCTCATGACCAATTTGACCAAATGACCAAATTTGTATCAAATATTGTCTGTCCTAAGGAAGCGATTTTAGTGGACATGAGTAAGTCATTTTAAAAGGGGGCGGGTGTGGGAGAGGGGTATTGTTTAGTTTTCGATCAATTCAGCATGACTTCTGAACCCATTAATCGATGTCCACCAAACTTGGAACCCATATTATCTGTCTAAGGAAGACTATATCAGACTGGGCTGAATGAGAGGGATTATATATTTATTGAAGGAACAGTTTAGTATACCTTTTTATCGCATGGGTAAATTCAAACCAAACACGTAATCTCTACCCAAAGGAAACTATTGTAGAGAGGCTGGAAGGGACTTTTGGAATGGGAGGAGGGGGTGGGGGGTTATTGGGGTTGGGTATTTTTTAGAAAACGACTTAATTTAAAATCCCTTTTATTTAGTACATCCGAGGTTCTTTGACATTGTACTTTGCTCCGAAAACAAATTGCCCGAATTCCTTGAAAATAGCAAATCCTCGACAATAACATTTTCCCGGTAATAACATTTTTCCAAAAATGACTTTAACGAAAATGATATTTCCCAAAAATGATACTTCCCGATACACATATCCCAGAATATGACATTTCCCTGAAAATGACATATCCCTGAATGAAGCAGGCCATTAACATAACACTATTTGGCCTAAGGTCATTCGACATGAAGGACATTTGGGATAATTAAGAACAGCATCAGAAAAATCTTGCATAGAAAGCAAGCATTTGCTGGGTATAAAACAATGATAATTGTTACCCTTCATCGGAATAATGGTATGCCCAGTGAAAATCAATGATTAATGTGTTTCCTTCTGAATGGTGGATGTGATTGCTTCTTTAAAAGTAGGCATTTGCCCGGAATAAGGCAATGGTGGGTGTGATCCCTTCTTTAAAAATATGCGTTTCCCCGAATATGGCATCGGTGGATGTTTTTTCTTCTTTAGAAAAAAAAAACGTTTGCCCGGAATAAGGCTTTTCAAGCCCACGATCCCTTCTTTAAAATTAGTCAATGTTTCCAAAAGCCTTCTTTTAATCAAATAATAAAGTATGAATAAGTAAACACAATTACCCTGTTGACCAATTGGTTTTAAATTTTTCCGATTGTAAAAAAACTGCAAAGCAAACTGGCAATTCCGAGCAAGGCCGGGTATATAAAGCTAGTATATATATATATATATATACGTCTACCCCAACTGCTACAATGCTCAAACCAAAAGCAATCCAACATATCCCAACACGTTCTCACAACCTCTGAAGAGAATTTTAGAAAAATATAGGGGAACTATTCAGCACTTCATCTCATAGTTCCCTTGTTCACCCCATCAACAACAAAGCAATGAAAAAGAATTTAATTTGTTTATAATTTTTGTGATTTTTTTCAGCAGTGAGCACGCATGTTAGCAAAAAGAAGCAACGAGATTGGTGCCGTATTTCTTTGTTTTGTGATGAGATGAATATATGTTCAGTGAGATGGAAAACGAAAAATTCTAGGGATTTCTTTTGTAGTTCCTCCATTAATTTCTTTTGAAGTTCTTCCAAATATTACTTATTTAGGAGTTCCTTGGGATCCTATAATGAGAGATATGCGAAAGCGGCCATTGTAAGCCGCCAATCGAGCATTGAGAACTGTCAAAACGTGAGCCAAATGAACGTTGCTATTGTATTGTATTTGTTTTTTTATTCATCGGACTGTGCTGTCTACATGAAATTCTTAAATCTAATGGTGGTCAAACAATAAATACATTAAAGACGGCTCAGCAAGCGGCAGCGAAATCTGGATGTAGAGATGTTGAAATCAAATTCATCGGACACTTCGTTGAAGCGATGGATCATGGCGACAATGGAACTGTTTGCAGCATAGTTAGTAGCTTGTGGCTCCTCGTGTAGCAGCGCTCGCGCTCGAAGCGTCCGGACAGGTGCGTATAAACTGATCCTCGACAGCAACTCAGGAGCATCGTATTCAGATGATAAAAGCTTGGCAATGAAAACACACTGAGCCACATTCCTCCGCTTGGCTAGAGTATCCAACCCGAGTAGACGACAGCGATCAGCGTAAGCAAGCAAGTTCAACGGGTCATTCCATGGAAGGTGGCGCAAAGCATATCTGACGAATCTTCTTTGGACAGCTTCGAACCGAACTCCATACAGCCTGGTAGGGATTCCAAACAACAGATGCAAACTCTAGTATTGAGCGTTCCAGAGAGCAGTACAGTGCTTTGAAACATAACAATCTTGGAACTCATTGGAGATTTTAAACATGAACCCAAGCTGGCGATTGGCTCTATCGATGGTATTTGAGGTATTTGAGAAGTGGCGGCTATAGGTAAGCTTTTCATCCAAAACAACTCCTAGGTCTTTAACATGATCAACCCGTTGAAGTTGAGAACCAGCAATACTGTAGTCATGAAATTAGTCGTTCGTCGGAAACTGATGACACAGCACTTTGGAATGCTCAGAACCATCATATTCCGAGTACACCAGTCATGGAAGATTTCGAGAAGGTTCTGTAGCTCATAGCAGTCAGTGAGGTTTCGGACAATTACATACATTTTAAGGTCATCGGCAAACAACAGCAGCATACCTCCACGTTGCAGTATTAGGGTTACATCGTTTATAAAAAGCGAGAATAGCAATGTTGCAGATTGAAAGGTATTGAGGTTGTTATGAAATAGATTTTAAGAGTAGTTTCATCGAATAAACAATTTGTTTTACTTTCGCGAGTAGAAGTAATCTAGTTTATGTATCGTGTTTCGCCTATTTGTATTCCACTTTTATTTTAGTGACAATGCTTATTTAAACACTGTTAGTGGACAGACAAACATATTCCAAATTGTTATCAAATGCAAAGTCATATACAAGCTTCAACATTTTGCGCTGCGGCAAGTGCTGGAAGCGTTTGCTAACAAAAGTAACAGCGTTGCTAAATCGTCTGAAAAAGTATTTGCATATCTCTCATTATAGGAACCCTAGTAGTTCCTCTATTATTATTTATTCAGACTAAGGCCGAAGTGGCCTGTGCGGTATATAAGAGTATTTTCCATTCGGCTCGGTCTATGGCTACACGTCGCCAACCGGCTTTGGGACAGTTCGTCGAATGACATTTCGTCGAATGACGTTTAGTTGAATGACATTTAGTCGAAAGTACATTTGGTCGAAGGGACATTTAGTCGAATGGACAATAAGTCGAATGGAAATTTAGTCAAATGGATATTTAATTGAATGGACATTTAGTCGGAAGGACATTTAGTCGAAAGGACATTTAGTCGAATGGAAAATAAGTCGAGTGTTGAAAGTGTTTATAAATAATAATAAAGGTAATTAGTTGAATGGATAATTCGTCAATAGATTTTTGGTTAATTTGAATAAATAATCCACAAGATAGGGGAACTGCTCCTTGATTTCATACCATGTACCCAAATCAATACTATTCGAAAACAAAGAATTGGTGCGCTAATTGTTTTATTTCTCATTTTTGTGAATTTTTTCAGCAGTGAGCACGCCAGAAAACAACAAAACACGACACAAATTGAGCCTAAATTGCCTGTTTTGGGAATGTGGTTGATATAGGAGCATGTTATTAATAATAGAACAAATACCCTACATGAATAAACTGATTAGAGGTATTCAGTGGACGTGAGGAAGTTCAATCAGCAGCGGAAGAAACGAATACGGATGCCAATGAGGATTTTTCACCTGAGCTAACAGAAACTTCTGGAGACCCTGGTGTATTATAGAAAAATTGAAAACCTTCAGAAATAGCAAAATATTAGGTACATGGTCAAAAACCAATGATATCAATGTTATTTTGCTAATACTTTATCGCAGTTGGCTTTGGAACATTTCGTTGATTGACCCGCCCCCAGAGACAAAATTTTTAGAAGAAAATTTTTTTTCGAACAAAAAATGTTCAGAAAACCACCTCCCCCCCAGACCAATTATCTGGCTACGCCACCGCTAACGTATTATGACAAGCCCACCAGTATTATGACCGGTGCGGTGGGTTGCTGCGATTAATTTGTTAATACGTGACTGGGTGATTAAAAAAAATGTATACAGTTTTGTAAGTTTTTTACTAACGGCATTTGCATCAGTATGGGCAAGTATCTTGTGTGCCCAGGGAGTCGAGAATGTTTCCCACCCGAAAACATTCTAGACCAGACCTAGAATCGAACTCGCCATCTTCGGATTAGCGATCCTACGCCTTTGCTCGCAATGCTAACTAATGGCTATTATAACATGCAACATTCGATCTTTCACCATTTTCCACAAGGTGTGTATATTTGTATTTTCAACTGCCATACTTGGCTATCGAGAGGCCAAATACAACACTCTAATCTGACACGAACATTGCTGCCTCGTTGAAAATCTTCTTTGATTGCACATTGCACTAAAATAATTCAACGAAATCATTTGGCCCTTTTGCCATTTTCGGTATCTGAACTTTATAATTCTATGGAGTGCACTTCTACTAGTCATAACCGTTCCTAATTAATCCCTTTTTGAGACGATTCTTCCTTTATGAGCCATCTTTTCCCTCGGAGAACACTACAGCCACACGCTGCACTGCTCCATTACTGCTGTTATGGTCCCCGTCGCCCTTCCCTTGCACTTCTGCAGCGTGTCGGGACAGCCAGCCAGCCAGTTAATAGTGTCAACTTCCCGGAGGGAATGCACCGTAATTACAGTCTTATTAAATTCAACGCTGGAACTCATTCTTCCACTCCAATAACCATGCCGTCCCCCTTACTATTCCAACCAAACCTACGACGAAGGGGAAGTCGAACTACAAATGACTGACACCGGTGTGAATTCCCGCTCTCGGTGGCTATTAATGATGGGGATGGGTCCCCAATGGGTTACTTCCGCTCGCCATCGGCGATGCCGTCGTCGTCGCGGCCGAGGCAGGTCCTCTGAAACCCATCACCGTAATGATGATGGCGATGATGATGCCCTTGGTGCACTTGTTACACGACCAGAATAATGTAGCGATTTCGCACCATCAGTTATTATTACTACTCACATGCACAAAAGGGTGCTACAATTGCGGAGGTTAGAGTAAAGTGTACAGAATGAGTCATTATTAGATATTGGATATTGGAATTTGAATCATCAATTATTTGCTAAAGCATCTTTCAGCAATATTGCTTAGTTATCTAGCTCATTTTTTTAGATTTTTAAAAAAGTACTTTGACTGGAGATCACTCTCTTAATACCATGCATCATGTCATTTTATGGAACACCCTAAAGGAATCGCGAATCGTTGCAGGAACTATAAACATATATTGATGATGTCCGATGTTTCAAGTAACGGGGGAATCGTGGCGAGTGAGACGGATTGAATGGTAGCAAATTAGTTCCGACCCATGGGAATTTTCATTGTTGATAATGAACCTGGAAGCAACGATTGTTCCCTTTTTGAAATAATCCTCCTACAAAAGCACTCATTATAAGCTATTTACAAAAACTTTCGATTAATTTGCATCGTTTTCAACGAATTCATTAAGCTTCCCAGCAACTGATAATGCTTATTTAAATTAATTGGGTCTCCAGTTAGCTTTGGAGTGACATTAAATCTTCGTTCAGTCTTCCCGGAATCAAAAATTGAGTTATAAAAATTATTTTGAGCTTTTTAGTGGAACACAGCAAATAATTTTGAAAATTCAACGACGTGTAAAGTTAAAGCCCATCGCATCAAACGAATTAACATTCGATATTCAATTAAATTTGATTGAATTTTACAAGCAAGCACCGTTTAAATTTATTTCGATTTAAAAGAATAGTGAGATCGATTGAATGTTACGTTTATTTGCATGCTCCAAATATGTGCATGAAAATACATTTAAAATCACAACATATTTTTATCTGTGAATGTCTTTATTTGTCATAATACGAGTTTATACAATCCCATTGAATTCCACCACTTAATTGTATCTTACAGATACGTATTTCGACCTCAACAGTAAGGCCGTCTTCAGTGTCTCGTACTTGACTCGACTTGAAGAAAATGATCGCAGCTTACACTATTTATACTATGCGTAGGTATAATAATTTATCTAGGTACTTATCTATAAGCATATGCGGTATTTCGAAAAATTTCGTTTCAGGTGGTTCGAAACGAAATTCCGCGGAATTTCGCGGAATTTTAGCATGGCGAAATCGTATTTCATGATTTCGTTTCGTTTCGTAAAATTACAAAAATTTCGCTATAAAAAACTAGCTTCTAACGAAATTTAACGGAATTTCGCGGAATTTCGAAACAAATTTAAACTTAAACCGTTATTTATATTATCAAAAATTTTGGCTGCGCCGCTATGCAAAATCGTTAAGTTGTTTTCAAAACATTAGGTTATACGATTTTTTCTATTAACGCTTACTACATAACCCCATTATTAGTCGACAATACGTATGTAGTTTTCTTCTATAAAACGAATTCAGTGTTTCCAAGTTTCAAATTTATATTTTGTGATATTTTTTACTATTTGTTCAATATGAATGCGGAATCGATCGTGTTGCTGCTGTTCATGGGATGGCATCTTGTAGATGCTGGTCACGCCATCTAGTGTGGGAGAACGCGAAGTGATAAAGCTAATGTTTGCAGCAAAGAGCACAGAATTATTTAGTGCGGAATCAATCGTATTGTAGAAGCTTATTAAACGAATCACATTGAATTCTGTTGGATTGATTTGAAACAGAGTTTTCGTCTTCATGTTTTCAAAATAACTTTGTTTACAATAAATATTCAGTCGCTTACCTAGGACCTTCACATGAATTACCTTCTCTACTAACCAACGATTCCTTTCCCGTAGCGCTCACGGAGATGCAGAGCGTTCCTCGGTCTTGTGTAACAGCGGTTCTCAATCTGGGGTACATGTAGCCCTGAGGGTACTTTCGCCGGGCCCAGGGGGTACCTCGGACGAAATGCTTAATGGCGGATGAATTACAATTTTAATTCAAACTTATTGATAAAGTTTTGTATTTTTTTTTATTTCTAAACTTTGTCTTGTACATAATAGGGTAGAGGATGTATTTTGGACCACCTTTAGGGGGGCTCTTCTTTTGGACCACCGAGAGGAATTTGCACTCAGTGGTCCAAAATATGAGCCTTTGAACTGGTGGTCCTAAATACCTCCCTTATCCTATGCATGGCGATCAGTAAATCATGGCCTATTGAATCTTGTCCTTCACAACCAGTACAATGGATGAAGAGATGTGGGATAAAAGATCAAAAGGGCAAAACCTCGAATAAATAAATTTTAAAAATCTTCTATGCAATCTACCGGGTCAAAACAGAATGTTGAATAATATGTTAATATGTTAATATGATTCTAGAGTCTACAGATTCGAAAGTCTCCATTTGAAAGACATGAAGACTTTTTCCCGAAAAGCTCAGTTGCTTTGTTGCAAGAGAATTGGAAGCACCCTTCTTCGCTTCTCGGAAGCCTCCTTGCGAGCAGCTCGGAAGCCTCTTTCAAGTGACCCGGAAACATCATTTTAAGATGTTCAAAAACTTTCTTTTAAGAGGCCCGGAAGCCAAGCTTTTTTTCTAGAAATTTCCTTTTTTTGGGATTTCGACAGCCAGATTCGACAGCCTCATTTTAAAAGGCTCGGAAGCCTACTCTCAAGAGGGTTGGAAGCCTCCTTTCTAGAGGCCCGGAAATCTTCTTTTAAGCTTTCTTCTTAAAACTTTCTTTTTTTTCTTTTCTCCTTTTTTTAAAAGGCTCGGAAAGCTCTTTTCAAAAGGCTCGGAAGGTCTCTTTCTAGAGGCTCGAAGCCCTCCCTTAGAAGGGTCGGAATTCTTCTTTCAAGCATCTTGAAAGAAGCATCGCCGTAGTCTCGAAAGCCTCAGAAACCTCCTTTCAAGAGGCTCGGAAGCCTCTTTTCAAGAAGCTCGGAAGCCTCCTTTCAAGAGGCTCGAAAGCCTCCTTTCAAGAGGCTCGAAAGCCTCCTTTCAAGAGGCTCGGAAGCCTCCTTTCAAGAGGCTCGGAAGCCTCCTTTCAAGAGGCTCGGAAGCCTCCTTTCAAGAGGCGCAGAGCCTCCTTTCAAGAGGCTCAGGAAGCCTCCTTTCAAGAGGCTCAGAAGCCTCCTTTCAAGAGGCTCAGAGCCTCCTTTCAAGAGGCTCAGAAGCCTCCTTTCAAGAGGCTCAGGAAGCCTCCTTTCAAGAGCTCGGAAGCCTCCTTCAAGAGGCTCAGAAGCCTCCTTTCAAGAGGCTCAGAAGCCTCCTTTCAAGAGGCTCCAGCCTCCTTTCAAGAGGCTCAGAAGCCTCCTTTCAAGAGAGGCTCAAAGCCTCCTTTCAAGAGGCTCAGAAGCCTCCTTTCAAGAGGCTCAGAGCCTCCTTTCAAGAGGCTCAGAAGCCTCCTTTCAAGAGCTAGAGGCTCAGAAGCCTCCTTTCAAGAGGCTCAGAAGCCTCCTTTCAAGAGGCTCAGAAGCCTCCTTTCAAGAGGCTCAGAGCCTCCTTTCAAGAGGCTCAGCCCTCCTTTCAAGAGCTCAGAAGCCTCCTTTCAAGAGGCTCAGAGCCTCCTTTCAAGAGGCTCAGCCTCCTTTCAAGAGGCTCAGAAGCCTCCTTTCAAGAGGCTCAGAAGCCTCCTTTCAAGAGGCTCAGAAGCCTCCTCCTTTCAAGAGGCTCAGAAGCCTCCTTTCAAGAGGCTCAGAAGCCTCCTTTCAAGAGAGCTCAGAAGCCTCCTTTCAAGAGGCTCAGGAAGCCTCCTTTCAAGAGGCTCAGGCCTCCTTTCAAGAGCTCAGAGCCTCCTTTCAAGAGGCTCAGAAGCCTCCTTTCAAGAGGCTCAGAAGCCTCCTTTCAAGAGCTCAGGCCTCCTTTCAAGAGGCTCAGAAGCCTCCTTTCAAGAGGCTCCAGGAAGCCTCCTTTCAAGAGGCTCAGAGCCTCCTTTCAAGAGGCTCAGGAAGCCTCCTTTCAAGAGGCTCAGAAGCCTCCTTTCAAGAGGCTCAAGCCTCCTTTCAAGAGGCTCAGGAAGCCTCCCTTTCAAGAGGCTCAGAAGCCTCCTTTCAAGAGGCTCAGAAGCCTCCTTTCAAGAGGCTCAGCCCTCCTTTCAAGAGGCTCAGGAAGCCTCCTTTCAGAGGCTCAGGAAGCCTCCTTTCAAGAGGCTCAGAAGCCTCCTTTCAAGAGGCTCAGAAGCCTCCTTTCAAGAGGCTCGGAAGCCTCCTTTCAAGAGGCTCGGAAGCCTCCTTTCAAGAGGCTCGGAAGCCTCCTTTCAAGAGGCTCGGAAGCCTCCTTTCAAGAGGCTCGGAAGCCTCCTTTCAAGAGGCTCGGAAGCCTCATTTCAAGAGGCTCGGAAGCCTCGTTTCAAGAGGCTCGGAAGCCTCCTTTCAAGAGGCTCGGAAGTCACCTTTAAAGAGGCTCGGAGGCCTTCAATAGTCAAAACATTTCCTACAGTCTGTCCCCTGATGTAAGAACTCAATTTTAATGGGGAAGTTTTAAAAAATGAAAATTTCAGAAAAGTTTATGGAGAGCCATATATTCCGTTAGATTTCAGGTCCATTTTTGATATACTTGAAGAGCTACGACTATTTTCATTTACAGCAAAAAAATCATAGGGGGTATCTCAATTAATGCAAAAGTTCGAAGGGTACCTCTCAAGAAAATGGTTGAGAACCGCTGTTTTATAACAATGAGTGTTAAACTAATTTTCCTCTCCTAATCCTAAATTGACTGGACGTGACCAGCATCGTTATTGGTCATGGTTTGGAAACTCCGAAGCAAGTATACAATAAGAATAGCTTCTTTGTATCCCAAGAATATTATTTAATTGGTGGGCTGTGCATATTTGCTGTTTTTCGAACAATCATGATTAGCAATTACGATGTGTACAGTTAATCAAGCTTAGGTCTTCTTTGACTATTTCCACAATATGTAATGAACATTGAAGATTTGTGGACATTTCTAAATTTCTAGATTTCGAATGGAATTAGCAAAAAAATCCAGGACGGGTTGAAATATCATTAAAATTGCTGAAAGTTCTTTACTTATGATTGCTTGTAGCTCATAATGACTAAAACAGCTGTTCTCATATGCCAAGGACACACAGACAATAGCTCAGTTCGCCGTGCTGATTGTATATAAGACTATGGGTCTGTGAAATTCAATCTGAAGTACATATCTTTGTGCTTTTTAGAAAGGTGCTCAACATTCTTCTAGTGAGCAAATGTAAGCTATCTATATATATGTTGACGAATAATTAGAAGGAATAAGTTTTGGCTGTTACGCACTTTTCAAATATCAATTATCTATCTGTGTATGCGCCTGACAGATGTGGATACATAATTGAGTATCCCACTAAATAAAAAAATAAATTTAAGCATTAATTTTCTGATTTTGAATTAGCTCAATACTATAAAACCACGCTGACAAGACAATATGAAGTATGCTTCAGCATAATTACATTATTCTTAAGTGAACTAAGGTTTTAAACGACATTTGAATCCGTATATGAAAAAGCCCACAATTTCTATATTTTTTTATACTTTCTGATATGAAAGCGGCATAAATGCTGGGTTATTGCCTTATCGCCAATGGTATATGCGGCGAGAATGCGGTGATTTATCACAGACTGCCTCTTCTGTTATTATAATAGACTTATAGACTTAAAAAAAGTGAAATCCGAATTGAGTACATAATGTGAAACCAATTCAATCAAAATTCCGCGAAAAAAAAATTGAAAATTCGTTTCGTTTCGAAAAATTTCGAATCAAATGAACCTTGATTTCGTTTCGTTTCGAAGTTTCGAAAGTAAATCCATATTTCGTTTCGTTTCGATCCGAATCAACATAAACATTTTAAATTTCGTTTCGTTTCGTTAGGAAAAAGTATGTTATCGCATACCCTTACTTATCTAGGTACATTTACTACTGTGCTTACTTCTACTCGCTTGTTGCGCTTAATGCTTAGGTATAAACTTGAAGAGCCATGGTAGCTCCTGGCAATTTAGTATTTCCTTAATAACTTTTCTTTGCAAGCATCAAAACGTTTCGCAACAAAGACGATCTGCTACCTTGTTAAATTTCCTATGTTGTCAATGTAATCATATATTTTTAGAGTTTAATGGGAAGCGTTGGGAACGGTTTTCCACAAAAGTTACTGTTTTCATAGGGATTTTCATACAAACTTCAAACTGTTCGTGCTCACTCAAATTACATCCAAATTAGCTAAAAATTTGGGAGGATCATTAGAATGGCAAATGTAATCGTTTAAGCATCGGGGAGCGAAAAAGTCAAAATTTGAATCACTCTAATATACGGTTTTGATTCGCTGGTTGGGATTTTAATAATTTTAATGGCCCAATCAGCGGAGGCCCAACTAAAAAGTGACCCAAGTATTAAAATCCCAATACTGTCATGTATCTTGACGTAATAATATCATATAGGAGGCAGAGTTCTAGCTGCTTATGCAAAATAATAAGCAAGTAATTGCCTAGAATAAGGTTTACAATTAGATTTCTCCGTTAGTGCGTTTGAACGGCAAAAAAAAAACTTTCGGAAGCATCCAGGAGAGTGAAACGCCGGTCATCCGCGGTACTCTACCCAACATCGTTTTTGGTACTCCTGTTTTTGGTACCCAGTTTCTGGGTGGTATACCCGAATTCAATTGCTCATTTTGGGTGATTGGTTTGTACGCAGTTAGTACAAATTCGCAATTAGTTGAGGTATATCGAGCCTTTTGTGTTTGTATGGCTTTTTATGTCGAAAAATAGCCCGGCGATACTTTCGAAGCTTTGTTATCATGCATTAAAAGAACATTGTACGCCATATTGAATGAATGGTGGGTAGACGTATTACTGCATTAGCCTTCTCTTCAGTCCCCTGGGAGCATCGCTCCATGAGAGCAGGTGTTTTGATTTTACTTACGTTGAACAAAGGTAGCATGCAAACGAAAACATCGAATTTCGATGTTTTCGTTTTGCATGCTACCTTTGTTCAACGTAAGTAAAATTACAAACAATCAAACAGCAGCCCATCTTTATCTATCATATGGGTTGTAGGGCAGAAGGTCGAAGAACAAAGGTCGAAGGTCAAAAGGTCGAAAGGACAAAGGTCGGGTCCAAAGGGTCCAAAGATCTAAGGGACAAAAGGTCGAAACAAAAAATCTGAGTCAAAAGGTCGAAAGGACAAAACGTTGAAAGGACAAAAGGTCGAAGAGTCGAAACAAAACAATCTGAGCTAAAAGGTCGTACGGCAAAAGGCCGAAGGTCAAAAGGTCGAGATAAAAAGGCCGAAGGTCAAAAGGTTGGAGGTCAAAAGGTCGAAACAACAAAATCTGAGCCAAAGGGTCTAAGGTCAAAATGTCGAAGTACAAAAGGTCGAATGTCAGAAGGTCGAAAACAAAAATCTGAGTCAAAAGGTCGAAGGACGAAAGGTCGAAAGTAAAAACGTCGAAGGACAAAAGGTCGAAATTAAAAAGGTAGAAGAACAAAAAGTCGAAAGTGAAAAGGTCGAAAGAGAGAAGGTCGAATGTCAAAAGGTTGAAAGGTCTAAAGGTCGAAACAAAAAATCTGAGTCAAAAGGTCGAAGGACAAAAGGTCGAAACTAAAAAGGTCGAAACTAAAAAGGTCGAAGAACAAAGGGTTGAAAGCAGAGCTTAAAATATTCACCTTCAAGAAGCAACTTCGGTCCGAATTTTGACAAACATCGCATGAATATTCAAAACATAGAATGACATAGTCAGACGACTACTCCACGAACTCATTCATTCGACTGTCACTGAATGTGTTTACTATGTGCAGAAAAAAAACATAATTATCATTGTTTATGTTGATGTTTACCGCTGAAAGTGCCTCGTGGATGAAAATCGGATTCAGTCCTGTGTGATAAATCACTTTACTCATTTGAAACGTGTTCAGATTTCAGATAATTTATCAATATGTAAAATGTGCATAAATATTCAATGACTAATATTCAACTGAATATTGACTGTCCAGAGCCGACTATGAATGTGTCGGAAGTGAACTGACAAATGAAGAAAATGGACTTCACTAAAATTTTCGATTATTTTACACTCTGGTCGAAAGTGGAAATGTCGAAAGACAAAAGATCGAAAGAACAAAAGATAGAAATTCCGGTTGTTGGACAAAAGGTCGAAGGTCGAAAAAATTAGGCAAAACGTCAAGCGTTGATCAACCATTATTTTGCACATTATAATATTGCATTGTTGACTTTTTCTTTCTTTTAGCCATAGGTCGTTCTTTAAAGATTCGCATATTTATATTTATTTGTGTTTCACCTGATTATATTTTATTGATGAATTTTTCATTCTTTTATTTAACCTTCGGGACTCGCACCGTTTGCAAAAAGTACAACGCATTGAGTAAAAATGAGATATCGTTTTAGTCAGTTGACCAATTTGCACCAAACCACCATGTATTCCTCAAAAAATAATATATAGCTAAATATAGCTTAATAAAAGGCTCAGGTGCACTGGGAAAAGTGACCAGTAATGAATTATTTATTTATTTCATTAACAATTCATCCTAAAGTTACGCGGTTTTTTCTATATCATTTCTGATAATAACCTCGGAGGTAATTCGCAGTTCTCACTCACCTATGGTCGTAGGTGGCCACCAGGCGGCCTTCCGGAAAACCCGGAACGTTCGTAAAAATGGTCATTTTGTGAAGTTCATCCGAGAGCAGCGCATTTTTTTCTCAACCATTTCGGATGAGGATGTTTGAGCTTAAACACTCATACTGCTATGACCGAGGATGGCCACCAGGCGGCCTTCCGGAAAACCCGAAAAAGTCCGTAAAAATGGTCATTTTGTGAAGTTTGTCCTAGAGTAGCGCAATTTTTCCTAAACCATTTCTGATGGTGATTTTGGAGATATTCCACAGTTCTTATTCTGCTATAACCGTTAGTGGGCCTTCCGGAAAATCCGGAACATCCGTAAAAATGGTAATTTTGTGTAGTTCGTCCTAGAGCAGCGCAATTTTTCTAAACCATTTATGATGGGGATGTTTGAGCTAAAACACATTTCTCACACTGCTATGACCGCAGGCGGTCTTCCGGAAAACCCGGATCGTCCGTAAAAATGGTCATTTTGTGAAGCTTGCCCTAGAGCAGCGCATTTTTTTCTAAACCGTTTCTGACAATAACCTTGGAGTTAATTCGCAGTTCTCACTCACATATGGCCACCAGACGGTCTTCCGGATAATCCGGGAAGTCCGTAAAAATGGTAATTTTGAAAAGTTTATCCTAGAGCAGCGCATTTTTTTGTAAACCATTTCAGACGGCGATATTCGAGTTAATACACAGCTCCTACTCTGCTACGACCGCAGTGGCCACCAGGCGACCTTCCGGAAAATCCGGAACATCCGTAAAAATGGTAATTTTGTGAAGTTCGTCCTAGAGCAGCGCAGTTTTTCTAAACCATTTCTGACGGTGATTTTGAATGAAATTCTCAGTCATTACTCTGTTATGACCGCAGGTGACCACCAGATGGCCTTCGGGATAATCCGAAACAAACGTAGAAATGATGATTTCGGAAAGTTTTTCCTAGAGCAGCGCATTTTTTTGGTCTTGAAGATATTTCAAAATCTTAATCAGCTATGACTGCACGTGGCCACCAGCCGGCCTTCCGAATGATTTGGAAAACCCGTAAAATGGTCATTTTGGATGGTTCGTCCTAGAGTAGCGCATTTTTTTCTAAGACATTATTGATAATGGTCTTAGTGTTAATTCACAGTTCTTACTCTGCAACGGCCGCAGGTGGCTACCAGACGGCCTTTCCGCAAATCTGGAATGTCCGTGAATGGTCGTTTTGTACAGTTCGTCCTAGACAAACGATTTTCTTCTAAACCATTTCTGATAATGACCAGGAAATTGGTCAATGCTCTTCACGGGAGCATCCATAAATTACGTAACGCTTAGAGGGGGGAGGGGGTTTGCCCAAAGTGTGACAATCCATACAAAAATTTCAGATGCTTCATACAAAAAGTGTGACATAGGGGGGAGGGGGTGTGTTTTGTAAATTGCCAATTTTCACCTTCGCCAAAGGTATAATAATAGCCCAAAAATATATGTACTACGCAAACAAATGAATAATGAATTCTATCATAATACTACCTAAATAGTAGTCTTTGGTGATAATAACCACACTAAAAATTCGAGAGATATTGGTCTTATTTGGCCAAGAAGAAGCTATTTCAGCTAAAAAACTTTGTTGGGATGTGATAGGAACGCAAAATACGGAATTCTAATTGGATGTAAAAATTAAGTTTTTCCTGCATTTCCAATACTAACAGTTACTGTTAGACTAGTCAAGTTGAAGGTACAGGATTGAAATGGAAATGCTACGGAAATCCATTTCCTGTTCTAGCGATTGCTGTAACACGAGAAGTATACAAAAAGATACAAAGTAGGTGAATGAAATGGGCCAAGGCATCCTGTGTATGAGGCAGAAACGGTAGTTATATGACACACTTTGCTGAACACATTGGTTTTCAAATCCCAAATAACTGTAAATGACGGCACTTTTAAATATCGTGCGACATTTAACAAAACTAGTTAATCCATATATCACCACCCAGTGGATATAATCCAATCTTAACAGTTTTCAGAATAATGGGTTTAATCCTCGAGCAGAAGAAGACGGCCGCTCTCTAATATCACAGATCTGGGATTATATATACAATCAAACTGGTGGTCTCACATGTACTATCACTACTATACGGATCAATTTTAAACTTCACAATATTTCAACATATTGGCAACATAGGGACATGGCAGGTATTTCCGTCCTTCGTCGTAGGGGCTAAAACCAACGAAAGCAACGTACATTTGCTAGATCTCCACTATAGCAGAACGTTTCTCCTGAGCTTACGATTTGGTACGTATGAGTTTTTCAAAAAAGCGTCTTTTTTTATTGGTTTTCGAGACTATGACGAACAGACGAAAATACCTGCCGTGTCCATATCTCTCATATACACTAGCGTCGCCTTACGGCTTGATTCTGAACTAAACAGTTTCTCAACATATGGGTTTCCAATGCTCGAACAACTTGGAAATGGCAACTTTCCAAAACCAATAGATTTCCCGTAACACGGTAGATCACTTTGACGTAGTGTGTTGCGGTGTAAGATCTACCAAACAGAGCCCTAGCTTAATCCATTTTTCTAGCTAGGGCAATAGGTTGAGGTAATTAAGGATTTATCGTATTTAGTCCCCGCTACCAACAGCAGTCTCAGAAATAAAACATAATAAATGTTACCTTGCAGACAGTTGAAAGACTCGAATTCCTCTTGTTTGAGGCTAGACTGTATGCAGCGGAAACAACTTTTCAAGCAATTAGTTAAAAACTCAAAGGTGCAGCCCAATCGGGTTGTACGCAAAGGTGACGTAGGACAACGTAGCTATACGAAATGGAGGGTATTTTTTATTAGATGAACCAGTTGGATGAACCAGCCGTGAAAAAGGAATGGCTCATCGGCCGCATCGCCACTGAAGTCACTCGTCTATCTTTCAGTGGATATCATCAGAATCCTAGAAGACATTATGCTCAAAAATGCCCGGAATAAAGGAAAAATAAGCAGAATCGGAGGTGGCGCGAAACCAAACACAAATATATTAATTTGCAACGTTCGACTTCCGCCCGCAATGGAAGCGTACATGCATCGTTTTCTATAGCGCTGGTGGCAACGTGAGCGGGACTTCAAGAATAAATTACAAACAGTCCTTTTCAGGACTTAAACTATTTATCCAAGAAGAGGTTTTGACCGTTAGGAAAATGGTTTATCCAGACAAACAGACTGTTCGGCTGTTTAGACGACAATGACGATTTTGGAAAGATTTGTTGTTTTTAATAATGCGCCATTTGAAAAACTAAGGCAGCTAAACGACATTTTTCACTAAGATGGCGTCTTCATCGATTTGGCCGTCGTCGACGGAAAGTGAAATTTTCTGGCAAGATTCTTTGGTTTTGTTTCGTTAGTCATTAGAAATGATATCGATTTTTTCCGGGTTACCATCGTTTGGCGACGACAGAAAGTTGCCCTTTGGTAGCACAACCACAAGCGCGTCGGAGGGAGATGATGCAATGAGTTTGTTCAAATGGATGGCGTCAGTAGTAGGGTAAAAGTTCCGATAGTCGTGGGTGTTCCTATAGTTGCGGTAGTGGTGTTTTTACACAATCCACATAATAATCGCAGCAACCCATATAGTCTATCAATTAATTGTCCTGTCATTACGCGAAATAAAAGAAAACAGATTAAGAATTGCATCAAAATCGGTAAAGTATCATTAAAATACCTTATTTTCTTCTCTGCTTTGCACCAATAGTTGCGGTAGTGTTCCTATAGTTGCGAGTCCCGTATGAAAACAATGGAATTCGCAACTATAGGAACACGAACTAAAAAATACCTTAACTATTGGAACACTGCACCAATAATTGGAGGTACCATTTTAGGCAACAATGGTAGATTCTTTCGTGATTGGATCAATCTTCGTTTGAAAATTGATTGAGGAGCTTTCGAATGTACACTTGAGGTAAGTGAAATAAAGTACAGACTTGGAGTGAGCAAAAAAATAGTGATTGAACGTGCTTAGTTCCTCCACTATTGGGTCTTTTACCCTAGTCAAATGGAATTTCCTCACAAGATTTTGATTATGTTTTGTTGTAGTTGAGGATTGAAAAGCTCCATTATTGGAAAAATATCGGTTCTTTACAGTTCCATTATTTTACACAAGGGTAGTTTAATCCGGGATGCAAGAATGTTCATCAAAGTCCAAAATTAATAGTTTGGCGTTGACAGAAAGTTACCCTTCGATAGCAAAATCATAAGCGCGCGTCGGTGAGTGACAACGCAACAAATTTGTTCGAATGAATGGAATCGCTCACAGCAACCGAACTATCACGCCAAACGCCGGTTCCACGGAAACAGTCCATTTTGCAATCAACCCTTTCTGTTCAGAAGATGCTGGTCCTGAGAAGGGCCAATTTTGTGTCCCCAATGCACCTTTCCAATAACTAACTGCAACCCAATGCTTGTCGAAACGTTAGGGTTAGAATTCTACTTCGTGCTGTTATTGTTCGACGACCACTCGATGAGTTTTCGCCAAGACGCCACAATAAAGAATAAATTTTCAGCATCGCCACTGCATCGCACGGGATCGAAACAGCCGTCATTTTTGTAATCAGCCCTTTCTTCACATAAAATGCTGGTTTGTTGAGGTTGAATGACGACCACCAACGCAGACTTCCACCACCAATTCGATGATTTTCCTTTGAAAATGCTACCAGAGCGCCTTCGTGCTGCTGTGTTCGCTCCGCTGCGTCCGCTCTGCGTAAAATCTTATTTAACCGCTCTCTGCGAAATCCCGATCAAAATGGCTCGCGCGCGCTGGAAAGCAGCTTTCTTGTATTCAATAAATTAAGCCCGTTAGCTCCGCCCCTTTGTGGTCTGATATAGGTGTAAATATAATGTGCACTCATAACGATTAATGAAGGGGCGGGGCTAATGGAATTACTTCATTAGATATAGTGGCGTAGCTAGAAAATTAGTCTGGGGATGGGGGGGGGTGTTCCGAACATTTTATTTTCGAAAAAAAAATTTGTTCTGAAAATTTTGTCTTTGGGGGGGGGGGTTGTCCAAAACCACCCTCGTGGCTACGCCACTGATTAGATATAAGAAAGCTGATTATCGACGCGCGCGAGCCATTTTGATCGGGATTCCGCAGACAACGGACCGTTCGGAGAATTACAAATTCTAAAAATCCTATGAAATTTTCTCGCAAGATTCTGAATTTTGTTATGAGATGTTGTTTATCTAAGATGCGTATTGTTGCGAGGAATGACAACAGAAATTTGACTCAAGACGAAGTTTCTCCATACTACAAAACATTATCTTTCGGCATCTGTCTGTCCGAGCGACGTTCACCGATGGGTGGTTGCTGTAGAAAGTTTCCACTGAGGTGGCGTCTTCATTGATTTTATACAAAAGAAGGTTGACCCGACTATCCGAAATAAACTTTCTTCAAACTGAAAAGCTCAATCGTAAATAGCGAGTTTGATAGCGCGTCGGAGGGAGATGATGTAGTAAATTTGAATGGATACGATCACTAACAGCAACCAAGCTACCACGCCAAACCCGATGCCACCGAAACAGTCCATTTTCGCAATTAACTCTTTCTTTTCGTAAAATGTTGGTCCTGAGAAGAACCAATTTTCTTTTCCCAATTCCCATTCCAATAACTAACTGCATCCAATCGCTTGTCGACATCTTGCATTGCAACTGTCCGACCGCCACTTGATGATTTTTCGGTAAGCCTCCAAAGGTTGAAATAAATTTACAGCATTGCCACACTTCCACCCACTTCGTGCTGCTGTGTCCGCTCCGCTGCATCGAATGTCGAACCGCTTTCTGTAGAATCCCGATCAAAATGGCTCGCGCGCGTCGAACAGCAGCTTTCTTGTATTTAATAAATTAAGCCCGTTAGCCCCGCCCCTTTGTGAGCTGATATGGGTGTAATAATGTGCACTCATAACGATTAATGAAGGGATGGGGCTAATGGAATTACTTTAGATATATGTAAGAAAGCTGCTTTTCGGCGCGCGAGAGCCATTTTGATCGGGATTCCGCAGACAACGGACCTTTCGGAGAATGATAAATTCTAAGAATTCAATGAAATTTTCTCGCAAGATTCTGAATTTGGATATGAGATGTTGTTTATCTAAGATGCGTATTGTTGCGAGGAATGACAACAGAAATTTGACTCAGGACGAAGTTTCTTTATATTACAAAACATTATCTTTCGGCATCTGTCTGTCCGAGTGACGTTCACCGATGGGTGGTTGTTGTAGATAGTTTCCACTGAGGTGGCGTCTTCATTGGTTTTATACAAAAGAAGGTTTATACGACTATCCGATATAAACTTTCTTCAAAGTGCAAAACTCAATCGTAAATAGCGAATTTGATAGCGCGTCGGAGGGAGATGATGTAGTGAATTTTAATGGAATCACTAACAGCAACCACGCCGAACCCGATGCCACCGAAACAGTCCATTTTCGCAATTAACTCTTTCTTTTCATAAAATGTTGGTCCTGAGAAGAACCAATTTTCTTTTCCCAATGTTCCTTTCCAACTAACTGACACCACAATTTGTAATAAATTTTCAGCATCGGCATTGGCGGTGCGGGATCGCCACAGTGCTATTTTTAAGGTCAACCTTTTCTTCATATGAAATTCTGGTTCGTTGAGGATGAATGATCTGCAACAACACATCGAGCATTACCACCAATGCGATGGATTTTCTTTGAAAAGCTTACTAGCGCCTCCGTGATGCTGTGTCCGCTCCGCTACGATCGCTTTGATGCGTCTGCTATGCGTAAAATCTTGTTGAAACTGAGGATTAGATCCAAACCCGCAAGTGATTGATTTTTGATGTCTGTGCTAGTGATGCATGTACGTGATTGGTTAGTTTACCTATTTCTAAACTAGTAGCGCCACATTGCGGATGAATTTCAAGCTAATTAGCTATTGTATTCCAATCCTCGAACAACTTTGTAGAAGACGGCAACTTTCTAATTCCCACAGATCCCGAGATATCTAACCAAACTATTAACTCATATACACTAGTGCCGCCTTACGGCTGATTTCTGAACTTAACAGTTTTTCAACATATTGGTTTCTAATCCTTGAACAACTTTGTAGAAGACGGAAATTTCCTAAATCCCATAGATCTCGAGATATCGAACCAAACTGGTATTTTCATGTACACTAGCACCGCTCAGTGGGAGAACTATAAATCATTTTTTTCTTGACTCATAGGGCCACATGGGATTATAGATGGATTTAGATTTTTTCAGAGTTTTTAGAGTTTTTAGAATTCTTATAAGAAACATTGCGCCATTTGTTGTGAAGATGGACTATTTTCACCGGTGTTCCGTTGGTTCCGGATCTTCCGGAGGACCAGCAGAAGATCCATTGGATTTAAAAAAAGTTATTTTCCCGAAAAAATCACGTTGATATAATTTGAATTGGCTTCATATTAACGGATTTTAGGGCTGTTGTACTTTTTACAACACGCGAGTTCTCGTGTTATGAAAGTTGAAGCGAGATGCGGAAGGTTAAAGGCTGGTCATTCGAGTTTCGCACATTAAAATTTATTTGTGTTTAACCTAAATTTCATTTTTGATTCTTTTCTTTCTTTTATTCATAACCTTTTCTTTCGAGTTTGGCGTTTTTATACCGCATATGAAATACCAACACTTGGAAACATTACATTGTAGAATTTTCCTTTTGTTGAAACATAGGCTATTCTTAATTTTATCAAAGCATTGCTAGGCTTTATTAACTTTAATTGTAATTCCGACCAACCGACCCGGCTACAAAATAAGGTCTATGATTGGAAGCTCGGTACCTGGAATGTCAGGACCCTAAATGAATCTGGGCGAGTGAGCCTTCTGGTTCGTTAACTGCAGAAGGTTGGAGTAAACGTGGCCGCTATTCAAGAAGTCCGATGGCCTAGAACCGGAGAACGTGAATTCTGAGCCGTGGACCCCACGACCGACACTGCATTCAAGCATAACATCTATCACAGCTACGGCGGAAAAGCAGAGCATGGAGTTGGTTTCGTAGTGATGAGCAAGCAGATGAAGCGAGTGATGCGGAAACCCATTAGCTAATCAACGTTTACGCACCGACAAACGATAAATCCGACGACGTGAAGACACGTTTTATGAGTGTCTTGATAAAGCCTATGGAGAGTGCCCAAAGCATGACGTGAAAATTGTTATCGGGGACGCTAACGCTCAGGAGGACCAATTAGAGGTCCGTCCCTAATTGGCAAGGAGGGCCTTCGCTCCGCTACCAATGACAATGGCCTACGGCTAATAAATTTCGCTACTGCCAGAGGGATGACCATCAGTAGCACCTACTTTTGCACGAAAGAACGCGAAAACATACCTGGAGACACCCAAATGGTGAAACTTGCAATCAAATAGACCATGTTCTGGTGGATGGACGCCATTTTTCGGATGTTTTCGATGTGCGGACCTACCGAGGTTCGAACATTGACTCTGATCACTACCTCGTTGTCAGCAAAATTCGATCACGGTTGTCAACTGTATCGAACGAAAGATCACAGCGAACGATGCGTTACAATATCCAGCGATTGTCGGCGGAAGGACTACCTGAGTACCTGAGTCTGAGTACCGCCAGAAGTTCGACGAACGGATAAGTGCAACGATCTATGGGAGTCGATCCATGGAGCGGTGAGCACAACAGCACGAGAAGTGGTAGGCAATGCACAGAGGCGACCCAGGATGGATCGGTTCGATGTGGAGTGTCAGAGAGTTACAGACGAGAAGAACGTTGCCAGAAGCAGGATGTTGGTGTCGAGTACCCGATCGAATAGAGATCGGTACAAAGAAGCAAGGGCAGTCGAAAAACAGGAAGAAGGAAGAAAAAAGAATATGAAGAACAAGTGATTAGCGAGGCGTAGGAAAAAATGGAGTAGAACGATATGCGGAGGTTTTATAAGACTGCCAATGGTGTGCGGAGAAAGACAGCGTCACCTCTCGTCATGTGCAACTTCCAACAAGCTGACCGATAAAACCGAAGTGGCTGCCAGGTGGAAGCAACATTTCGAGACTTTGTTGAATAATGGAAGTGACGGTGCATCGGTGAGCAGAATAAATATTAGCGACGATGGCCAAGCTGTGGAGTCGCCTACACTAGATGAGGTTAATAAAGCTTTAAAAGAGCTGAAAAACAATAAGGCTGCGGGGAAACTCCCGGCTGAACTTCTCAAACATGGCAGTGAGCAGCTGTATGAAGTTCTGCACCATATGTATTAAACAAATATGGGAAGACGATGAAATGCCTGCTACGGGCCCTAATAAACTTCCCATGTGTATATTGTTAATATGTTGTATATTAAAAACTTTCTGTAAATAACAAAGCTCATTAGATAAGTATCAGTTACGAATTGTGTCCACTTACGTTTAGTATTCTTATTCCCTTCGTTTTTCCTAGTTTTGTTTCATTATAAGTGTAGTTCTAAACCTGTGTGCGATTTTCGTCCATAGAAAAGTGGCCAACTGACGATCCTTCCTCCGACGATTACAGGATGTCGGTGTAGCCGACCAATAATCTGAGGTCAGTTTCGGAAAATTGATGAGCTGGCTATTATTTTGGGTATACAAACATGTGAATTTGGTTGAGAAATGCCTGAGATATTACTAAGTCAATTCCGGATCAATATACCGTAAGTTAGATTTTTTGGAGCACTGTACTGCCGTGAACCGCGTATCTGTCCCATTCATATTGGACAAATATGCGATTCATGGCAGTGTAGTATGAAGGTTAACGATTGGAAGCCACCAAAGTAAAGACACACATACTTACATACGGATTGATTCTATTATAATGGAAGAACTTTATCATCAGCTATGAATTTTACGACTAGGAGGCCATGTGATATAGAAATCAAATCAATATGTTTTGCCTGTCATTGTTTTAATTTGTTTGTCGATAATCCGCTCTCTTTTATTTTCATCCTTTTTATACAAAACTGTTTTCATGTTTCATTTAACTACAACCACATGATAAAATTACAATTAAATTAGTTTGTAGCATTTCTGTTCACCAGCATATTCCCTATTCATTCATTGTTTGCATTCGCGCTTTATCGCTGGGAATGTGGTCAGCTGCATGTATACGAGCCCCGTTGATGGACTCACTTTTGTTCGCGTTTTGGTTTTATTCTACTGCTTGTTTAGTTTACTCTCTGGTTACCTGTTTCAATAATTGTTTTTTGTTCCTATGTGTATTTTACAATATCAATGCGATATACTTTTTTTTATACATTGCTCAGCTCTTTCAATTGTTTCGCAATCGACTATTATGTCGTCTAGCTGTGTGGCTATTTTCTCTATGTGTTTTCGATCTCCGTGAGGTTAATGTTAAATATTATTTGTAATTTAAGATGATGTTGACTGTTTATGTTTATGGTACAATGAAAAATACTTTGGAATCCTTCGCTCGTTCGCAGAATGGTTACCTTGAGGATATTTTTGCGAATAAATACATCAGGCAACATATTGTTTTTTTTTCCAAAAAGTGAAAAAAAATTCACTCTGTTCATGGTGCAAACAAATCAATCTACAATAATTTTCATTTGTTCTTCGAATTTGGGTTATGTTTTTGAAAATTTTCGCTGTCTTATTCAGTTTTAGACAACACACTTTTTTGTGAATGATAATCCCTTTTAAATAAATTGAGATTTCAAGACACGCATACTATATTGACATTGCGCTGTGACTGCAAGAAACAAGCCATTTTCGAATATTTTAATCTCTGGAAATCATATTTGGATTGTGGCTGATTTACGTTTTCATTGCCAAAGTACGCCGCGGGAACATACGATGGAATTAAAATTTATTAAACTGCATCGCATGAATACAGCATGCGTCCCTTTGCTGCAGCATCCACCTCCAATGTGGGCCTTCAATCATTAAACCGCCCCAAAACTCGTCGATAATGAACGAATAATTAATTATTGATAATGGGTTAAAAACGAACGATCGACATGAAATTACCTCCGCATCCCTTTGCCCCGGACATACCATTGCAAGTGTTTTCGGTAAATGCTGGGGAAGACACGTCTGATTTTCGTTGGAATTGTTTTTACGGTTGTTTTTCGCGAACGAAGCGCGAGCGCTATCAAAATTTAATATTTTCACATCTGGATTGTGAACGAGCGAGCGAACTCGTATGCTTTCACACCTTCGATAAAATAGGGCATTCATTCGTAACGCAAAATAACCAATAGGGGACCTACTAGAGTCTAAATATTACAAATGTTACAATTACTTTCTAGGAGAGATCGACTATGATTGTGATATTTGAGCTTATGGTTTTCAGTCTTCTTATGCTCAAAACGGGTTTTATGTTTTTATCCGACGTTTCAATTACATATATAGTACCTTTATCAAGTAGTTAACTAAGTCCCGTTTTATTGTTACATTGTCTTAGCATAGAACGTTTTGTTAACTCCTTGATAAAGGTACAATATATGTAACCGAAACGTCGGATAAAAACGTAAAACCCGTTTTTGAGCATAAGAAGACTGAAAGCCATAACCTCAAATATGTTACAATTACTAGTAGCTGATAACCAGTTCTACATTTCCATACCACTCTCTGCATATTTACCTTCATCGGATTTACATTTATTTTACAAAGACGTACCGAAATGGTGGTCTTTGAGTTTGGTATTTGTTATTTGAAGATGAAAAATTATGTAACTATAATCCAAATCTACCCAATCTGTTCACTTTATAAAAACGTTATCATTGCATATAGCAATTTTCAACCAATTTTAGCGCTAAAGTTTAATTTAGAAAGTTATGACGAAAATAGTCTACCAAATCACAAGGCCTGGCAGCTGGGCTAACTATGCGAAAGACAGTACATAGCGGAATTTGGGGCAAGTGTGCCACCTTAAGCACTTTGTTCAGTAACTTTTGAAAAACTCTTTGTTAAAACTTGGATATGGTTTCAATACCAATTTACACTTATATTTTCACTAATGATTGAGTCCCAGAAAAAATAAATGCAAAAAAGCTATTTCTGAAGCGTTTTAAAAATGGTTATAAATAACGAGTTTTTTTGGGCTACGGGGCAAGAGTGCCACCCATATGGGGCAAGACGGCCACCTAGATAATATCAAAGAATTTAAAGGAAAAATGAATATATTAGCAGGTATATGCTAGGGGTATCCAAAAGGAAGCATTTCATACATTTTTAAGTTTACCGTTATTGAGTGTGACTTTGAAAAACGGATTTATTGTACGTACCAAATTTTCAATAAATATTTTTGACATAACTATTCATGTTACTTTACAAAAGTGTCATTCAAATATTGAGCAACGTAAACAATGGTCGTTTGGGATCGTCCATAAATCATGTCACGCATAAGGAGCGAGGAAACGTGATGGTCAATACAACAGTTTTTTGAGCTCTCATACAAAAAGTGTGACATGGTGGGGAGGAGGGGTTTGAAATCCCGCGTAACATATGATAAAGGCGGATAAACTATTTGTATATGCCGGCTTTTGTGTTAATTATCACTTTCTGCGTGACATAATTAAGGGACGTTCCCTTCGCCCAAGACCCAAGGCTGCACCTCAGAAAGTCTCAGAATGACAATTTCCTTCATTTTTCAATGCTCAGCGGTTGAATCTGTGAACCCTTGAAGTATACGGTTCTGGTTTCTGCATGGAAAAATTGTCCACCTTTCAAATGGAGAATCATTATATAGTGAATAGCGTGTTATGAGATTGAAATATAATTAATGGTTTTCTTGATTTCGTCTTTTTATTCAAAAAAGCAAAACAAAACAAAAGCAACTTCAACGATAACAAAACAATCATTTCATGACTACTGTTTAATACTAAATTATTTGTTTTTGCTTGTAAAATGAAAATTGTTATAAATGTAAATATTGTAAATAATGAGTACACAAACCTGTAAATAAAAACATAACTTACACTTCACAACACGCAATACACAAAAAACACTAAAATAATACTTACCTTATTATTCCACACACGCACCCACTGTGCGCAACATCATAAACCAAACATGAATGTAGTATAATATTAAGGATTTGTTGTATGTGTTAGATTGCAAAACGTAAATAAAGATAGATACAAATCGTCCGTCGCGAGTTTCAGTCGACGAAAGGGCAAACTGCGAATTATCACTAGATAAGGTCCGAAACAGTTCCAAAATTAATTACGCGCGCACGGGGTGAAGTGAATATCATCAGGAAGCGATTCACAGTGACAAAGTGACCCAATTTTCGGAAGAAAGTGAAGCGATTAGTGGAAGAAGAAATTAGACATTGCGGAGGAGCGATCAGGAACAAACGAGAGGAATAGTAGCCGTACACGAACGGCGAGTGCTTGAACATTTAATGGTCCTTCGAGCCGGATGTGAATCAGTGCGGAAAAACACCCAAATGGGAAAAGTGCGAAATTGAAAGCTAAAAGTGTACATGAATTGCAAATGGCCTTTAGTGTATGAAAAGTGTAGTAGCGTCCCCGGTCAGTACCATTTTGTTCTAAAGTGATCGAATTGCAACAAAACCACAGAGCAAATAAACCTATCAATCGCCCATTGAAGTAGTGTCATTGACGGTAGTGTGTGCGAATGTAAACAAGATCAGCTGTGCTGTGAGATCGTTGCTGTTGCTCGGCGGCTTCGTGTGGGAAAAGTGCGGTGTGTCTGAACAAAGATTTGTTGAAAAAATAAATTGTTTCCAAAAGTTTTGTTGCGATTTGAAAAAGTCTTCAAAATCAAAAATAGTGGCACATAAAATTTAACGCACGACCGGAAGTGACGCTACAAAACCAAAATGGCTGAAGAGTTGCAAAGAAAAAAGGCAAATATAATCGATTCGTTGACGTTATTGGAGCGATATGCCAAGGAGTATGAAACAGATTCCAAGCTGAAAGGGCATGTGGAAGCGTGGTCGAAACGTTTGGAGAAGCTGTACGATCAGTACCAAGAAATCGCAGTGCAACTGGAAATACTGTCAACCGAAGACAACCCGATTGACCTGAAGCAAGAGCGAATGAAGATTGATGGCAAATACTATGCGCTCTCCGCCTTCTACCTAAGTAAGTTGTCCAAACCTTCTACTTCTTCCTCTAGCAATGCTATGCCACCCGCTCAGTTGTTTCGAGTAAAGCTTCCTGAGCTAAATCTGCCTAAGTTCAGTGGAAGGTTGGAGGATTGGTGCGTGTTCCGGGATTCATTCGAGTCCACCATCGGTTCCCAGGTGATATCAGCGCGGTGGAAAAGATGCAGTACCTTAAAGGGGTTGTGGAGGGAGAAGCAGCCCGTATCCTTGATCCTATTAAACAAACTGAGCCAGGATATACCTATGCTTGGAGAACTCTTCGGCTTCGGTTCGAAAATAAACGTCAGCTGGTCAAATGCCATAAAGAGCCTCTTCGACACCCCAGCAATGAAGCGCGAATCAGCAGAAGAGTTGCTGACGCTCGTAGACCATTTTGAGCAGCAATTATCCGTCCTCAAGAGCCTTGGTGAACCCGCAGACAAGTGGAGCTCTCTCCTGGTGTACCAATTGTCAATCCGTCTGGATCACCACACACTTCGGGAATGGGAGAGCTATTGCACAAGGCTCGACTCGGAAAATATCGCCTCGGTTTTGGGAGGAATCGCCAAGACGGAAGATTTGACCGTTGATGAATCCACGACCATGCCTTCGTACGTCACAATGGTCAACTTCTTGCAGAATTACGCTCGAGTTTTGATTGCAGTCGCTCCTACCAGTCCATCACCACCACCTCTGCCCCGCTTCAAGTCTAAATCAACGAAATCCTTCGCTTATCCTGCAACAGCCACTGCAGTATCGTCCAGTAGTTCATCCGTTCAAGCTTCCACCGTTGGAATTCCAGCAAAGCCATGCGCCAAGTGCGGTCAACATCACTATCTCTACCACTGCTCGGACTTCCGGAATCTAGACGTCGGTCAGCGGATGGATTTGGTAAGACAGAAAAGACTTTGTATGAATTGTTTACGATCAAGTTCCCACTTTGCCCGGAACTGTACCAGTCAGGGATGCCGGATGTGCTCCAGAAAGCATCACACTCTTCTTCATACGCACGAAGATTTCCAACATCCTTTTGGTGGACAATCCAGTAGAGTTACACAACCAGGTTCCCAAGTATCCACTCAGTCAGCTTCGCAACCTTCCATCCAGCAAGAACTCCCCGCTACCATCACTGTTAACCAAGCCGATGTTCAAGGTGCTTCCGTAGCACCGCAATACGCTCTCGTATCACATGTCAAGGAACCGTGCCCGGGATTCGTTCTCTTGCCTACCGCGCTCGTAAACATCCGAGATGGTAAGGGAAGCACCAAGGTTGCACGCTGCTTGTTGGACTGTGCATCTCAACGGAATTTTATCTCGAGAGCTCTTTGCGAACGACTTCAAATCTACGATCTCGTCTCCCACATTCCATCGTTATTAGTGGAATTGGAAACAAGTCTGTCTCTGTCGAATACCAATCCACAGTCACGCTTATGTCTCGAGTCGCTCCGTTCTCGTTGGATACCTCCATGCTCGTTCTTCCGTCGATAACAGTCAAGCTCCCGCAATTCACCGTAGATACACGTAGCTGGTCGATTCCTCCACACGTGGATCTTGCCGATCCTAGTTTGCTGTGTCTGGAAGCATTGATCTGATTCTGGGTGCAGCACATTTCTTCCAAGTACTCCGATACGGACGGATAACCATCGGAGAACAGCTGCCGTTGCTGCAGAATACCGAGTTTGGTTGGGTGATTTCCGGTGAGTGCATGCTGAATGATCATGACCATGCAAATCCTTGCACCTGCCAGTTCAGCAACCCATGTGCTATCGAAGAGCTAGTCAACCGATTCTGGCAGCTAGAAGAAGTGCAGGACAACCGAGGCTGGTCTCCCTCGGAACGATTCTGCGAAGAACACTTCATCCGGAATACCACGAGAAATACACATGGTCGCTTCATCGTCAAACTACCCAAGCGCGAAGAGCTTCTGATGCAGCTGAAGGACAACCGATACAATGCAACCCGCCGCTTCTATAGTTTGGAGCGGTCTCTGGAAACGAATCCGGAGAAGAAAATATTGTATCACAAGTTCGTCAAGGAGTACTTGGAGCTCCGCCACATGCAGGAGGTTGACCCCGGGGAATTCAATATACAGCCACAGTATTTCCTGCCTCATCATGCCGTAATGAAAATGGACAGCTCCACAACAAAACTTTGACGCTTCTTGCCGCTCAAAATCAGGCCTCTCTCTGAATGATGTTCTGCTTCCTGGTCCAACCATCCAAGACACCTTAGTCAAGATAATCATGCGCTTCAGATTACCTCAATTTGTTGTCGCTGCCGATATTGAGAAGATGTTCCGACAGATCCTGGTCCACCCGTCGGACCAGCCGTTGCAGCGAATCCTTTGGCGTGATGATCCCGATTCACCGTTGAAAATGTTCAGTTGTGCACCGTTACGTATGGTACTAACAGTGCTCCATTCCTGGCAACCAGAGTGCTTCAAAAGTTAGCAGACGACGAAAAGGATAAATTCCCACAGGCAGCGCATATTTTGCGTCACGACTTTTATGTCGACAATCTTCTTTCTGGTTCTGATGAGGAAAGCTCTCTCGCCGTGACCTGTGGACAGTTGATCACAATGCTCGCTTCAGCAGGTATTACCATCCGGCAATGGTCATCCAACAGTCCAGTTGTTCTTGAAACCATTCCGCCGGAACTTCGCGAAACAAAGCACACTAAGAGATCTGGACCACGAAGCGTCCATCACAACGCTCGGTCTGAGGTGGGAGCCATCGACAGACTTCCTATTGTTCAAGCCACCTCACTGGGTTGAATTCCCGGTGCTCAGCAAACGAGCGCTAGCGTCACAGATCAACAGTCTTTTCGATCCGCTGGGTTTTGCATGTCCAACAATTGCGAAGGCAAAATGAAGCTCAAGTTCTTTGGAAACTACAACTCGATTGGGATTCACCCGTTCCTCATGAGTTTGGACAAGACTGGCTAGATTTTAAGACTAAACTGTCCGGCTTCGAACAACTCCGCATTCCTCGACACGTTATAAGTCCCGTCTTCAAAAGAAAAGAACTGCACGGCTTTAGCGATGCTTCTCAGATGGGATACGGAGCTTGCGTATATTTGCGTTCAATCCATAGTGAGAACCAGTGCACGGTTCGTTTGCTCATTGCAAAATCCAAGGTCGCTCCCGTCAATATCAAGACTATCCCTCGTCTAGAGTTGTGCGCAGCACTGCTCTTGTCGAAACTTCTGGGTCAGGTTCTGGAGAATATCGACAATACGGTTTCAATTTTCCTCTGGACGGATTCCACCATCGTTCTGAACTGGATTTCCGGAATACCTCAAACCTGGGCTCCATTCGTTGCGAACCGTGTGGCAGAAATACAGGAGCTGACTGTTAAAGCTACATGGAACCACGTACCATCACAAGACAATCCAGCTGACTTCATCTCTCGAGGAATGGATCTCGACGAACTTGTGGCATGTGCACTGTGGTGGCATGGACCACAGTGGCTTAGATTTTGCAACGTGTCCGTGGCCGGAGAAATACATTCCCAAAGGCGAACATCAACGAAGAAAGACGACAAGTAGTAGCTTGGCAGGCAATCGAAGAAGATAAAGAGGATTTAATCTACCGTTATTCCAATCTTGGTTATCTCCTCCGAATCGGTTCTTGGCTCCGTCGATTCTGCGACAACTGCGTTCGCAGCAAGAATAAGGAACCACTAGCAACAGGATTCCTTTCTCCGGAAGAAATCGATCGTACGCTTATTACACTAATTCGTCGAGTTCAGCAGCTCCATTTCAAAGAAGAATACCGCCTGCTCAATTCAGGTCAACCGGTGGGTCATCAGTCGAAACTTCGCTTCCTTCATCCAGAAGTGGTGAACGGAATAATCAGAGTTGGAGGTCGTCTACACAACGCATCAATATCTATCGACGAGAAGCATCCCATCGTCCTACCGACCAAGAATCGATTAACTGAAATGATTGCAAGGAGGGAGCATCTTAAGACTCTCCACGCCGGTCCAAATTTGTTGCTGTCCACTATACGCCAACGATACTGGCCTCTTGGCGGCCGGAATTTAGTGCGTAGAATTGTCCACAGTTGTATGGTCTGTGCACGTGCGAAACCCAGAACTCTTGAGCAGTTGATGGGAAATCTACCGAGTGTAAGGGTCAATCAGGCGTATCCGTTCGAGAACGTTGGAATCGATCTCGCAGGCCCAATCTACGTTCGCACTATGTTACGAAGCTCCCGTATCACCTTATTGAAAGCATACATTGTCGTGTACGTCTGCATGGCAACAAAGGCAGTCCACCTGGACCTTGTCATGGATCTGACTACTGAAGCATTCATCGCCTGTCTTCGACGGTTCACCGGTCGTAGAGGATTCCGCACATATCTACTGTGACAACGGGACAAACTTCGTCGGGGCTCATCGAGAACTGAAGGAACTTCGAAAACTATTCATCGGACAACAGCATCAAGAAGCAGTAGCCAAGGCATGTGCAGAGGATAGTATTCACTTCCATTTCATTCCGCCGCGGTCACCAACATTCGGCGGCATCTGGGAGGCCTGCGTGAAGTCCGTAAAGCATCTGTTGCAAAAATCCTTGGCAATGCCAACTTATCCGAGAGCCAACTTCAAACTGCGCTAGTACAGATTGAAGCCCAATTAAACTCGCGCCCGATTACACCATTACCGATCAACTCATCGGACGAAATGGCCCTCACGCCAGGCCACTTTCTAATCGGTCGGCCCTTAATGCTATCCCAGAGCCAAATCTTCAGAATATTCCCGAAAACCGACTGTCCCGTTGGAAACGTATTCAGTTGCTGACGCAGCACTTCTGGTCACGTTGGCACAAGGATTACTTAGCAACCCTGCAAAATCGATATCGATGGACTAGGGAATTAAGTAATCTGGCAATCAGTTCAATCGTCGCTTTGGTTGATGAGCGTTGTCCGCCGCAGAAATGGCAGCTTGGTCGTGTACTAAGCGTACTACCTGGGACAGACGGGCTCATCAGAGTAGCAAACGTGAAGACATGCACTGGAATAACACAACGCGCCATCGGCAAGCTTTGCTTGCTACCAGTGGAGGTAGAGCCAGCCAACGTAGCTACGTATCAAGAAAACGATGGAAATCCGCCAGTCGAGGGGTCTCCTGGCCCAAGCTCGGGGGAATCGAGCGTGATCCTGGAGCATCTGTAAAGAGGAACAAAGTTCTCCGTTGGGTCCCCGACCCAACGGACAGGACTTGACAATAGATTTCAACCGACGACATCAACATCAACATACATATATCGTTCAAGATCAGTCGTCCAAAAGGGGCGTCGAACTGTGTCACAACCCAGTGTATTTGAAATTTTCATTGGCGGCCGGGATGTTTAATACTAAATTATTTGTTTTTGCTTGTAAAATGAAAATTGTTATAAATGTAAATATTGTAAATAATGAGTACACAAACCTGTAAATAGAAACATAACTTACACTTCACAACACGCAATACACAAAAAACACTAAAATAATACTTACCTTATTATTCCACACACGCACCCACTGTGCGCAACATCATAAACCAAACATGAATGTAGTATAATATTAAGGATTTGTTGTATGTGTTAGATTGCAAAACGTAAATAAAGATAGATACAAATCGTCCGTCGCGAGTTTCAGTCGACGAAAGGGCAAACTGCGAATTATCACTAGATAAGGTCCGAAACAGTTCCAAAATTAATTACGCGCGCACGGGAGTGAAGTGAATATCATCAGGAAGCGATTCACAGTGACAAAGTGACCCAATTTTCGGAAGAAAGTGGCTTGATTAGTGGAAGAAGAAATTAGACATTGCGGAGGAGCGATCAGGAACAAACGAGAGGAATAGTAGCCGTACACGAACGGCGAGTGCTTGAACAACTACAAAGTTCATACTAGTTTTAAAGAAAAGTCAAGTCACCTTCGGATCATTGCCGATTAGTGGGTACACGTTGGACATTAATCTTTGTAACATTCGTGAAATCAAGCATGGCATGCACCACACTTGTTCCACCCCTTACCATGCTCAGATAGAAGGAAACATTTGCCGCACAGATCACATAAAAAATCTTCAAGTGAGTCGTCATCAACTACACGTTTGCGCTTCGTAGATTGCTTTGTATTGGGTTTCTGACGTCTCTTGTGCTTTCTTGATAGTTTCTTTATCCTTCGATGCCTGGGACTCCTTCAAAGCCGTACGGTATGGGCTTGATGTGAGCACTATTGCCTTTTCTTTCCTCTTCCCGGTCACCTTCCGGGTTCGTGTCATGGGTAGCGGAAGTATGGCCTCTGGAGAAACTGCAAATCCTTCGTATGAAGCATGCGATGTTCCAGGCGGACAGTTTTCTTTATCATCAACTGCAGCAACCGAATCCACAGGTTCATAACTGCTGAGTGCCATCAGGTTTTCGTCGTTTTCTTTGTCAGGCGATCCGCAAGCTTCGACGCCATCTCCAGTTGATTGCCGTTGACGTTAATCGGGTTGCTGCATGAAAGGTCGATGTCGGTAACACCAGCAGGTGCAAAAAGATCGTCACTGAACACTTGCCTGCTCCGGGAATCCAATCCCGTCTTGGCAAATCCGGTAATTGCGATTGTTGCGTTGCATGTTTTAATGTAAGTCTTTCCAAAAAGTTCACTCAGCTCATTTACGGTAACGACCTTGCCTGGATTTTCCTTAAGGTATTCGTCGATTGCTCTGGAGAGATGTGTTTTTAATGGCCCCATAAAGGTTACATCCAACGATTGCATCCGGTGACTACAGTGCGGCGCAGCAACAATATCGAACTCGATTCAGTTGGTCGAGTATGTTTAAGGAAGTGATCGAAATATTTGTCGAAGTCAAAACCCGTCATGCATCCACTTTTGTTGGAATGAAACAATGTTTCAGATGTGGCGCTCTTCTTCAAGCCTTCCGGGCAGCCCTTACTTTGCACCGGTCAATGTACAAAAACGATCCATAAAAAAATGAAAAACGATCCATAAATAACATCTTAATGTTTCATAAAACGCTACCATAAATCCATAAAATAGTTTGGGAGATTCCATAAAGGATATTTTTATGATCCATAAAACTTTGAAAAATGAGCCATAAAAACTATATTTTGATCCATAAAATTTCAAATTTGCGCATTTTTTATCGTGTTGATGATCCATAATTTTAGTAATATGATCCATAATTTTGGTCATATGATCCATAATTTTGATATTGTGATCCATAATGTTTGGAAAGAAGGCCAATGAAACTATATTAATTGATCCACACATTTTATAAAATCTATGGATCATTTATCAAAGTTTATGGATCATATCACCAAAACTATGGATCATTTGAACAAAGTTATGGATCAAATGGCCAGAATTATGGATCATATGAATAAAATTATGGATCATATTACTGAAATTATGGATCATCATCATCACATAAAAAATGCGCAAATTTGAAGTTTTATGGATCAAAATATAGTTTTTTGTGGATCATTTTCCAAAGATCTATGGATCATTTGTCATGTGTTTATGGGAAAATAGCAAAAATTGAAATGTTTTTCTTGACCATGTTAATGGAACATATTTCCCTTTTAATTGCTAAATTTTAGCTTAGTTATTGATCAAAAAATTATTCTTTATGGAATCTCCTGAACTATTTTATGGATTTATGGTAGCATTTTAAGGAACATTCAGATGTTAGTTATGGATCGTTTTTCATTTTTCTATGGATCCGTCTTTATTGTTTATATGCAAAAGTATGTTTTGCCAGCCTTCCGTCATTGGAGCTCTTGCAAAAAGTAGCATCGGTGGTACGAAAATTCCGCTCGCTGACATGTTCAAACAGGCCGTTGCCATGATTCCGTGTTCCGCTGATGTTATTCCGCCAACTTTCTTTTTTCCTAGCAGCGCCAGACCCGTGATTTCTTGGTTTGTGGTTCATAGAAGCATAAATTAAGTAAAAATATATAATAAACCGTGTTTTTATTCTAACCGTGCAAATTGATGTTTCGTCCACATTGAATATTCTGCTTGGGGGGAACTTTTGTGGGTTTCCTGTTTCCTTAAGGAGATCGAAAAATCTGTCAACAGCAACTCGATTGACTCGATCCTGAGAGAAAGTTCTTGGTCCCTGGTTCGGAAGCCATAAAACCAATCCCAACCGGCCAGTTCGGTGTCTCGGTTGAACGGATGGTTTATGTTGTTGCGCTCCGCTGGCTCAAACACAAGGCGGCGCACATCACGAGGACCAATTCCGTAGCATCGTTTTTCAAGCTCCAAAATGTGGTTAACCAATTCCTCCTCCTGCCACGCGTTGAAAACAGGCTCGTAACGACTCAAACTCATCTCCAAGCTGGCGCCGGGAGTGTTCTCGTTGAGCTTCAGGTACTTGGCAAGAGTCTTCCTTGGAACTTTGTGTTCTTCAGCAGCTCGTTTCACCGAAGTACCTTTTTCGGTCACGGACCGCACTGCCGTTTCCATTCTGGCCGCTGGCCAACTTTTTCGAGACGAAATTCGCTGGTATTTACGCACCATCCTGATTCACTGTGAACGCAACAAATGTGTTTACGTGTTTGATAGCTTCACTCTCGAGAAAAATAACGAACATAGTAGGTGGCACTTATGCCCCTACTAGTGGTGGCACACTTACCCCAACATTAACAAGTTTCATAAATTAACTGTTTTTCGGGAAAAAAAAAATTTTGTTGACTGAGTCATCGCTAGAAACAATTACTCTTTCATTCAGTTCCACACTGCAATATACACTTTCTCGTTATTTTGCTTGTATGTAATCTGACAACTTATTTGAATTGGATGGAATATTATAAAATTGGTCGCAATTTTGATGCTCATTATAAAATTGCACACTTGCTCCAAACTCCGCTATCACTACTGGGTGAATGGATTTTTTTTCAACAAGACACATATAAGGGGTCGTTCAATAATTACGAAAGCATTTTTCTGGATTTTTCGGACCCCCTCCTCCCCTTGTAAAATTTTTCCCATACAAATTATTTTTTGTTTATATGAAGAGAAATAAAATGACTCCCCCTCCCGCCACGTAATTATTGAACGACCCCTAATACAATATAATCTGATTATTTCAACAGATGAGATAAAAAAACGGAAGCTTGGTTTTGGCCGTCCGACGGCGTTTTGTGACCAAGCAATTCTATAACCAAAGACCGACGGAGTATAAATCTGTCGAAATGGCAACGTGTGAAAAGGTGTGAAATTGTGAAAATAATACTGGCATCACTTTTGCTTGCTTCATACGCTTCATATGGATGAAAAAAAAATGTAAACGACTCGAATTGGAACCGCGTTTGACGATTTGATTGGAAACAAGATGGCGTCTTCGCCGATGTGCAGCAGACGCTAAAAAGTGAAATCAACGAATAAGTGGCCACATTGTTCTGTACCACGATACGAAAGGTTGGAGCGGCCGAACTGAGTAGTAACAACTGGTCAAGATGGACATTATTATTCGGAAGCGTCAGGGAAAGTCCACAGTGCCTGCTGATTGGTAATCAGCCAAAAACAAGTTACTGGAGGTGCTTGCGAAAAACAACTAAAAAATGTCCGAAAGCAAAGAATGCTCGGAAAACCGTCAAGGTCAACAATTCCTACGTCTCTTCTGATGAAGCTGAGCGACGGTCGACCCAAACATTATTAACGACGGCGCGCCTCTCTAGTGCACATCTTGCGTGCACCTCTTTTATTATATACCTTTAGTATTGTTTTCGTTTTGACGTTTTGTTTAAATAAAGTTGTAACTCGTGACAGCGTGTGATTTTTTTATTCACGAGATATATTCCCAAAATTTGGCCACTATCTTTCGCCAACTAAGTTGTTCCGTTGCGTCGGAGTGTCCCCCCAGTCCTACAGGTTATGGGCCCAACACGCTTCCACTGCGCGGAAGAAGTGTTTTTTTTCGGTTCGGTGTGCAGTATGGAAGCGATCAACAAATCTACCAAACTGAACAACCAGTACTGGGCTTCTTGCAAGTTCAGAATGGAGATGATGTTGACCCGCGAGAAATTATGGTACGTTGTCGGAATGTCGAAGCTCAAAAACGGCACAGCACAATGGGACAAGGACGCCAAAAAGGCTCGCGCTACCATGGGGCTGTGTATCGACGAAAATCAATACAGCCTTGTGAAGACTGCTGCTACTGCCAAGGATTTTTGGAAACAGGAACAGTACCATGAAAAGCTCACCGTCATATCGAGAGTTTCCCTTCTGAAGAAACTTTGTATCCTGAACCTGCTCGAAGGAGGCGACTGGGAAAGCCATTTGTTCAACGTAGAAAAGCTCTTCGAGAGTGCAGAACGCCGGCCAAACCCTGGAAGAGTCCCTGAAGATAGCGATGACCCTGCGAAGTTTGCTGGATTCATACAGCTGACTCGTGACTGTGTTGGAAAGTCGACCCGTCGAGGATCATACGCTGCAGCTCGTAAAGTCAAAGCTCCTGGATGAGTACGAGCGGCGTAAGGATCGTTCCGGTGGATCATCGAGTCACAATAAGGTCATGAAAGCGGGTGTAAAACCGAGTGCCACTGCTGTGTCGGAGAAGACTTGCTTTTTCTACAAAAAGAAAGGGCACTTACTACGGAACTGCCAATTGTTCCAGGCGAAACAGAAGCAGGACACTGTCGAAGGCCAGAAGAGGGAAACCCTGAAAGCGGAGCAGGTAAGCAGTGCCGTGCTGTTTATGGTCGGTGCAAACCACCAAAGCAAGTGGATTATTGACAGCGGCGCAAGCAGTCATATGACCAGCGATAGGTATTTTTTTTTGCAACGTTGGACGAGTCAAAGGCTCCTGACGTGTTCCTTGCAAACGGAACTGCTGTGAAGTCAGCTGGTTGATGTGAAGGCAAGGTGTACGGTGTTGATGGACGTGGTGGTACCGTGGAGATCACGCTGACAGATGTTCTCTATGTTCCGTCGTTGAATTGTGGATTGCTCTCTGTAATGAAATTGGCCTCCAAGGGATTAACGGTGGTTTGCAAGGACAACTGTTGTGACATCTGCGATGGTGACGGTAAGGTGGCCGCCAAGGGAGTATTTTCGGGAAGCCTGTACCAGCTGAAGATCGTTGAGATGGGTTTGCACGTTGGAACTGAAGGTAAGCATCACAATGATTTTTGCCAACATCGATGGCATTGGCGATTCGGTCATAGGGACCCTGCGTTGGTGGATAAAATTGCCAAAGATAAGCTTGCGGTGTAGTTTAAGGTTAAGGATTGTGGCATTCGACTTCATGCGAAGCGTACATGGAGGGCAAGCTATCACGTACACCGATCCCGAAGAAAGCTGAGCGGAAGTCGACACAGATTATGGATTTGGTGCATACAGAGTTGTGTGGACCTTTGGAAACGTCAACACCGAGTGGAAACAGATTCCTCATGACACTTATTGACGACTATCGTCGATATTGGGTCGTGTACTTTCTACCAAAGAAATCTGAGGCCGCTGACAAGATGGTGGAGTATGTGCGTTACGTGGAGAATCTGTTCGGAAGGAAGCCACGGGTAATTCGTATGTCCGACGGTGGCGGGGAGTATGCGAAAGAAAAGCTGCGGAGTTTCGCGCGCAGTTCACTACCGCGTATACCCTCCAACAGAACGGCTTAGCCGAACGACGCAACAGATATCTTCAAGAAATAGCCCCAACGATGCTCCGATGATAAAAAGTTCTGGGGCGAAGCGACGCTGACAGCTGCATACTTGCAGAATCGGCTTCCTTCGCGCTCAGTGGACGTCACTCCGTTCGAAAAATGGTTCGGCCGGAAATCCAACTTGGATCATCTGAGGGTGTATGGTTGCAAGGCATGGGTGCATATCCCCGACGTGAAACGGAAGGAGCTCGATAGCAAGGCGCGAAAGCTTACTTTCATCGGATGCTCGGAGCAGCATGAGGTTTATCGGTTTGTAGATCTCACAACGGAGAATGTTACGGTGAGCCGTGACGCAAAGTTCATGGAGATGGACGGCGAATCTGCGTCTCCGGAGAAGGCGCAGTGTGATCCTGTCAAGAACGAGTTTCATTGGATTCCAGATGAAATTTCGAAGCGTGGCGCAGTCCCGAATGCTGAAGTGGACAAGGAAGTGGAGCCGATGGAGACTGATGAAGATGCTGAAGAAGATGAGTGCTATGGTAGGTCGGAGAGTGAACAAAGTGAGACCGAACATTTCTTTGTGAGTGGTTCGTATTTATGGGCCCTCCTTAGCCGTGCGGTATAACGCGCGGCTACAAAGCAAGACCATGCTGAGGGTGGTTGGGTTCGATTCCCGGTGCCGGTCTAGGCAATTTTCGGATTGGAAATTGTCTCGATTTCCTTGGGCATAAAAGTATCATCGTGCTAGCCTCATGATATACGAATGCAAAAATGGTAACCTGGCTTAGAAACCTCGCAGCTAATAACTGTGGAAGTGCTTAATGAACACTAAGCTGCGAGGCGGCTCTGTCCCAGTGTAGGGATGTAATGCCAATAAGAAGAAGAAAAAGGTTCGTATTTGATGGACGACCCTCTTGATGTGAAAATTGAACCAGACAATGACGTTACTTCAGAGAGTGTTTCAGCGGACAGGGAACATCGCGTCGGAATCGAGGACAGTTGCCTGGAAGCTACTCCGACTTCGTAGTAGGTGTGGCTACGCAGCTAATGACTGAATCAGTTAGCTACAGTGAAGCAGTGAAGTGTCCAGAGAGTGAATCGTCGAAGCGAGCGATGAAAGATGAACTCCAGTCTTGTGACCTACCTCCTGGGAAGAAACTGATCGGTAGCCGCTGGGTTTCCAAGGCAAAGTGCAATGAAGCGGGTGAAGTTGTGAGGTTCGATTTTGAGGAAGTGTTTGCCCCTGTTACCCGGCATGTCACACTACGGACGTTGCTGGCGCTGGGCAGGAGGTACGGTTGGCATTTGAAGCACCTGGATGTTAAAACAGCCTACCTCTACGGCGACGTCGATGAGGAACTGTATATGCGTCAGCCACCGGGCTACGCAGTTCTGGGACAGGAGAAGAAAGTATGACGTCTACGCCGCAGTATCTACGGCTTGAAGCAAAGCGCGAGCTGCTGGAATCGAAAGTTGACAGAAGTGTTGAGGAGCTTGGGATTCAAGGCTAGCACAGCGGATCCCTGCTTGTTTGTTTATTCATTTATCATCAGACTAAGGCCGGAGTGGCCTGTGCTGCACATAAAAGACTTCTCCATTCAGCTCGGTTCATGGCTGCACTTCGCCAACCACACAGTCTGCGGAGGGTCCGCAAGTCGTCCTCCACCTGATCGATCCACCTTGCCCGCTGTGCGAGGGCCTTCTTGTTCCCGTCGGATCGTTGTCAAGAACCATTTTCACCGGATAACTGCCCGACATTCTGGCTACATGCCCGGCCCACCACAGTCTTTCCATTTTCGCGGTGTGAACGATGGATAGTTCTCCCAACAGCTGATACAACTCGTGGTTCATTCGCCTCCTCCACGTACCGTCCGCCATCTGCTTGTTTGTTGCTGAGCGGAAAGGGAAGAAGATCTACTTAATTGTGTATGTCGACGATTTTCTTGTTGGCTGCGCGGACGAAAGAGCGATATCTCAGATTTTGAGCAGATGAAGCGACACTTCGAAATTAATTGGCTTGAAGGTGCAAGGTTCTTCTTGGGAATGGAAATCGAGCGAGATTCGGATGGTATCTACAGTCTGAGTGTGAATTCGTATATAGAAAAGCTGATTGCACGGCTGGGATTCGAACAAGCAAAGGCGGCGAAGACACCGATGGACCAGGGATACTTGAAAGACCGCTCGGAAAGTACACCTATGGCGGCGTTGTTGGTGCGTTGTTGTACGTAGCTACTTGTAGACGCCCTGACATAGCTACGAGTCCTTCGATATTGGGCCGAAAGTTTAGCAATCCAAGCGATCTAGACTGGACGGCTGCCAAACGGATTGCTGTTTTTAATTAAATTGACTTTAGAATTTTTGAGAAGAGTTCTAAAAACTTCTTCGTATGGTTTCTCGTGGAGATTTTTTCGATCATCATCTTTCTGCTTCTTCTTCTTCATGCAACATCAAAGTCCCAATTCTTCTCCACTGGAATCGCTTCCATTCGCCCTGAACATTGAGCGCCTTCAGGTCCTCTTCAACTGCAAAAAGCCATAGCGTACACCGCCTTCCACGAAGCCTGCGATCTCTTCCGGGTTTTCTACTAAATATTATCTTCGCTTGACATTCTTCCGGCATACAAGCAACGCGTCCAGCCCACCGTAGTCTGCCGTGTTGTATAAGCTTTACAATATTCAGTAATTTCTTTCGGGCGAAAGCGATCACAGCTGCATAACCATCATAACTATCACTTGGAAGGAACCAATTTGAAACGGGAAACAACTGTAAAGGATTTGGGTGTTATGATGGATTCCAAACTAACCTTCAAGGATCACATCGCTTATATTGTATCGAAAGCGTCATCACAGCTTGGTTTTATATTCCGGTTTGCAAAAAAGTTCAAGGATATTTACTGCCTGAAATCCCTGTTTTGTTCACTGGAACGTCCACTCCTTGAATACTGCTGTGTTGTTTGGGCTCCTTTCTACCAGAACGAAACGCAGCGAATAGAAGCAATTCAACGCAAATTTATTCGATTTGCCTTACGGCATCTAGGTTGGCGAGATCCGTATAATCTTCCAAGCTATATAAGTCGGTGCAAGCTCTTCAATCTGCAACTTCTTCAAAAGAAGGGACATCGCCAAAGCCTGTTTTATTGCTGACCTTCTTCAATGTCACATTGATTGTCCTGCTTTACTCTGTGAATTTGAATTAATGTACCGTGTCGTAGACTTCGTTCAAATCCATTCCTTTTTAATCGTCCTGCTAGAACCAACTATGGCAAATTTGAGACCATGCAAAGTATGTGCCGCGTTTTTAATAGCTGTTGCAATGTGCTTGATTTTGAAGTTTCGCGTCTAGAGATTAGGAGTAGATTAAAAAAAAAAGTTAGCTTCATAAGCTGTTGTCATTGGGTTTAACATTTCACCTGTTGACCAATTAAATAAATAAATAAATAAATATCCAGCTCTTTATACACCTGGTACAACTCGTGATTCATGCGACGCCGCCAGATACCGTTTTCCTGTTTACCGCCGAGTATTATCCGCAGCACTTTACGCTCAAACACTCCGAGAGCTCTCCGATCAGCCTCCTTTAACGTCCATGTTTCATGGCCGTATAAAGCCACCGGAAGTATCAGAGTAGTATACAGTTCGAATTTTGTCTTCGTTTGCAGACTACGGGACTTAAGCTGGTTACGAAGTCCGTAATAAGCCCAATTTGCAGTTGCCATACGCCTTTTCACCTCGCAGGTTACATCATTATCGCACGTCACTAATGTTCAAAGATGCACAAACATGTGCTCCTACTTGTCGTATTTAGGCGGGTTTGCTTCTGCAACGACAATAGAGGCTCGTTTACCATATAGGGAATTGACTGATATCCCATCGTTATTAGCTGGTTATGAAACAACTTCTCGCAAGGGCAGACTGTTGTATAATTGGTAATACGTCCGTGTACTTAATGGAATAGTGTGGGCTCAAGCCCCAGCGGCAGCCGAACCTTTTTCCGCAATATGTCATAAAAACACCTTAAAATGGCAAACATATTTTCTAAAAAAGGGAAAAAGATAAAAAAAAATCTGGCTTCCCTCACAAGTAATTAATAAAGAATAAGGATATTATTTTAAGAATATCGTCGGAAATTCCTTCAGGAGAATTATTTGAAAATTTCTTTAGGAATTCCTTAAGAAATTCCATTTTTTCAGACGTTTTCTTCCGACGTTTTCTTTTTTTTCATAAATTCCAAATCCTCCAAAAATTTGTTTGAAGTAATTCCTGCAGAGGAGAGAATTTTCTGAAGGAATTCGCAAGAAGAATGTCGAAAGGAATTCCTGGCGTAGTTTCTAAAAATTTTCCCGGGGAATTAATCTTTAAAAAAAAGTAATTCCTGTTTTTGACATCGCTTTCTTCCTATTTTAAAGAGTATATCACACTGTAAGTTTTGCGGATAAAGTGGATGGTGAATGATTCTGTTGTCGCGTGAGTTAGTGTATTAGTATTAGTAGATCCACAAAAGAAAATATTTCTAAAAAATCAATAATCATGTGAAATTTACAGCTTTATTATGACAGCTAATAAATTTAGAAAGTTTGCTAACAAAAATGAGAATAATGTTATCAACAACTACCAAATATTGCTTGCATCACTAATGGGTAGCTTGGTCAAGTAACATTTTGAGTTTTAGCAGTTTTGGAGAGCAAATTTAAAAGACAACAAAACTAAAACCTCCACGGCAACGTTTTGAAGACTATCTTGAGAAGTACAAGTCTGATACTACTAGGACTACCATGAAACCACCGTCAATTTTTTTTTCTTTTTTCTGTGGAGCCAGCTGTAATTGTTTAGGAAAAAATGGCAAAATGTTGTACTGGGTGAATGGGAAAAACAGTAATACAAAATCATGCATATGGAGATAAAATAATTTTTGATCATTTGAATCCTCAGAAATTTGTTCGCGTGTATAAAATTTTCTTGAGCGTTCTAATTTCTGGTTAAAACAGGTAAGAAAAGCAGAATATCAGAGGGCGCCGTTAAAACATTTTTAAATAGTAAAAAACGTAATTATTTGATATTCTTCGAAAGCTAAGCTAAAGCTAAGCTAAAGCTAAGCTAAAGCTAAGCTAAAGCTAAGCTAAAGCTAAGCTAAAGCTAAGCTAAAGCTAAGCTAAAGCTAAGCTAAAGCTAAGCTAAAGCTAAGCTAAAGCTAAGCTAAAGCTGTTAAAGCTAGCTAAAGCTGGTTAAGCTAAAGCTAAGCTAAGCTAAAGCTAAGCTAAAGCTAGCTGGAGTGAAAGCTAAGCTGGGGGCTGAGTGGGGTAAAGCTAAAGCTGGTTGCTGGGAAGCTAAGCTAAAGCTAAGCTAGTGGGCTGCTAACAGCTAAGCTGGAGCTCTACAGCTAAGCTAAGCTAAAGCTGCTAGCAGCTCAAAGCTGCTAAAGCTGGGCTAAAGCCTTGAGCTGGTGGGGCTAAAGCTGGGCTAAAGCTCGCTAAACAGAACTAAAGCTAAGCTAAAGCTAAGCTAAAGCTAAGTGGGCTAAGCTAAAGCTAAGTTGCTGGGCTAAAGCTAAGCTGCCTAAAGCTAAGCTTAAAGCTAAAGCTAAGCTTGCTAAAGCTAAGCTTGCTAAAGCTAAGCTAAAGCTAAGCTAAGCTAAAGCTAAAGCTAAAGCTAAAGCTAAAGCTAAAGCTAAGCTAAAGCTAAGCTAAAGCTAAGCTAAAGCTAAGCTAAAGCTAAGCTAAAGCTAAGCTAAAGCTAAGCTAAAGCTAAGCTAAAGCTAAGCTAAAGCTAAGCTAAAGCTAAGCTAAAGCTAAGCTAAAGCTAAAGTCGGCATTCGGCTGCAGTTTTCGGTTAACATTATGTTTGCGGCTGATGTAATTAGCATAGCATAGTTCCGGTGTACTTCGTAGAATCATGGGGCTGATGTAATTGCACTGCAATTCCACAGTCACTATTTTCTTATTCACAGAAACACCAGAAAATGTATGACTACAAAATAATGTTGCAGAAATTCACGCGCGTTGCCTACTTCGATTTCCTCCATAATCGTCAGGCTGCATTATAAATCGTAATATAAAGTATTTGACATTTGTAGTTTTATTACACATTTTGATGGTTGGTTGAAACTTAAATTAAGGATAGTCTTACAACATTGAACAAAGCTCTGATAAAACTGTAAATGTACTGTACTACTGTACTACTGTAGTATGTACAATGCACTTCAACTACATGTCTTCACAGATGCGAGTGAGTTTGACAATGGTTTTGTTGTATATTTTTGGCTCCACCAGAAAGGATAGCTATTTTTACATGGTGGTGGTGAGGAACTGATTGGCTGATTGCCACAGGAATGGATGGAGAGTGTCTTGTATCTCATTTACAAAAAGCGCAACAGCCTGGATTGTCAAATTAAGGTGATGGTCTTTCGTGTGTACTATTTATTATCGCTTTGGTGGGGGTTACATGAAGGGCAGGGATTGGCACGAGTGGAACGATGAACATCAGGTCCAGCTGTTTGATTTCGGAAACGACATAACTTTGAGAAAATGGAGGCAGCTTACATCACACTGATAATGAAGTTAATGCGACATACATGACAGATAAATGCGCAATAATGAACAATGTTTGCCACCCACCACGAGTTTGTATCGGTGGGGATCAAATCGAACTGGCTGATGGATGCTACAGCTTTTCCACGGTTATTATTTGCGGCTAAGAAGGTCTCCAATTTGTAATAGAGCCAAATAATTACTAGCTTAAGGACAAACCTTCCGGAATCCAAAACTAAATGCAATCGCGTTTTCAAGAGCATTCAATTCAAAACGGAAGCCACGCACAACAGTCATATTTTTATCCCACGCATGCTGCGACGCAGCAAAGCTAGAATAATAAAAATGACAGTTGTGCGTGGCTACCATTTTAAATGGGGTGCCCTCCTTGAAAACGCGAGTGCATTTAGATTTGGATTCCGGGAGGCTTATTTAAATTAAGTCAAGGGTCACCATATGGAATGTTATCCTACTAAATATCTGCCATGTCAATCAATGTCAAATAAGTTTAAGCTCATAGACTGGTCAAACAAATCAACTGGATGAGTAAGTTATCTAATGAAATGACAAACCAATTTGTTTCACTTTCTCTCGTCTGACTGAACATTCGAACTTCAACTTTTGCTATAAAGAGTTACCTTTACGTTTTTCCTGTCCACTGTTCTATAAGTCCAGTACATGTTGGTGTGGTAATTGGCGTTGGAGTAGTACTATGCACTTCCCGCGTCATTGATTCGTATATTCGCATGTAGGGTTATATTTTCCCTTTTTTCTCGAAGCGACCATGAATATTTCATCCATATGTTGCGCTGAACCACCGCCGGTCAATCAAGGTATCATCCATACTGGCTGCTGTACACACTCACGCACAAACGTCCTTAATAATAATGATTCGTCCGCTGTTTATTAATTCCCGGCAATTTAACAATTTTTTTTCAGCCTTCAAACTGCAAATCGGGAGCGGCACCAAGAGGCACATAATTTATGAATAAATCGGCCAGGGTTTGCATAATTAATACAGATTGGGTGCCTTAAAACATATGAAATCGTACATAAATGTATTATGTATGCAACCATGCGCAGCGGAAACTAATTTTTCATATCTTGGAAAAATGGGACCGATGCGATGTCCCATGCGGATTTTTTTTCCCTCTTTTATTTTATGCAACCATTGCTGCCGACCGGTTTGGTTATGTACCTATTTGAAAACTCAAGCGCCAACGACCAAAGGGAGGGTAATTAACTCGTTTTTTGGCAGTGATTTTCATTGAGTCGCACACAGATAGTTCATATCGTTCAATGTATATCCGATGCTGCAACTGATGATTATACGTATTCGATGATGTTTCATTACAATACCTAATTACAATATTTATGTTCTCTTAACACACCTATATTTGTGTTAGCAGTCGTTTAAATTTCAATTTACAGTTTGTTATAGTCTATGCTTTTTCTCTATACTTTGTTGTTTTACATATGCTGCGATAAACTAGATGGGCTGGATACCTTTTTTTTAGTTTTTAAAAAAGCTACGTAATTTTTAAATTGCTTTAAATAATAGTGGAAGCTATCTCTCATTTTCATCATATTCGTATTTTCATTGATTTACATACATTTTGTTATTACTAAGATTTAGCACTTTCTCGAAATCAGAATACTCAGTTGGTATTTGATATTGTTTGCACTACACGAGCTCAATCGACTGTTCAATATTGCTTCTCTGATTTTCGTTCCATTTTTAGCCTTCCACTAATTAGTTGCGTCTTTAATTCACTAGAGTGTATGTACATTCAAATCTTCAACGGTCTATATTTCATCGAAACATTTGTTTTTCATTTTGTAATCATTATCCTAAACTATTTAAACAAGCTTTGCAAAAACAAAACTTTAATTGAGATATTTAATTCCTGTTCCCAGAACCATACTCACACCCTACGATGGCGGCGTTTTGCTTATTTCTAGTTTTACTGTATGTGCACGACTTTCATAAATGATCAGCAGTTTGATATGGGGAATAATTGGCATTTGTTGTTTCATATTTCGGGGGAGGAGGGCATTAAAATTTTAACATTCAACAAACGGTTTCTTCGAAGATTAGATCAACGAGGTATCTTAGGCTAAATGTAGGTCAAATTATTTTGAGCAAAGCCTTTCCTTTTCATCAGTCGTTTGAATTACAATTTAGTTTGTTGTAACAGAATTAAATAAGTCATAACATTTCCATATGTAACAGTTTGAATAACAATAATGCGAGGGTGCAGTCAAAATTCAACTCATTTCGTTAGGACGATAGCAAATAATATGATCTGTTGGACGATTATGATAATATACCTTTACTCCTCAGAGTTGAAAAAAAAACATAAGAGTCTTTCTAATTTATCATTTCACGATGAGGTACCGATAGGTCCGCATAAGTATGATGAGCCTCCAGCAATCACCCCTTAATCCTTTGATTATCAACGACAAACTAAATATTGAAAATCACAATTCTTGTTTACCCTTTCAGGCCCAAATTTTTCAAGTGAGTCCAGAGCTGGCGATCTACAGTTACCATGCTAGCTTTTTTTCGTCACTCCAAGCGTGGGTATGTATTCAACCATATCAAAAGACGTCCCAGGAGGTGTAATGGATATAATTGAATGCATGTTAAAAGATTGAATACTAAATAGAGATTTCTTTGCAGCTGTAGATCCTAAGTCCACAATTCAAGTATAGTTTGGATGACCAAAGTGTCGACGGAAAACCCCTACCCCCAGCTATCTTCCTGATAAAAAAAATCGTTCATCGCTTCCTAGGAGGTAGCATTGATTCGGCTTCTCCGGACGGTGGGGGTAGGACGGACGCACTCAAAGCCAGAAATGAAAGCCACTTGAACAAGCTGACCAAAATGCAGATGTTGGAGGACGATACGACAGTCGAAGTAAACCTTCGTCCGCTGCACAACCGGGTTTAATGATGAATTGCGTATATAGAAGGATATAGAAGACCAAGATGTGAACGAAGTCCACCGCATTGTTAAAGAAGTCGGCGATGAAAGGGTGAATACTCGTCCTTACGTTCCGATGGACCTCAAGACCGAAGTACATCTTCATCGGTTTCTTGAGGTGCCCTACCAGGCCATACTATCCTTCTGCGATGCATTGCATTGTTCTTCGGCCGCACCAAAGCTTACTGCAAGGCCCAAAACTTGATCAGTGGGAATTGTTCGGGTACCCACCCAACCACAGAGGACCCGTCAGTGGTAAGATGTCCCTAAATTCTGCGTTAGATGCAACTGTGATCAACATGGCATCTCAAGTCGATCATGTTCCAGCTATAAAGCTGAGAACGATGTCCAGAGGTTAAAAGTCGTCTACGGCTGCGCCTACCCGGAGGCCAGACAGATCTTCGAACACAGCGGTTCCCAACCTTTTTTAGAGGTACCCTTTTGAACTTTTGCATTCAACATTCAGCAAAATCAAAATAAGGTTACTTAATAAGATATTTGAAGAAACAGATCTGAAAACTAAAAAGATATATGGCTCTCAATTGGTTTCTATCGAAAAAGTTGTTAAAATTTTTTGTTGTTCCGTGAAATTTTCCAATTCAAATTTACTTTTACATTAATCTTCCAAACCTGTTAAAATGACACTTTCGGAGCCCGGAAGCCTCCTTTCAAGAGGCCCGGAAGCCTCCTTTCAAGAGGCCCGGAAGCCTCCTTTCAAGAGGCCCGGAAGCCTCCTTTCAAGAGGCCCGGAAGCCTCCTTTCAAGAGGCCCGGAAGCCTCCTTTCAAGAGGCCCGGAAGCCTCCTTTCAAGAGACCCGGAAGCCTCCTTTCAAGAGGCCCGGAAGCCTCCTTTCAAGAGGCCCGGAAGCCTCCTCTCCAGAGGCCCGGAAGCCTCCTTTCAAGAGGCCCGGAAGCCTCCTTTCAAGAGGCCCGGAAGCCTCCTTTCAAGAGGCCCGGAAGCCTCCTTTCAAGAGGCCCGGAAGCCTCCTTTCAAGAGGCCCGAGCCTCCTTTCAAGAGGCCCGGAAGCCTCCTTTCAAGAGGCCCGAAGCCTCCTTTCAAGAGGCCCGGAAGCCTCCTTTCAAGAGGCCAGGCCTCCTTTCAAGAGGCCCGGAAGCCTCCTTTCAAGAGGCCCGAAGCCTCCTTTCAAGAGGCCCGGAAGCCTCCTTTCAAGAGGCCCGGAAGCCTCCTTTCAAGAGGCCCGGAAGCCTCCTTTCAAGAGGCCCGGAAGCCTCCTTTCAAGAGGCCCGGAAGCCTCCTTTCAAGAGGCCCGGAAACCTCCTTTCAAGAGGCCCGGAAGCCTCCTTTCAAGAGGCCCAGAAAGCCTCCTTTCAAGAGGCTTGGAAGCCTCCTTTTAAGAGGCTCGGAAGCCTCCTTTTAAGAGGCCCGGAAGCCTCCTTTCAAGAGGCCCGGAAGCCTCCTTTCAAGAGGCGCGGAAGCCTCCTTTCAAGAGGTCCGGAAGCCTCCTTTCAAGAGGCCAGAAGCCTCCTTTCAAGAGGCCCGAAGCCTCCTTTCAAGAGGCCGGAAGCCTCCTTTCAAGAGGCCCGGAAGCCTCCTTTCAAGAGGCCCGGAAGCCTCCTTTCAAGAGGCCCGGAAGCCTCTTTCAAGAGGCCCAGAAGCCTCCTTTCTGAAGCCTCCTTTCAAGAGGCCCGGAAGCCCCCTTTCAAGAGGCCCGGAAGCCTCCTTTCAAGAGGCCCGGAAGCCTCCTTTCAAGAGGCCCGGAAGCCTCCTTTCAAGAGGCCCGGAAGCCTCCTTTCAAGAGGCCCGGAAGCCTCCTTTCAAGAGGCCCGGAAGCCTCCTTTCAAGAGGCCCGGAAGCCTCCTTTCAAGAGAGCCTCCTTTCAAGAGGCCCGGAAGCCTCCTTTCAAGAGGCCCGGAAGCCTCCTTTCAAGAGGCCCGGAAGCCTCCTTTCAAGAGGCCCGGAAGCCTCCTTTCAAGAGGCCCGGAAGCCTCCTTTCAAGAGGCCCGAAGCCTCCTTTCAAGAGGCCCGAAGCCTCCTTTCAAGAGGCCCGGAAGCCTCCTTTCAAGAGGCCCAGCCTCCTTTCAAGAGGCCCGGAAGCCTCCTTTCAAGAGGCCCGAAGCCTCCTTTCAAGAGGCCCGGAAGCCTCCTTTCAAGAGGCCCGGAAGCCTCCTTTCAAGAGGCCCGGAAGCCTCCTTTCAAGAGGCCCGGAAGCCTCCTTTCAAGAGGCCCGGAAGCCTCCTTTCAACAGCCCGGAAGCCTCCTTTCAAGAGACCCAGAAGCTTCCTTTCAAGAAGCCCAGGCCTCCTTTCAAGAGGCCCTGAAGCCTCCTTTCAAGAGGCCCGGAAGCCTCCTTTCAAGAGGCCCGAAGCCTCCTTTCAAGAGGCCAGAAGTCTCCTTCCTAGAGGCCTGGAAGCCTCCTTTCAAAAGGCCCGGAAGCCTCCTTTCAAGAGGCCCGGAAGCCTCCTTTCAAGAGGCCCGGAAGCCTCCTTTCAAGAGGCTGGGAAGCCTCCTTTTAAGAGGGTCAGGAGCTTTCTTTTAAAAGGCCCAGAAGACTCCTTTCACGAGGCATGGAAGCCTCCTTTCAAGAGGCTTGGAAGCGTTCTTTCAAGTATCTCAGAAGCGACCTTTCAACATTCTAGGAATCTTCCTTTGAGCCACTTAGGCCGTCATTAAAGGGGCTCGGAAGCGTTACTTCAAAAGGCTCAGAGGCCTTTTACCAAGAGGGGTGGAAGCCAACTTTCAAGAGATTCGAAAACTCCTTTCGAGAGGTTCGGAAGCCCCATTTCAAGAGGCTCGGAAACCTCCCAAGCAGCACACTTGTCATAAACGAGTCACTGTAACCACTGTACGACCAAATTCAGTCACATATGAGTTGCTGCAACTAAATCGGTCTAAATTGTGCTACTAGGGCTCCCTTCAAAGGGCTCGGAATTATTCTTTGAAGAGGCTTAAAAGCCTACTTTAAAGTGGCTCAGAGGCGTCCTTTCAAGATGTTTAGAAGCCTTCTTTAAAGTAGCTGAAAAACCGCCTAAAGGGGCTCGGAACCCTCCCTTCCAAAGTTTCCGAAACCTCCCTTCAAGAGGCTCGGAAGCATACTTTCAAGAGATTCGGAAGCTTGATGTATAAACTTAATTTGAATTGGAAAGTTTCGCGGAATAATGAAAATTTTATCCCAACTTATGAAGAGCCACATATCCCGTTAGTTTCCAGGTCCATTTCTCATGGATCTCGGGAGTTACGATTATTATCATTTACAACAAAAAAATAGGGGAACCTCAATTAATGCAAAAGTTCGAAGGGGTACCTCTCAAGAAAAAGGTTGAGAACCGCTGACTTAGAGGGCTTCCAAGTAGGGATGAAACGATACCACTAAGGTATCGATACTTTTACTTTCAAGTAGTATCGAATAAAAGTATCGATACCACTAACGTATCGAATTAAAAGTATCGATACCCACTTGTATCATATGAGTACTCATCAATTCGAAGTAAATTTATGTTTTCACTCACAATTAGTCATTCATAATTTATGGTTTAGCACTTTCCATTACTATTGGTCCAACGATTTTATAATTAACTTATCTCGTTAGTGTGTAAAAAGCGAACACATTTTAGATGTAAGCGAATTGTTATTTAAATCATTATATTTATAGTTGCCGTATTTTTTAATTCAGGTTCATATAGACGTAAAATTCTGAATAATTAGAAAACAGCTGCAAATATTAGTGCAGATCCAATATTACCCAAGATATTTGCGAAATTTATTATCGACTTTGAAGAAAATTCGGAAAGGATCGGTCACAAATAAGTGTTAAGCAGCAGGAAATACTTGTCATAAAACTAGTTTGTACTATTTCATTTAATTCCACTACTTTATTGTACCTTTGAGAGATACGTATTTCGACCTCAACAGTTGACTTAGGTTCTTCTTCTTCTTCTTATTGGCATTACATCCCCACACTGGGACAGAGCCGCCTCGCAGCTTAGTGTTCATTAAACACTTCCACAGTTATTAACTGCGAGGTTTCTAAGCCAGGTTACCATTTTTGCATTCGTATATCATGAGGCTAACACGATGGTACTTTTATGCCCAGAGAAGTCGAGACAATTTCCAATCCGAAAATTGTCTAGACCGGCACCGGGAATCGAACCCAGCCACCCTCAGCATGGTCTTGCTTTGTAGCCGCGCGTCTTACCGCACGGCTAAGGAGAGTTGACTTAGGTGCAATAAGGTAATGGTATTAAATGGAATAGTACAAACTCGTCTTATGACAAGTAAATACATTCCACTAAAAGATTAAAATAATGTTCGTAGCAAAAAATAAATACTTGAACGTCACTTGTCATAAGATGAGTTTGTACAATCCCATTAGATTCCACCCATAATTGTATCTTGACAGATACGTATTTCGACCTCCACAGTAGGGCCGTCTTCAGTGTCTCGTACTAAAGATAAAGTCGAATCAAGTACGAGACACTGAAGACGGCCTTACTGTATTTGTCAAGATACAATTAAGTGGTGGAATTCAATGGGATTGTACAAACTCGTCTTATGACAAGTGAAGACATTCCACTAAAAGGCTCAAAATAATTTTCTTAACTACTTGAACGTATTTATTCGATTTAAATACTAACATTTAAAAGATTCTTACGGAAAAATACGAGTGTTTCTATTTAAGTTTATAATATTTAATAGATTTTGAATTGAGTACTCAATTGATTCAACTACTTCAATTCGATACTTACTTGGTATCGGTATAAAAGTATCGATTCCAGAAGTACTTGGTATCGAATCAAAAGTATCGAGTATTTACTCGTATTTACTTGTATCGATTCATCCCTACTTCCAAGCCTCTTGTAACAGAGCTATCCGGCTTTTCGAAAAAGTACTTTAAGCTTACATCTCTTTTCGCAATGAGATAGATTACATGAAAAAAAAATCATATTTTGTTGGTTCGTGGTTTTGTTCTTCTGACCTTTTGTCCTACAGCCTTTCATACACTGACTGTGCTGGTTGTGGTAGGCAACATTTTGATTTATTGATCACCATGCCCCAAGCAGCACTACGCGTCGTATTTGGAACTCCTTTGTGACACAAAAAACGCAAGAGGTGGAGCCTATTTGCAACATCTTGCGGCTCCAATGAAAATAAAAACACAAAAACCTACTAGGAATCGAACCACGGACCATGACAATTGTAACCTTCTACTATAATCATCACACCAATAATTCTATTTGGAAATTCTGCTACAAGTGCACTACATAAACAACAAAGTCATTTGTAGCTTCATTGTACCTTATACGGAACATGCAAGGGACTGTCAAAAATAAAATGCTGCTCAGCTGAACTCAAAGTGTTTTGCAACATATCAGAAACATTGTCGTAGTAGCAATGTATCGAAGAGTTATTAATACTGCATCTTATGTTTTGTTTCTGATATGAAGCACAATGAATTCAAATCACCCAAGAAGTTAGATGCGTGGCATATTGCAACGCCACTGAAACAGAAATGAAACATTGTGTATTCCTGGAACTGGGAAGGGGTTTTATGTGACTCGATATATTGCCAGTGTCTTCAATGCAATTTATTAGGAGCAAACAGCTATTTTCCCGTGTTGCCTGGGATATTATGTACAACACAAAGTTTCAGAATCAAAATTTTAATAATTATCAAAACATGGGATATACATGTACCCAAGGTTGATAACCGCTGCCTTAAAAAGAGAAGATGGTCAACGCCGAAGCTGTCCAAAGAAATCACATCCCACATCACCACAAACCTGACAACTTAGCCAAATCCAGTATTTGACGACGTTTCTGCCCTACTAATTAAGATCCAAGCAAGGAGATCCAGCAAGGAGGTGAAATATCTTCGCCCCGAGGTATAGACACTCAGTATTGAAAACGAACAAATAAAAAGGTAAAGAGACAGCAGAGTTGCTTCCCCAAAAATAGCTGCGATTCATGCTCCCATTCCCATTCAAACGTCCAAGCAATCAATCCATCTGAAGCGGCAATCAACAGCGATTCTCCTACTATTCGCTCAGTTTCCCAGTCTTCGCAAAACGACAACGCCTACACTAGGGTGGCTCAAAAAACACTTTTTCAAATTTTTTGATGGGCCGCCCTCTTATTCGGTTCTATTTGATGCCCTGATGCTCTGGACAAAATTTCAGTCAAATCGGTCAACGTTTGGGCAGTGCTAAACTCGTTGGAAGTTTATATGGAAAAATGTATGCAGAAACATCCAATAACAGTGATTTGCAGTTGGACGGCACAATTTACGATCAAGAACCATGATACTCATTCAGTTCTTGTAAAATAAAGTACAGAATGTTATGCTGAAAACCGCGAGAAGATTAGAGTTTATTACGCAAAGATATTAGCATTTTACTGGAGTGTTGTAGGGGTGAATTTATTTCTTTTCAAAGGTAAAAGAAACGAAATTTGCTCAAACCCCACTGCAGAGAAATCCTAATAACTTAGCTGGGCAAATTCGAATCTTCTCGCGGTTTTCTGCATAACATTCTGTATTAAATTCTCCAAGTTCTGAATGAGTATCATAGTTCTTCATCGTAAGTTGTGTAGTCCAGCTGCAATTTACTGTTTTTGGATGTTTCTGCATACATTTTTCCATATAAACTTCCAACGAGTTTAGCACCGCCCAAACGTTGACCGATTTGGCTGAAATTTTGTCCAGAGCATCAGGGCATCAAATAGAACCGAAAAAGAGGGCGGCCCATCAAAAAAATTGAACAAAGGTTTTCCCATACTATTTTGAGCCACCCTAGCCTACACGTTCAACATATTACTAGGTTAGGACGTCTTTGATCCATCACAACCAAAGAATTCAAACAGAGACCAAGAGAGAGTCAGTCTAGCACAAGAGTTGCACTACACAGTTAACACAAACTCTGCTCTTCTATTTTTCACAATTTTTAACAATTAAATAAAATTCATTCAGTGAGTACAACCAACAGATGGATGTTGAGTTTTCTAAATGTCACTTTGGTCTGTCAAAATAGTTCATGCCGCGCATCAAATGCACAGGCGTATATTACACGCTGGTATATTTTCAATACGTGCACCTAGGTGGTTGCGTAGTGCCCAGTTTTGACATTCAGAAAACCATCCTGGTTGGATATTGCTGGATTCGTGAAGCAGCTGGATCCTAACGTTGCGAATATGGAAACAGTGTATAAGACGGGAACGGAAAGAAGTCTGTGTATAAATCATATTCATCTATTATTTGCACTCATTGAATGAATTTTATTTAATTGCTCAAAATAATTTAAAATAAAAGAGCAGCTTTTTTCCAACTGTATAGGACAACTCTGTCTCGCGCAATGCAAGTTTTATTCATTTCCTAAATCAACAATCTTTTTTATCTAGAACTATCTAGATATTCATAATATTGTTTCATAGTAATTACACCTTCTTTTTGCTCATTCATTGCTCATTCTTCAACTTTGATTGATGTGATGAGTGTGTTATTTCTGCTTGAAGTTAAATGTATTTCATATTTTTTTGGAATACACCCAACTTGTTATCAACGCTAACGCTAACGGTAATACACCCAACTTGTTATCAACTTGTTCTTGATCGACTTTTTGTCCCTTTCGACCTCTTGTCCTTTTCGATCTTTTGGTCCGTTCAACCTTCTGTTCCTTTAGACGTTTTGTCTTTTCGTCCTTTTGTTCTTTCGACCTTACCTTTTATCTCTCGACCTTTTGTCATAGATTCCCAAAATACACCACACGCTACAGCCTCAAACGTACCAACACTTTTGGACCGACCACGACGTCTGAAGGCGGTATCGGACAAAGAAAACAGCCACGGTGTCCTGGTTAGTCAGGGCACTGGTAAACGTCAATTCAAATCAGAACATGGGAACACGGGAAAAGACGAGAACTCCAACCCGGGCAATACGTCCCAACAAACACAGTGTACCTAACCTCCCTAGCACACTCTAATCTGGGTTGTAAGTCCTACATCTTCCAGCATCTTCTTCCGACCCTATCTCCAGGTACGGGAATCTCCAAAATCTGACACACGAGAATCTCTTGTCGATAACAACACTCCTCCGGATACATCCAAGGGACACCAACGCAACACACAATTTGGTTTCTTCTCCCCTGACCTGCATATTTCGACTCGTATGTCGAACACATTGGTCCTTTCCCAATCCCATACTTTTGCTGGAGATCAACTTCTGTCGCCCAAAGGACATCAACGGCTTCTGAAATAACCTTTCCAATTTTGAGCTATTAAAGCACGATTATTAGCCTGCAGGAGATCAATCGGATCGCACTTGACTCCTTGGATCACCCCCTGTGAGGAAGTACAAGTGAACTATTGAGGTGGGTTTAATTATTCAGCAATCCGTGGCGATAGGTGTCCATCGGGATATCCCGTTTGACGTTCTCCATTTCAATGAACCCAGTTATCGGAATCCGTTTCCGAAGCTACCTTTCCAGTGGACATGGTAAACGTCTATCTACCATGCGGAAATCTACCGGGCATCATGAGAAAGTTAAGCAATGTAATTGACGATTCTCCTTCCTTTGTTCTTCTTCTTTGGGTCATGAGCGTGCACCACCCGGTCTGAGGTGATTCTAGGTCTGATCCGCGAGGTACCGCCCTTGCTCAAATCGTTCAACTCTCAACAACGCACTATGGGGAATTCTGATACAAATGGGCGGCCAAAAATATTTTTTCAATGAAAACTGTTTCTATGCAACATATTTTATGTGCAGGAATATTAAAGAACCTTTTTTTTAACCCTTTAAGGGCCATTGTTAACCCTTCAAAAAATGTCAACCGCGAAAAAGCAAAAAAAAAATTTTAAAAAAATTTCGGTAATTTTTTTTTTGTTTCCAATACAGCATGCATAAAATAGCAAACAACTTAATTTCTAGTAATAATGTTGTTCATTTTCTAATCATTACCATGTATAGAGAGTAAAAACCAGAATTTTCAAGAAAACTTTGATTGCAGCGTTCTCGTAAAAGCGCAAATCACTCACTAGAAGGTAGTACTAGGGTTATATTTCAATACCCCATTTACAGATCAGGGGACATTCGGGGACATTAGGTTTGCGGGACCATTGTATAGCAAAGCATTATGATAATTAAAGTTTTTCTTCTACATCTTTTTGATATTAAACTGCGCGTGCAAAGCAAACCAATCTATCGGTAAGCTAAAGTTTTAAGCTTTGAAATGGTATATAAATCCTTATATTTGGTGAAAAGGTAACTTCATAACATACAAATCAAAGTAGGTAATGATTTTGTGAATTTATTTTTATCAGTTTTTTCACTTCGCCAGCCCATATCTTTTGACTAAATAAACCCAGCGCTTCAATATTTTCCGATTCTCTTATCTAGGGTACATACTTTCATATGATATATAAATTAGACAAATTGGAAACAGTAAATTTTCCGATTAATGGCCAACCTTTTCCCCATAGTGCAACGGTTCACCCAACTTCTCATTGGTCTATACTTTCCGCTTTCAAGTGGGAAATGTCTGCAGACTTATTCGGGAGCTACTACTTTCCGATTTCGGTCACCGCCCATGCCTCATCCCCGGATATCACACGGGGGGCAAGATGGCGATACGATGATGCCACCGATTGGAGGCATATGACTACCACCTTCGATGCAAATTTCAACGAAACACGCCCGACTTCACCCAAACCGTCCCTGATGCCGCTGTTACCTACATTCCATAAGCCAGCACCCGGCCAGGACGAAAAGCACTCCGCTGGCGGTTGGACGATAAGTGCTGGGGAGACTCCCGTTGGACATTCCAATGAAGTGAGTGTCCTTCAAGTCTATGAAGAAAAGCACTACGAATGCAGATCAGTAATACTTGAAGCCAATGGGAAACAGTGGGAGGATCTACTCCCATCCTCCAATCCACCTCGATACACCTGGTGGTACCTTTACCAATCCCCCCGAGGTAAGCAACATGCTTGGAGATTACCTTGTCAGGCTATCTCCGGTAAACGACTATTCCACGCTGTCACTCACCTTCTCCAACAGTGATCAGAAGTCCTCCGGTCCTGGCGGGATTGGATATAATATAAAACTAAAAAAACTATCGCCTTTCGCCAAGATCCGGTTCCTAGAGTTTGTCAACCTGGTGGTTTGACCAAACCCTCCAGAATGAGAGGTAAAAAAGTTTAGTCATCCCCATTCCTGAGAACAGCATCTCCTCCCGGGAAGTCATCAAGTACCATCCCATCTGGCTGAGGTTGTCGAGAGGTTGGTGAACCGCCGACTGCGTGACACATTAGAAGCACAAGGGTACGGTACATATAGGGTATCTGTTCCTATATCAATAACAATAAGGCAATGCGCATATGAAATGCATTGATTTCTCACCAAATAATTAAGAAACATGAGAATAATTATGCTCGGCTCATGTAATTTTTAATTGAAAACAATTTGGCAACTTCAAAAATGAAATTTTCATCACATTATAGAAGTATTTAACTAAAAATTACCATCACCGCCATGTACCTATTTCAATAACATTCAAAAACAGTTAATCCTATGCCTGTACCTATATCAATAATACTGTTTCCAACATAAAATACGCACACTATTACTTGTGTGTATACGTAACGATATGATTGCAGTGATGCCGAATTCTTCAATGTTTTGTATTTCAGTTGAAATATAATTACAAAATTGTTGTTTTTGTTGCAGTTTTTCATCTTATCAGTTCAATTTTGTGTTTGTCATAATTTATCTTTTCGATATAATTTATTTTACAAACATAAGAGTTGAATTTCACAGTGAAAGTTCATTCAAGCGCTTTGAAATAAAAATCTAGGTCGGCAACCCTTGAGAGTACTGCAAGCCATGTAAACAGTTTGGAATACGGACAAGGATAATTTAGACGTTGTTCGAAATAAACCTATATCAAACTATAGGAAATCGCGTTGGTTTTTGAATATAATTATATTCATAGTGAAAATGTGATGTGCTTTATGTGCTGTGAAGTGAATTTTGAAGGGATAGAATTGTTTTAGCTTGAAATTGAGCGGAAAACAACGGCGTGAAAACAGGTGAATTTGCTAGTAGCAATCGAGCAGTGCATCAAACCATCAGTTCAGAGGTAGGAAAATGAAAATAAAAGTGCTTTATACTTTTATCTTTTAATAATTTGATTTGATTCTTGTGAATTAAAACATTACTTAAACAAAATCTTGAATAATATATCAAACATTCAAGAATGTGTTCCATCCATTATTGTGTACGTACGATGTGAGAAATTGTAAATAAATTGATTTTTTATTTGCTTTATCGACGGTTGGGATTAATATACGGGCTGTTATTAATATGGGAACAGATACCCTACAATACATTCTTTGCAAACTTAGGAGACGTTTTGCATGAGGGCTCGGGGAATTTCCCGGGGGAGAGCGGGGTATCTTCTTCTGACAGTGACGTTGTTCCTTGTCGCCATGAACAGTGTGTCGTTCAGGTCCCCCGAACATTTACATTTTCGTCTATGCCGACAATATAACACGTGGATAAAAATACAATCCGCCGTCAGGGCTGCTCTTCGCTAAGCCAGCTAGGCTTCACTCTGACCGCTAGTAAGTGCGTCAGAGAACGGTGTCAGGACATTAGACCGCCCATGGATCCAGAGCATCCTAGCCCGACATGGTCCCAAATACGACCTTTGCTTGGATCTCGGATCACCTTGTCGGAGTCAAATATTGAGGTTGACGATTAGCGTTGACTGTCCCAGCGGGGGATTAGAAAGACAGTGCGAGACAACTGCGAAAAACGAAAGAGATTACATCGGCCTGGACTGACTTAGGCTCTGAGCCGGGCAGCACCGCAAGTTTGAAAATTCTGCCATCGAAAACTTCAATTTAAATTCTCCAGCTGGATTACAGCGCTCTGCTTTTATATTTGCCTTGGTAGGTTACCCGGCGTTCTGTTCAGTCTAGTTGACCACCGGGATGATCCAACTTTCATCCTAGCACAACTTTCGGAAGTCTCTCGACTTTTGGGGTAAAGACCAGCGCATTCAACGACATCAGCTCCTGCTTCAAGGCCACCAATGGATACCTGGATCTCCATTGTACGATTGGTTCCGGGTTTCTGGATCAACATACACGAAAGTGGTTCGTCTATGTTACCTTTGTCGACCACTTTTTAACTACAAACTAAATTTTGAACTTTCTAAGTTAGTTCTAAGTTTTATCAATATTGGTCTTAAGAAATATGCTTTTATTCAATTTTGCCTATGGATGGGTCCAAGGTTGATTCTGATATAGCATTTTATTATTGGAAATGAAGCTGAAAAATTAAGGTTTGGCTTATGGAAATTTTACACACACTATGCGCATCAAGTTTTCAATTGTAATCGTAATTTCAACTGTAAATATAGTAATTAATGTCCATGTCGGGTGGTTAATACCGGGAAAACCGGCAATTAACATTGATGGAACTGTCCGAATAAAATAAACTCACTGGCCACAAACAAATCATTCTTCCCGTCGCACATTTCTTTACAAAGTTACCTATCTCGTTACAAGATCAACATCAATGACAATACTAATTAATTAGCAAACAACGAAAGCCCTTTCACTTGAGTAAACATTAGTGTTCACTACATTGCATTGCATCGCGTTGCAGCCGGTCGGTGAGGAGCGGCAAAGCACGTCTCCGATTCAAATGGAATGTGCGTGTTTAAATCGCTGTTCGTGACTTTCACGCCGTAACGCGACCGCACTACGATCAAAGCCACCGCCATTTCATTTGCCACCGTTTGAGGTTTTGCAGTGTTTATTTTTCAATTTGTTTTATGACAGGTGCATCGATTTTTTATTTCTCGCTTCCTCGCTGTGCTGTTTTGCAACGGAAATGATGATATAATCGTAATGAGATCACTGGAATGCGATTGAAAATTTAATGGCTGTGCTTTTAGTTCGATTTTTTTACAAGCCATAACAATGGATTGATGGTTTCGGTTTTTTTTCGTAGTGAATCGGAATAAAATATAATGGTTTTCACTTGTTGTAGTTGTTCTATCTTTACGTCGTGCTTTGGGCATATTGAAGGCAATATTGTTGTCATTGGAAATTAATTCATTTATTGTTCATTCGGTATCTTGTTACATGAAGCGTGAATAATGAAAGTAATTCCACACTTCCTGGGTTGTTTTTTGTCATTGTAATTTGTTGCCCTGCACCATGCGGTTCTATCGTGGAGTCGAAGCGTTTTAGCTTTTATTATTAATTAAAATGGATGTGGAATTAGTGTGGTTTGCACTTTATGATGTGGTTCATCCTGTTGCCTGTGTTGTCACGGGCGGTCCGGTATGCGGTGCTCAAACGCCGGATGCTGAGTGCTGTCAGAGATCCGAGCCTAAAAAGGTTGCAAAATCTGAACTTGTTTGTAGGATTTGTGACAAATTGTCAGTATGAATTATTTCTGTGCAATCGGAATTGAATTCACGTCGTTCTAGAATTCCAGTTGCAGTTTGAATCACGGTTGCTTTTTCTTATTCTATGGCTATGGTATTGAGAAAGGGCATTGAGAAAGTTTCCAACCCGAAAACATCCTAACCAGACCGAGAATCGAACTCGCCATCTCCGGATTGTCCTTCACCTTTACGATCAATACACAGCGTAATTCGATCCTCCTTATGTCTTACGCGCATCGGTCCGACGACATAGGGAAGATCCATTAATTACGTAACGCAAAAATTGGGAATTTTCAACCCCCTCTCCCCCCTTTGTCACACTTTTTGTATGAAGCGTCTGAAATTTTTGTATGGGTTGTCACACTTTACTGGACCCCCCCTCCCCCCTCTAAGCGTTACGTAATTTGTGGACGTTCCCATATGTGCGTAACGATTATGTACGCATACACATTACATTCCTTTTTGCTTCAAGCTGATTGGCCTTCAACAAAAAGTCAAACTGGCCAACTCCAAGCTTCTCCTTCGACAAATATTTGTACGACTCGATTTAACAATTTTTAATCAATAAATTTATTCTAAGTTCAATTCTCAAGTGAGAATAATGTTTTATAGGAGTTAAACGATTATCACTGCATAACATTTAGTTTAGGGAACAACCGTTAGGGGTCACTTAGTTGATTCTCGCTAAATATGGGTCCTGAAGATTCCATCAGGGTCCTAATTGTTAAATTTGAATTCAAACTGATCGACTTCCTTAAACAAAAATACAACGATATAATAAATAACTCTTGGATGTTTGAGCTGCAAACTGAACTCGAAAGAAGCATCCTTGTTGGAAGTCCCTTAAAACCAAAACACCGGGAGTCCAGGTCTGGATTTTGGCTTGAGAGATGTCCATTGTCCAGGGAGGCTAGCTCAGTGTGGTGATCTACCTTATTCGGCCTTCCTCCAGTCCCGGTGCAAGTACCTATTTTGTGGCATTAAGACAAATTTTAGACGAGTTGAAGGTCTCCGGTCTCCAGTCATCCGGTTGAAGAGGTCATTTGGTCGATTAGAACATAGTTCATAGTTCATTTGGCAGAATAGAACATTTCGCCGGATAGGACATTTGGCCGAATAGGTTATTTGGCTTAACAGATCACTTGGCCGAATAGGTCATTTGACCGAACATGTCAATTGGCCGAACAGGGCAGGTCATTTGGCCGGGAAGGTTATTTGAAACGTGAGAAATGAGGTGTGAAAAGTAAGATGCCTTACTTCTCACTACTCATTTCTCACTTCTAACTGTGAAAAGTGGGTAGTGAAATGCCTCACTACTCACTTCACGCTTCGCAGTGAGAAATGAGGAGTGAGAAGTCAGACATCTCATTCGTCACTACTCATTACTCACTTCTTCCTGTGAACAGTGAGAAGACATCTCACTTATCACTCCTCATTTCTCACTTCTCACTGTGATAAGTGAGAGGTGAGTAGTGAGACGTTACACTTCTCACTTTGCACTATTCTTTTTCCACGGTGAAAAGCGGGGTTATATGTCTCACTTCTCACACTTATCACACTTTATTTCCAGTAGCCTTGCGAGCAAAGGCGTAGACTTGGCAATCCGGAGATGGCGAGTTCGATTCGCGGTCCGATCTAGGATGTTTTCGAGTTGGAAACATTCTAGAAACCCTTGGCATATTGTGTCCATTTGACTTTGCCACACAGGATGCATACTCATGACATGGCGGGCATGGAAATGATTTCAATTAATAAATGAGTAATTGCTAGCAAAAGCACGTCAAGTCCCAGGTAGAATTTAGAGCCATTGAAGAAGAAAAAGATCTGGTCACGAGCACCGGCGTTACGGCCTTCTGGTCCCAATCGGTACATCCCGTGACCAGATGAAGCCGGTATTTAGGCACCGGCTCCTCATCCTGGTCTTCCAGTCACTAGCCATATTTATAATGCATAGAACCTTCAAAACAAGCACCTAATTTTTGCATTTAAAATGGTGTTTTAATCATTCGTGACGTGACGTCACACACCAGCCGTATCGTATCGTATGGACTAACGTATCGAATAAAAAGAATACGAACCATAACAAAGTACGTAAATTCACAGCACATGACAGGTAGAGACCGTTTCAACTTTTGTTTTGTTTTTGTTTGTAGTTAAATTTCATTTTAATTCAATATATTTATTCAAGAAATTTACAAATGTCAGTGTTTTGGTATGTTGCAACACGCTGTAATAACCGTCGCGTAATTTGGGATCGGCTTCGGCAGTGTGACCCAAAACACGTTGTGCATCTCAAAACATGTTGCAATCGACAAATCAATGGCAAACAATAGCTCTGGCTCACCTTATAACACTTGCTGACAGGGCCGGATTTAGCCGGAATGGGGCTCCGCGGCCAACAGGTTGTGGGGGCCCAAAAATTTACAAAATAGGTTGGTTCTGGTATATAAGATATGTGGGGCCCGGGGCCACGGAACAACCTACACTAGATGAGGTTTGAAAAGCTATTATAGAGCTGAAAAATAATAAGGCTGCGGGGAAGGACTAGCTCCCGGCTGAACTTCTCAAACATGACAGTGAGCAGCTTTATGAGGTTCTGCACCATATTATGTCGAAAACATGGGAAGACGAGGAATTGCCTGGTAGCTGGTTGGACAGCCTCATTTACCCTATCTTTTAGAAGGGCACAGACTGGAGTGCGCCAATTACCGAAGAATAACCCTCCTTACAAAATTTTGTCCCGTATTCTTCTTCTTCTTCTTCTTATTGGCATTACATCCCCACACTGGGACAGAGCCGCCTCGCAGCTTAGTGTTCATTAAGCACTTCCACAGTTATTAACTGCGAGGTTTCTAAGCCAGGTTACCATTTTTGCATTTGTATATCATGAGGCTAGCACGATGATACTTTTATGCCCAGGGAAGTCGAGACAATTTCCAATCCGAAAATTGCCTAGACCGGCACCGGGAATCGAACCCAGCCACCCTCAGCATGGTCTTGCTTTGTAGCCGTGCGTCTTACCACACGGCTAAGGAGGGCCCTCCCGTATTCTGTTCAATAGATTGAGACCGCTTGGAGAGTTCTTCGTCGGTGAATACCAAGCAGGTTTTCGTGAGGGGCGATCAACGACGGATCAAATGTTTACCCTGAGACAAATCCTTGATAAATTCTGGGAGTTCAACTTGCAGACACATCATCTGTTTATTGATTTCAAGGCGGCGTACGATTCAGTGAAACGGAATGAATGATGGCAAATTATGCTAGAACATGGTTTTCCGGCGTAACTGATACGGCTGATTCGTATAACGTTGGACGGATCGAAGTCAAGTGTAAGGGTTCATTTGCTACCATAGATGGATTGAAGCAGGGTGATGCACTCTCGAATCTACTGTTCAATGTAGCGCTCGAGGGAGCGATTAGGAGAGCTGGTGTGCAAAGAAGCGGTGTCATTATCACAAAATCGCATATGCTCCTGGGATTTGCGGACGATATCGATATTATCGGGATTGATCGCCGTGTCGTGGAAGAGGCTTTTGCGCCTTTTAAGAGGGAAACAACGAGGATTGGACTCATGATCAATACCAGCAAAACGAAGTACATGGTCGCTGACAACCAACGTGGGCTCACATCGCCGTTGAGCTCACATGCAACCCCTGTCGTAATGGAATTCTTTCAACTACGGAACGCACTTCAAACAGCCTCATGGAAGCCCCTAAGCCGTCCGACACAGTCGAGTTTTGTAATGCCTCTCTTCCTGACAATTGCACGAGTCAGATAAGCCGTTCTGTACCTGTGTTCGCATTTGGTGATGGGGCTTTCCATCCGGCCTGCGCAGGCAATTATTATTATTTATCAGACTAAGGCCGTAGTGGCCTGTACTGCACATAAAAGTCTTCTCCATTCAGCTCGGTCCATGGCTGCACTTCGCCAACCACGTAGTCTACGGAGGGTCCGCAAATCGTCCTCCACCTGATCGATCCACCTTGCCCGCTGTGCACCTCGCCTTCTTGTTCCCGTCGGATCGTTGTCGAGAACTATTTTCACCGGATTACTGTCCGACATTCTGGCTACGTGCCCGGCCCACCGCAGTCTTCCGATTTTCGCGGTGTGAACGATGGATGGTTCTCCCAACAGCTGATGCAACTCGTGGTTCATTCGCCTCCTCCACGTACCGTCCGCCATCTGCACCCCACCATAGATGGTACGCAACACTTGCGTAGGCAAGTACAATGTATTAAGCAAACTTTCGAACCCTGAATCTCGCCCTGATCCTAGCGATATCCCGTTTGGGAACGATAGCAGCTGCATCGACTCTAGTCCTCATCTGAGTTCATCAACGGAACGCGCACCAAACAGCCTTATGGGAACCCCTAAGCCATCCGTCACAGTCGAGCTTCTGCGTTCACCAATTCCTGATGTCGATTCCAGTCATACAAGTCGTTCCGTTCCTTGTGCTCGGATTTGGTAATGTGGTTTCCCACCTTACTCTCCTAGGCAAGTACTGTAATCTCAGGACATGAAATAGCACTGATATTCGTCCCGTTTGCAGTTATTCCTCGTCTAATAGTAGCAGCACTACGGTACTTCAATTCGAGCCTCTGAACAATCCTGTTCGCTACAATGCATCGTTAGCAACAAGTGATCGAGCGATACCATGCAATGTACCCCCGACAGCCTCGGCTCTAAAAGGCTGCATTGGAAATGTTAGCCTTTCCCAGCAGTCTAGCGAAACCCATCTGATTGATTCTAATGGTCTCCTGGTCTACTACCAGAATGTGCGTGGACTACGAACCAAAATTGATGACTTCTTCACGGCTGCTACGGTATCGGAATATGATGTTTTGGTTCTCATTGAAACTTGGCTCGATGACCGAATACATTCCACACAACTATTCGGTAATCAGTTCAATGTATCGATCGCAATTATTTAAATATTACGAAGACACGTGGAGGTGGCATTTTAATTGCAGTATCTAAGTGGCTAGATTGTTGCTTGGACACCGCTGTTATTAGCACATCAGTTGAGCAACTTTGGGTCAGGATTACAGCATCCAATCGTAGGATTAGTATCGGTGCAATGTGTCTTCCTCCAAATCGTAAACATGACATGGTGTACATCGAGAATCACATCAATTCGATCGGTTCAGTATTTGTATGGTGACTATAATCAAGCTGGAGTGGTTTGGAATGTCACTGAGCCTTTAATAGGACTTGATGCTGATCATCCATTGGAAACATTAGTTGATATTTCCATCACTATTCAGTTCGAAAACATAGAAGATCCTGTGGCGTTTGATTTCAATAGGGTAGATCTCGTAGGCAAATAAGATTAGATTAGGTACCTAGCGTAGTATAAATAGTGTAAGTTGCGATTGTTTTCTTCAAGTCGAGTCAAGTACGAGACACTGAAGACGACCACACAGTTGTGGTCGAAATACGTATCTGCAAAGATAACGAAAATTATCTGGTGGAATTAAATGGACAGTACTTAATTCGTCTTAGACGGTTGAATACATTCCGCTAAAAGAGCCTTATATATTTTTCAGACCATTTAATTCAAATTCCAGTACAGTTCGGAGATCCTAGAACATCATAATTTATTATCCCACATGTTTCGCATATAGTTTACATTTATTTTAACAAGTTCACAGTATACAATATGCTTGAAAACATTTTCTGGAGCTTCATACATCCTGTAGTATAAAGTGGTTCCTAAAGGCACCGAATTATCATCGTATGCATAGTAGGGATGCTCAAAATTTGTTCTTATGTTCCAGGTGATGTCTTTTATGTGTTATTTTATCATTTCCATGTCTTTACTCCCATAGCTCTAGTGAAAAATTGAACACTCCTAGATACAATATTTGGCAATGTCCAGAAACTAGAAGAGATGGCTAAGAGGTTGGTGAAAAAACTGAGAAAATCGGTTGAAAAACCACTGAGATGTAGCCATTTGAAAATTTAGTTACAACGATTTTCTGAACGAATGAATCCTAGTGTTAAGACATTTTTTGTCAGATGAAATAAAATAAAATAAATAGATAAATAAATAAATAAATAAATTAGTGGTGGTGGTAGTGAAATGGTGCTGGATGGTGAAAAATTTGAAGTGGTAGAGAATTTGTGTATCTTGGAACATTAGATTAATAGCACGTCAGATAATGATGTTACCCGCGATGTGAAAAAGCGTATTGCAGCTGCAACCTAGGAGCACGCGCGCAGGACATGCGACTTCCGGCTCCGAATCTCCAGGAAATCCAGGAGAAGATCGGCCGGCTGAAAAACAACAAAGCCCCTGGAGTTGACCAACTACCAGGAGAGCTGTTTAAACACGGTGGTGAAGCACTGGCTAGAGCGCTGCACTGGGTGCTTACCAAGGTTTGGGAGGATGAGGTTCTGCCGCAGGAGTGGATGGAAGATGTCGTGTCCTATCTACAAAAGGGCGATAAGCTGGATTGTAGCAACTACCGCGCAATCACATTGCTGAACGCCGCCTACAAGGTACTCTCCCAAATTTTATGCCGTCGACTAACACCAATTGCAAGAGAGTTCGTGGGGCAGTACCAGGCGGGATTTATGGGTGAACGCTCTACCACATATCAGGTGTTTGCCATACGTCAGGTATTGCAGAAATGCCGCGAATACAACGTGCCCACACATCATCTATTTATCGACTTCAAAGCCGCATATGATACAATCGATCGGGACCAGCTATGGCAGCTAATGCATGAAAACGGATTTCCGGATAAACTGATACGGTTGATCAAGGCGACGATAAATCGGGTGATGTGCGTAGTTCGAGTTTCAGGGGCATTCTCGAGTCCCTTCGAAACCCGTAGAGGGTTACGGCAAGGTGATGGTCTTTCGTGTCTGCTATTCAACATCGCTTTGGACTGAGTAATACGAAGGGCAGGGATTGACACGAGTGGTACGATTTTCACGAAGTCCGTCCAGTTATTTGGTTTCGCCGACGACATTGATATCATGGCACGTAACTTTGAGAGGATCGGACTGAAAAGCGAAGCTAAACGGATTGGACTAGTCATCAACACGTCGAAGACAAAGTACATGATAGGAAGAGGCTCAAGAGAGGTCAATGTGAGCCACCCACCACGAGTTTGTATCGGTGGTGACGAAATCGAGGGGGTTGAAGAATTCGTGTACTTGGGCTCACTGGTGACCGCCGATAACGATACCAGCAGAGAAATTCGGAGACGCATAGTGGCTGGAAATCGTACGTACTTTGGACTCCGCAAGACGCTCCGATCGAATAGAGTTCGCCGCCGTACCAAACTGACTATCTACAAAACGCTTATAAGACCGGTAGTTTTCTACGGACACGAGACCTGGACGATGCTCGTGGAGGACCAACGCGCACTGGGAGTTTTCGAAAGGAAAGTGTTGCGTACCATCTATGGTGGGTTGCAGATGGCGGACGGTACGTGGAGGAGGCGAATGAACCACGAGTTGCATCAGCTGTTGGGAGAACCATCCATCGTTCACACCGCGAAAATCGGAAGACTGCGGTGGGCCGGGCACGTAGCCAGAATGTCGGACAGTAATCCGGTGAAATGGTTCTCGACAACGATCCGACGGGAACAAGAAGGCGAGGTGCACAGCGGGCAAGGTGGATCGATCAGGTGGAGGACGATTTGCGGACCCTCCGCAGACTGCGTGGTTGGCGAAGTGCAGCCATGGACCGAGCTGAATGGAGAAGTCTTTTATGTGCAGCACAGGCCACTCCGGCCTTAGTCTGATGATAAATAAAAAGCTGCAAATAGGGCTTATTACGGACTTCGTAAGCAGCTTAAGTCCCGTAGTCTGCAAACGAAGACAAAATTTGCGATGTATACTACTCTGATTCTTCCGGTGGCTCTATACGGCCATGGAACATGGACGTTGAAAGAGGCTGATCGAATGCCGAAAGAACGTCGAGCAAAGATGATATTTAGTAGAGACCCCGGAAGAGTCCGCAGGCTTCGTGGAAAGCCGCGTACTCGATGGCTTTTTGCAGTTGAAGAGGACCTGAGGGCGCTCAATGTTCAGGGCGACTGGAAGCGATTGGCTCAGGATCGAGTCCAATGGAGAAGGATACTCCATTCGGCGAAGGTTCATCGAAGAGCTGTAGCCCATCAAGTATCAAGTAAGGTTCTTTCTATATATGCTTCATGTTCAGTTCTAGCAATCGCTAGAACTGGAAATAGACATCCATACCGTTTCCGTTTCTCTATAAAAAAACCTCTAACTTGACTATTCGATCAGTAATTGCTAAATTTGTAAATAGACGAAAAGCTTGTTGAAAAGCATTAAAAAAAATTTCATCGTCTGCTTTCCTATCACATTGGCAACTCGTTAGCCAAGACGAACCTCTGCCCCTCGAACCGAAACCAAAAATTCCAATAAATTCTGCATGAACTCGTGCAAAGTGCAGAGGCATATTCGGCTTGCAGTGGGCGACCAATTGTATTACCATTTCCTCTTTCTTCCCTACATTGACTAGAATTCTGACGTGGTAGGCGCCAGTATGGCCCAACAAATATGATCACCAGTACTGGTACATTGAAGATGAGTGCTAGCCCCAAGCAAACATCTGTTGGTTCTCTGTGCAAGGACAACTGATCCGGTCATAATGGAGAACCTAGCAACTACGGGTTGACAATCAAGCTCAAACTCATGGTTAGGTTTTTCGCGCTTTCGAGAACTTCTCAAGGTCATTATTCCTAAATATTCCATTTTTCATGCTCTACAAGGCAGGGGTGTGACTTTTTGATGACTACTAAACATATTTTGAATTCTCAAGACAATTTAAAATATTCCCAAATACTTTTTCTTTCCTCATACCTAGTTCTGTTTCAATTTCATTTTCGGGAGGTCTGCTACCCATTTTCCGACCAACTTTGATGTCATCCCACCGATCGAAACGCTTAAAATGTTGGGAATCTAACCTAGGAGAATGGTGGCGGCACGAGCCATTTCCACTTCGTTAGAATCGCAGTTGAACCACAATGAACAGACGTCCAAACTAGAATGAAGCTGCCAGTGAAAATATGTAAAGTTTTGAAATTATAGTTCGTTGGTGAAAAACAAAATGAAATGAGAATAAAGGTTCATGAAGGAGAAGAAAGGCTTAAAAAAAATTATCAAAAAGAATCAATAATGCTAAAAAATGCAGATTTTGGTGGTGCTAACATGGTGGCATATTATTTTAGTTGGTAAAAGATGCTTCCTTTTTGCGCTTTTTCCCAAATTTAAGTTGCCGATCTATTTTCTGTGGCTGAATGTTGCATCCGACATTGATGCAGCACTGCAAACTAATTGAAAGTCGCTTCATTTTTAATTCCATCCGGAACCGCTGGATTACGACTGATATGCTGCATTTTAATCATTTAGTCACAACAGCTAGCATCAAAATCCGATGCAATTGATCTCGCTGTACAGATCCGCAAAAACCGCAAATGATGGTGCGAAAAAACCACATCACATGGTAATGAAAATGTAACACTTGCAATTGGTGTTTTTTATGTTTCTGTAGGTAAACAGAAATCCACCGTGCATATGGATTTTCATCGAAGTAAAGCTGCTATCATCAACCTTTTCGATTCAGTTTGACAAACATATAGGACGTTAAATTGAAAATTGAAAAATGTCGAAAAAAGGTCATTTTTAGCTTGGTAATGCCGTGCCTTTACCGACTAAACTATCTGGGATCTCAAAACAACATAAACATATCCAGGAATCCTTCCTGATGCCTGATAGTGACAGAAAAGCTTCATATTTGAAATTGCATTAATTATTAAATTGTTAAATCTTCAAACCAATTAATTCCACCCAATTTATCCGCTCGAAAGTCAATTGTGTCGCCCAATCTGCCCTACTAGGCAGGTACTTACTCTCCGTTGTTATTCGTTGTAGCAACCAACCATAAGCCCATAGTCAATGGTGGACTGCATTGCATGGGATGCTCATTATTTCTAAAGCTTTTCGCATTTCACGTCATTAGTTTTAAGCCCTGCGTTATTGTGTTCCATCCGCGTGGAACGCCTCCCTCCCGTACCGACATTCAACAATTTTAAACTGATCTATTATTTGCTACCGCCGTACCATACCTGTTCAGGTGCCCTGTATTTATCCATTGTGTGCCGCCAATTACGGGCATGACATTTTAGGAGTTTTGCGCAACGGCTGCATTTTGTCCGCATCCGGGATCCGGGGAGAAAATTAGTTGCACAGCATAATTATTACAGTCGTTTTGCGTTTATTCTACATTTGTTACAGTTGTTGCCGGTTGATTGGTGGTGTTGTGTCGTTCCACGTCGAAGCACTTTGTTACAATTGGCGCCCAAGGGGTGGTTAAAATTTTCCAACACTGACAGTATTTCCGTGGTCGATAATTTGTTTGATTGCTCTCAGTCATTGACCGGTTTCAATTCGTTCGCACTGTTTCGACGGTTCGAAATTAACCTAAACCCTCTTGTGTACATTGTGTAGACCAACGTGGAATGACCCAAGAACCCTACCTATTTTATACCTATGCGCATCCTGCGGGGTCAACCCTTTTCATCACGAAAGCGAGCCCACCCAACGAGGATATAATTCTCCTAAGCGTGTGACAACTAAATATAAACAATTGGCTTCTGGCGGCAGCTGCACGTGCCTATTCTGTTCAACTGATTTTCAGCCTGAAATATTTAAAATAGCCTAATAGTGCCAGTGCGGAAAGCAGGTGCAGCAGTGCGGCTGTTGAATAATTGATTCGATTCCACCAATGCCAACCGCACCAGCTACTGCCACTGCCACTACTGCTGCAGCAATTCCCGCTGGAAAAGCTGGATCCGCCACCGGTCACCTCCGGTCGTCTCCTCCCTAGCAGAATAGTCCAATAATGCTGCCGGCTGGCCGCTCCTGATGCTTCCAGGTTTTCGCGCGTCACCTGCTCGTGGCACCGGCCGATGGCGAAGATATCGATCTTGCTCATCTTCCGACCGTTGTACTCCAGCGGGGAGATGCAGTAGTTTTTCGAAAGGAAGTCCTCCCCGCTCGGGTAGGACCCGTTCGCCAGCGGGCTGTCCAGCAGGGTGTGGATGTGACAACCGCAGGGGAAATAGTTACCTACCACGTGCAGCTGGCTGAGCCCCTCCAGGACGATGCTGCCCGGCTCCGGCGTTTCCAGTAAGTGATTGCCCTGCAATCGGAGCGTTTTGATGTGATTGGCGTACGTGATGTTGAGCTCCTGGATGGCATCAATTTTGTTGTTCAGGATGCTGAGCGTGTCGACGTGGTCCAGTCCGTCGAAGGCGTTGGCACTGATGACACCGAGGTCGGACTCCTGGAGGGAAAGCAGCTTTACGTTGGTCAGCCCACGGAACGTGAACGCACTGACTTCGGTGAGGTCCATGAACGAGAGTTTTAAGTGTCCGACCTGGGAGAAGGAGCAGAAAATCAAATACGTGGTTATTGTTGAGCTTTTAAATCAATTTAAAAATGCTATTGAGAACACGAAATTCTATTATTTCAGTTTTGTAGAACGAGAGTATGTGATCATTGAATGGATTTGGTGTAAGATGAATGATTGAACTATATTGAAACGTAGAATCCCTACCAGGAAGTTTTAGGCGTGAATGTAATCAAGCTGGGACTAAGAACCTAGGCCGGCGCAGAAAATAAACGAACTCCTTATGCTTGTGTTGCAATGGAAATCAAACTTGGAGTAGCACTTAGCAAATCAAGACTAAAAATTCCTGGTCAGTGCATAAATTATGGTACCTAACTGCATATCGCCATCTATCTCTCTCTCGGTTATCTCAGCAACTGAAACAATTTATAATTCATTTGGATGCTCCATTTTTTCTACGGTTAGATGGTAATCTGCAACCAGACACTTAGAATAGGCGAATCGGGTTGGCCCGCCCACCCTAATTTTAATTTCCAAGAGCTTATAGTACAGGGCCCAAGGAGGAAGGGTCATTCGGCCCATTCGGCCGAAAGCCACTAGGTCGAAAGTTGTTTGGCCTAATATACCATTTGGCCGAACAGACCATTAGGCCGAAAGTCATTAGGCCGAATGGGTCATTTGGCCGAAAGGGTCGTTTGGCCGAAAGGGTCGTTTGGCCGAAAGGGTCGTTTGGCCGAAAGGGTCTTTTGGCCGAAAGGGTCGTTTGGCCGAAAGGGTCGTTTGGCCGAAAGGGTCATTTGACCGAAAGGGTAGTTTAGCCGAAAGGGTCGTTTGGCCGAAAGGGTCGTTTGGCCGAAAGAGTAATTTGCCCGGAAGGGTTATTAGGCCGAAAGGGTCATTTGGCCGAATAGGACATTTGACAGAGAGGGTCATTTTGCCGAATAGGCCATTTGGCCGAATAGTTGAGAAATTAGGAATGAGAACTGAGAAGAGATACGTCTCACTTCTCACTCTTCATTTTTCTATTCTCACTGTAAAAATTGAGAAGCATGAAATGCGTAGTGAGACGTCTCACTACCCACTTCGCACTACTCACTTTTCACAGTGAGAAGTGAGAAATGGAAAGTGAGAAGTGAGACATCTCACTTCTCACTCTTCATTTTTCTCTTCTCACTGTAAAAAGTGAGAAGCGCGAAGTGAGCAGTGAGACGCCTCATTCTCATTCTCATTCTCATTCCTTATTTCTTACTACTCACTATTCGGCCAAATGTCTTATTCGGCCCCGATAATTTTCACGAGAACTTCTCCAGAAACGATTAAATTAGTTTGGCAAAAGCAGTCTTAATAAGTAGCGTTTTCGCTCCTTCGGCTAATCAAATGAGATTGACGGCTCTATCACGTCCAGTTCCTTCATCCGGTATATTTCCCTATGCATTTCCTTTCCAATCGCCGGAGACCAACGATACCGTGGCGGTCTCTTCGGTTTTTCCCCTTCCAGAATTTCAATTTTGTGCTGCAGAACTGGTAGATGGCTCTCAATTTCCAAGAGTTCACGTCTTTGACTTTCAGTAAGGTCATGTTCAGTTTTGATACTGGTTAGCTCGCTGTTCTTCTGAGTTTCAATTGACGGCAAATCTAGATTCGTATCTTCCTCAATTGAAATTGGTGGAAAAATGTCAGTGGATTGTTCAAGAACTAGATTGATCTCGACATTTTCTTCCGCAAAATATTGATCGACACAATTTATGCCTAGTCGCTCGACACCGATAGAATTTGTTTCCAGTCGTGTAAGATTTTCATTTCTCTCTACAGCTGGAGCTATTTTGAAAACCTTCCAGAAGTCATTTCCTAAAATTCACTTTTTTGCTAAGTTGTGAATCCCTGCTCTTCGTATTACCTCTTCCAAAGCGATGTTGAATAGCAGACACGAAAGACCATCACCTTGCCGTAACCTCTGCGCGTTTTGAAGGGACACGATAATGCCCCTGAAATTCGAACTACGCACATCACCCGATCCATCGTCGCTTTGATCAACCGTGTCAGTTTATCCGGAAATCCGTGTTGGTGAATTAGTTGCCATAGCTGGTCCCGATCGATTGTAACATATGCGGCTTTGAAGTCGATGAATAGATGATGTGTGGGCACGTTGTATTCGCGGCATTTCTGCAGTACTTGGCGAATGGCGATCACCTGCTCCGTAGTGGAGCGTTCGCCCATAAAACCCGCCTGGTATTGCCCAACGAACTCCCTTGCAATTGGTGCTAGTCGGCGGCATTTCCGTATTCCCGGGATATGATTTTTGAAACCCCAAAAACCCGGGATACCCGGGACAAAAAATCTTTTTTTACTTCAGGCTTTATGCTAACAATTTTTATTTGCATTGAACGCTCAACGCCAAGGGGATCTCCCTCACAAAGAAAACACAAGACTATAGTTTTCTTTACTCTATGGCGATCTACTGATTGATACTTCTGCCAGCATCTGCAGGTCTCTTATATTTGAACAACAAGTAGCTACAAAATAACGCTAGCTAACAATATTTCTTGATATTACAAAAGAGCAGATTCCTATTTATCTTCCGCCTACAACGAGGAGTGGCACACTATCCGATACATATTTCAGCATTTCTCTACACAGCATGAAATATTTAGTAAATTTACATTCATTTTGATGCACATATTGCACATGCACATGCACATATTTAATTTGAAATCTAAATTGATTTAACTCATTGACTGATGTGAACATAGTCCCAACAAACATTCACTAGTTGAACTAACATCAGTGTGATGATTTAATTCAGCGCTGTGTTGAATAATGTCTGTACTATTTCTTATCACAACTTCTGTTCAAGCTTTGTTCACACAATTTTGGCGAAGTTATACAACTACAACATCTCATTTTGAAAAACAACTTTATTAACTGATTCGTTAAACCTTTAATAAGCATTTTACTAAGCCTCAATTCAGCTACATGTGAATTCTTCGAAAATAATAACGCATAGAAGGTAACATTAGTAAGATCTCCAATGAACGTATTTTGAAGCAATTGCTATTTTCATATATGTAATCATTTTAAAATTTTCCTAAATCGGGTCTCGAACTGCTGTCATTTGATCATCCGCCGGGAACGTTGTCATCCACGCCATCCTTGATTTGTTAGATATGGCTCACTCAGTGCATAACATAAATAATCTTATTGCTGAATATGAATCATAATTGGACTCTTATTCAATAAGTCGATCTGTCAAACTACAGTTTGGTAATAACTGTACAAGATTTTTATTTCAACCATTGTTCAGCAAGTCATAACCATCACACACTAGGAAAATTACGTAAAAATAATGTCGATAAACGATAAAATAAAATCCGTCCCTAATGCTATTTATGGATTTATGAAAATAAAATCAATGTATATTCGGCCTTCCTCAGAATCTCTTGATAATCGGTTGCGATATGATTGTCAAATGCTAAGATTATTCCAATTTCGCAGCAATAAAGATCAACATCCATGCGATAATATTGGGATTCCACACATAAAAGATTCAATAATTTTCTGATGTTATTCAACGGCGTTATGTCCGGCTTTTAGTAAATTTAGTTTCGCATGAATGCATGATTTTTTTTATTGCTCCAGCAGTTTCGTTCGTTATAATCTCCGACAGTTTAATAAATCACGAAAATAAAAAGCATGTCTTGAAAATAAATCATTATTTTTCTATAAATTAAAAGATCTAGAATCCAGATTTTCTCTCAAACTGAAAAAGCATGTTTTTCCCACTGTGCGATAGATCAGATAAATGTGAAATCCAATGGTTAAGAAGGACAAAGGTAAAGAAGGATGTCTAATGCCTGCTTATCAACTTACTAAACTCAATTTGACCACCCTTTTAGAGCATCACATCATAGTCGAACAAAGAACTTTAAAAATCATTAGTTCAGTACATTGTTAAACTTCCCCAATGTGCTGAAATGTGATTAAACGAAAACGTAAGTTCGACTTCAAATAAAGGTAGTAAACAAATAAATAGACCTTGTCGAATATTAGTTAGATTAAATACTGAAATGAAATCTGTCTAGCAAATTATTCAGCATCCATTTTATTCAGCTACAAAGATCACAAATAAACAATAATTCAACCTAGATGCTTGTTTGTAGCTTGTCGTTGTTTGTTGGGGTTTTAATACATCTAATAAACTTTATATTTACATTTCTATTTTATTTTATTTTCCGATTCTATTTTACGCGTAATTTAATTTTCATTACATAGTGTGCACGCCTCGTTAATTTCCTCTGCACTCCTAACACCGAGCTAGTCATCCTGAGCTCTTCATCCCCTATGTTTATGTTTTGGTCCGACTTTTCAGGACTTTTAGGCTGATCAGCTTCTGAATGTTTTGGATTAAAGCTCTTCTTAGACTTTTGCTGACCTGCCCCTATAAATTCGGTACGACGCTACCTATGATTAACGCAGCCAATTCATGATCCCATGGCGCCACGCAACTTATACAACCAATTCATAGATCCCGTACTGCAATAACGTCAAAGATTAGTTACCGTCGTCGGAGGTGATAATAAGTCAAATGGGGGTGACAATGGGTCAAACGGGGGTGACAATGGGTCACTGTTTCAACTACATACAATGCTTGTAGAATAGGTTTAATATATCTGAGGACAAGAAAACCTAATTATAAGAGACCTTTTTGAACGATTCTGTCATCCGACCACCAGACTGTCGGTGAAGGCGCTGACCCATTCTCATCCCCAGACCCATTTTCCCCTCGACGACGGTACTTAATTAGTTGGTCTTTGATAAAGTCTTTGGGACTAGTTTACTGCCGTGAATCGCATATTTGTCCCATATGAATAGGAAACCCAGCAAAGATGGAACAGATATGCGATTCATGGCAGTTTATCAACACTAAGTTGTAGATCTTGAAGTTGTAGATCTTCCATTCCTGGACCTATAACCCGCTGATGAATAGGGGGAGCTGTAACTCCTGGTAGAAGTATCAGTCAGTAACCTGCAATGAAGTATAGGGAGCTCTACTATTGTGTTTTCGTTGTGACCAGTCTTCAAAAGTTCCTTTGCAATTCGTTGCATTGATGCAAAATCCAGGGAGCAGGAGAATTAATGCTCCCTATTTGTCAAGTGATCATTGCTTTGATGCACTTGCATCATTTTGGAAAATACTACATCATTGTTTTGAATCCTTTCATTTTATTCTAGGATTCTAGGCAAAGGCAAACACGTGGTGAATATTATTAGTAACCGGTTTGCTTTTCACTTCGTTGTTACGCCGCAAAGACGATTGTTGTTAGCAACTGGATGTTGTGTCATATTTTGCTTTTGTAATAGGAATTACATTTGAAACTCATACGGTTGTAGAAGCAAAGTGAGAAGTTCGAAGATCAAAACTTCAATCAATTGTGCTGAGTAATTAATTTCCCTACTTATTTTCCCGAATATAAACATATTTAGTACATCAGGTGCCGACTAGCATTTCAAACCAGTCAAACATAATTCCATTCCATTACTTTCCACTCGAACTATCCCGTTTGTCATGAATTTGCGTAATTCCAGATTTTCTCTTACATTTTGTCGATTCACAGCCACAATTCTTACATGATGAAAGTTTCAAAATAAATATTACATATTAGATTTCATGCAACAGATAGAGTTGCCAGTATCATCACGATGAGCTCTATAGATTTGGTGCTCGAAAGGTTGTTTTCTACATTTTTCGCTGCTGCTGTCAGCTAGAAGTTTTGTTCGTCAAAATAAGCAGTTATTACCCTCATTCGACACAGCATAACCATGTGTGTCCTAACACTCGATTCATATCCATATAATAAAGTATAAAAAATGAGAAAGTTCGACGGGAGAATCAAACTCTCACTCAAGAGATTGACACTATTGAATTCTGACACCACTAGCCACTAGCCACTAACCACAAAGCCACCTTTGAGTTCCAAGCTTTTAAAGGGCAATTTGATGTTTCGTTTCATAATGCGGTAGATCATCACCTGAAACAATTTGAATTAATGATGCGATATTTCCAATCAAGTGTGCAAAGGAGCAATTGACACCGTGATGCAAATTTATCCAAATTTAAATCATTTTTTCAAAGCATGGTTTTGCGAATCATTCTCAAAAAACTGGTTGTGACTCGTGAGCTATGCGATTCCACTGCGCATCTTCCGTCTACAGCGAGGTTTCTGACATTACCTAGTATTGTCACAGAAAATACGCTGCTTGAATGAATACTTAGAAATGGTCTAAATCCAATATATAATACAAACAATCAAGCCTACTTCGACGGACAGCGAACGCGTCTTTTCAAACACGGCGAACATTTGTTCCAGAAACCCTACTCCCTGATACAAACGCAAATACTATTTGCCTTTTGAAGTCAAACCAAGATTCGATTTAAATTGAAATTGAATTTAGTTTCAGTTTGAATTCTGTATCATCTGGCATTTCTAAAATATGAACTTTACCCCTAAGCTTCGAAAAAAACTTTTTCAAAAAAAAAAAATGTTTTTAAAAACATCGAAAATTCCCGGGACAGCCAAAAAGGCCGGGAAATGTAAACTCTAGGTGCTACCAATGGTGGATCAAATATCTCTCCAGCCATCTTCAAGAGACGCTGCGCCTAGCTGCTCTTCCGTTGGGAGTGCCACTTCCAGCTGCTGCGCGTATCCTTGGGCTAGTCTACCGTCTTGTAGCCGCCCAATGTTAAGCCGCGGCGGACGACTTCGACGCGTGTTGTACACCGTCGAGAGTTTTGAGTGCAGGCATACTGCAACGAGGTAGTGGTCGGATTCAATATTCGCACTGCGGTAAGTGCGGATGTTCGTGATGTCGGAGAAGAATTTACCGTTGATTAGAACGTGGTCGATTTGGTTTTCCGTTTCTTGGTTAGGTGATCTCCATGTGGCCTTGTGGATATTTTTGCGGTGAAGAAGGTGCTTCGGACTACCATTCCGCGGGAGGCTGCGAAGTTTATGCATCGTTGGCCGTTGTCATTCGATACAGTGTGCAGGCTATCCGGTCCGATGACCGGTCTATACATTTCCTCCCTTCCTACTTGCGCGTTCATGTCACCGATGACGATTTTGACGTCCCGCAGTGGGCATCCATCGTATGTCTGCTCCAGCTGTGCGACGACTTCTTTCTCGTCGTCGGTTCTCCATTCGTGTGGGCAGTGCACGTTAATGACGCTATAGTTGAAGAAACGGCCTTTAATCTTCAGCTTGCACATCCTTGCGTTGATTGGCTGCCACCCAATCACGCGTTGGCGCATCTTTCCCAGCACTATGAAGCCGGTTCCCAGCTCGTTGGTGGTGCCACAGCTTTGGTAGAAGGTAGCCGCCCGATGCCCGCTTTTCCACACTTTCTGTCCTATCCAGCAAATCTCCTGCAGCGCCACGACGTCGAAGTTGCGGGGATGTAATTCATCGTAGATCATCCTGTCGCAACCTGCGAAACCTAGCGACTTGCAGTTCCATGTTCCAGGCTTCCAATCGTGATCCTTTATTCGTCGCCTAGGTCTTTGCCGATTATATAGAGTCGTATTATCCCTTATATTGCTCGTAATTAGTCGTGTCAGGTCTACTTTGTGTCCCACCTGACACCAGGACTTGGGCTTGTGCGATTTGAGCAGCACACGGTCGCTTTGGTGGGCCCTACTTGCGGATACATGCAGCTTTTTATAGGGTTTTAACAGCGCCCACTGTCAAACCCCACCACATCCTAGGCAAGCCCTACAACTCGCAGATGGCCTGGAGAGAGATTGTACAGGGCTAGTGCGAGAGTCATTTTGGCTATAAATATAAATCAAACTCAATTCAAAAATCCTATTTACTTATACTATATTATTATTTTAGGTATGACCGAATAATTGAACCGCGAATACATAACGATAGATTAATTATTCCAGCCAATTTCTTACGTATCCCATTTCGACGATTTCAACCAAAAACCCAACTTAAGTACTAATCCTACACTACTAAAAATCCACACATATTTATTGGCAAAAATCCATAGATTTAACTTATGATGTATATCAGCGCACACATAATCATTCTCCACGCGAATATATATCCAAATAAACTTTGTGTGGTCTCGAATTAGCAATTATTTAATTTATGTTTGGTTCTATATCGATTATATTAGGGTGGAGCTATTGCAAAAATTTATAACGGCGACACATATATCTTATATAGATATATTTGGCAGTGTAATTTACGAGTTCCAAAAATAATTTAGCAAAATCAAATATGATTCCAATTCAATTTTCAATAGTCTTAGCCCAAATGCACTCGCAAGCACAATGTATACTCCAATTCAATTTCAATATCCTATAATTTGTTCGCAAGCCATATTTTCTCAAATTGCCCCACGTTGGGCGCCAAATGAAACGGTTCAAGATCTATTTGATTCAATTCTGGTTTCCTTCGACTGACTTCACTTAAGCGCCAAGCAGACAATTAAATTGTTTGCTTGTAAACCAGCAATATTTGTATGCCCGGCGAGACTCAGGGCGAGTCCATCATATACGCGGAAGTAATCAAAAGCGAGTCCGACCTATCCGACCACAATTTTCCACCCAAACGGAACCCTCCAAAATACTCAAAAATCAACTAATCCAATCCAAAAACCTCCTTCCTCTAAAGTGAATTAGCAAACATTCAATTCACAGGTGTATTGTCAAGTTCTCCACGTGCCACAGCCTGATATGTGTAAGGACATAAACGGGAACCTTCTTACGAACGAGCGTGAGGTGATCCAAAGCACTACGAAGAGCACCTGAATGGCGATGTGGCGGTATGGTGATGGACTTGGGGGAACACGCGCAGGAAATAATTCTACCGGCTCCGGATCTCCAGGAAATCCAGGAGGAGATTGGCCGGCTGAAGAACAATAAAGCCCCTCGGGTTGACCAACTACCAGGAGAGCTATTTAAACACGGTGGGTAGAGCGCTGCACTGGGTCATTACCAAGATTTGGGAGGAGGAAGTTTTGCCGCAGGAGTGGATGGAAGATGTCGTGTGTCCCATCTAGAAATAGGGCGATAACCTGGATTGCAACAACTACCGCGCAATCACATTGCTGAACGCCGCCTACAAGGTACTCTCCCAAATTTTATGCCATCGACTAGCTTCAATTGCAAGGGAGCTCGTAGGGCAGTACCAGGCGGGTTTTATGGGCAAACGCTCCACCACGAACCAGGTGTTCGCCATTCGCCAAGTACTGCACAAATGCCGCGAATACAACGTGCCCACACATCATCTATTCATCGACTTCAAAGCCGCATATGATACAACCGATCGGGACCAGCTATGGCAGCTAATGCACGAACACGGATTTCCGGATAAACTGACACGGTTGATCAAAGCGACGATGGATCGAGTGATGTGCGTAGTTCGAGTTTCAGGGGCATTCTCGAGTCCCTTCGAAACCCGCAGAGGGTTACGGCAAGGTGATGGTCTTTCGTGTCTGCTATTCAACATCGCTTTGGAAGGGGTAATACGAAGAGCAGGGATTAACACGAGTGGTGCAATTTTCAATAAGTCCGTCCAGCTATTTGGCTTCGCCGACGACATAGATATTATGGCACGTAACTTTGAGAAGATGGAGGAAGCCTACATCAGACTGAAGAGGGAAGCCAAGCGGATCGGACTAGTCATCAACACGTCGAAGACGAAGTACATGATAGGAAGAGGTTCAAGAGAAGACAATGTGAGCCATCCACCGCGAGTTGGCATCGGTGGTGACGAAATCGAGGTGATAGAAGAATTTGTGTACTTGGGCTTACTGGTGACTGCCGAAAATGATACCAGCAGAGAAATTCGGAGACGCATAGTGGCTGGAAATCGTACATACTTTGGACTCCGCATGACGCTCCGTTAGAATAGAGTTCGCCGCCGTACCAAACTGACAATCTACAAAACGCTCATTAGACCGGTAGTCCTCTACGGACACGAGACCTGGACGATGCTCGTGGAAGACCAACGCGCACTCGGAGTTTTCGAAAGGAAAGTGCTGCGTATCATCTATGGTGGGGTGCAGATGGCGGACGGTACGTGGAGGAGGCGAATGAACCACGAGTTGCATCAGCTGTTGGGAGAACCATCCATCGTTCACACCGCGAAAATGTCGGACACACCGCCAGAATGTCGGACAATAACCCGGTGAAAATGGTTCTCGACAACGATCCGACGGGCACAAGAAAGCGAGGTGCCAGCGGGCAATCAGGTGGATCGATCAGGTGGAATATGACTTGCGGACCCTCCGTAGACTGCGTGGTTGGCGACGTGTAGCCATGGACCGAGCCTTCTTCTTCTTCATGTTTTTATAGAGGTATTAACTACTATGGTTGCAGTCATCCACCTCTTGAATTTAATTGATGAAATTCTTTCCTTCAATGATTTCTTATAGGCGTCTCACTGTTTCTCTTCTTCAATCACTGTTTCCATTTGTATATTTTTAGCACTGTTCCCATCCCATCATTTATTATCACTTTTTCTTTTTTTTAACTTCTCCCATCCCTTTTGATAGCACACAACTTGGCAGGTGTTACTCCATCCGTAACTGTCTCCTGATGTTCTCGTATATTTTTAGCACTGTTCCCATCCCATCATTTATTATCACTTTCCCTTTTTCTTAACACTGTTCCCATCTCATTTTTTTCGACTGTTCTCCTCCCTTCATATTATTGTTTTCAGATTCTCGTAGCACAGAACTTGGCAGGTGTTACCCTCCATCTGTAACTGTCTCCTGATGTTCTCGTATTCCTGACATTCAATTAGGCTATGCTCCACAGATAATGCTGTTTCACAAAATTGACATTTGGGACTCTCTCCTTTCTCTAGCATCCACTCATGGGTGGCCTTAGTATGGCCTACTCGCAAACGTGTTAAGAGCACTTGCTCTAGTCTGGATTTCCGGTCTGACCATGCAGCTGCCGAGGGTTTAACCCTCCTCCGTACATCACGCTCCTTGTACCAGCTATTCTCCCAAACGTCCTCCAAAACTTTCCTGCTCCATGAGATGCGATCTACTGCAGGAAGCTCCATCTCCGTCGTTTCAACCATTCTTCCCATATTAGCCAGTGTGTCCGCCTTTTCATTGCCAGGTATACCCGAGTGTCCCGGAATCCAACAGATCCCGACTTGCTTTTTCTCAATTTCCATTTGTGTTGCTCTAATCCATGGGTGTTTAGTGAGTTTAGATTCTATGGCTGATATGCAACTGGCGGAGTCCGAGAAGATTGCCGCTTTTTCTCCAGTATTGATGGCTTGAAGTGCGATATACAATTCTTTCGCTTCAACAGAAAAGATGGTGCAACTCTTTGGCAAACTATAGCTTTCTCCGCAATTACCAGATACCATATCCGACTTGCTCCTTTACATCCACTGAGCCATCCGTAAATAAATATTAGACACTCGCGTATTTCCTTTGCTCCAGTTCTCTGTATAGCGCTTTCCGCTTTCGCGCGTATAACGCTACTTCCTTCTCCAACTTTGAAGTTATTTTTAACCGTCCAATCAATTGGGATCTCTTTTGATGCCCAACCGCTCCTCAGCTGAAGGGGGAATTTCGCTACCGGTGGAAGTTTCTCCCCGGTATTCTCCTCAAGCTTTTTCTTCGATCGTTCGGTAATCGGCCATTCACCTCCTTAATTTGACAATACTTTCTTCTCCTCTAGTTTGGAAGCCTTTGCCACCAGTTTCTGACATGCAAAATGTCCAAATAGCTCTCCAGGTTCAGCGTATAAAGCCACTACGGGACTGGTTTTGACTGGCTCCGGAACAAATACGGATCATGTCGTTATATAGGTATTGGTTCAAGTATTTTTTCAACCCGATTTTTTCCTCTACTGACCAGGCCCCATCCATCTTGGGTATCACGGTAGCGTTTGCTATGTGCATAATCGTCTTTCTAGATCCGCCAAACATTCGATAACCGATGATGCGGAGTAAGTTTAATCGATTTGTACAGGCATTCTTGACGTTTCTGGCATGTTGTTTGAAGTCAAAGTTACGGTCGATAGTAACACCTAAGACTGTGAGACTGTTCACTGTTGCGATGATGTCTCCATTGAGAATCAATTATGGTAAGGTTGGATGCAGAAGCCTGAATTTCTCGGCGGCTATAGATAATCCTCTGTCTCTCGCCCAGTCTGATATCATATTGATGGCTTCTTGTAGCATTTTCTTTATTTTTCTTGGTTCCGTCCAGATACCAGCAGAACGATATAAATGGCATATATGAAGATTTTTACTATGCGAGATCCAGACCATTCTGGTAACCGGTTAAACACTGAGCTCATACCAATTAGGAACAGAGTTACGATCAGTACCGAACCCTGCGGTACACCGTTTGTTTGCTCCTTTCTTGTGGAAAATGTTCCTCCAATTGCTACCCGAAATGATCTCTGCTTTAGATAATCCCGTACGTAGTCCAGGATACGGCCAGAGAATCCCCATTGTTGTAATTGTTTCATGATTGCTTTGTTGGATATCTTGTCGTATGCTTTGCTGATGTCCAGCACAGCCAGGCCAGTGTCACAAACCAGTGTGTTCCTTTTTTTCCCATCGCCTCGTCAATGAATGCTTCGAGGTCAGCCAAGTACATGTCTAATCCTCTGCCTTGTCTGAAAGTGTGTTGTCTAGAATCCAGAAATCCATTTGATTCGAGGGCCTCGACCAGTCTCCTATTGACAATCCTTTCCATAGTTTTGCCTGCACAACTCGTAAGGGTGATTGGACGATGATTTCCTAGCACTTTAGGATCTTTTCCTGGCTTAGGGATAGGTATAACGGTACCTTCTTTCCAACTCTCCGGAATTTTTCCAGACTCCCAGATCTCGTCAATCAGTTTTAGGAAAACTGCTTTTGTCTTGAGCGGAAGATGCTGTAGCATAGGGTAACCCAAGGAATCCGGTCCAGCGGATTGACCCTTTCCGTGACTGATGGCCCACATTAGCTCGTCCATAGTGATATCTTGGTTGATCTGACCATCTGTCTTGATTTCTTCAGCGGAAGGTTCGGCCATTGGCAAGTCTGAAGGTTCGTAGACATTTTCAAAATGGTCCGCTATTGCTTCAGCGATCTCTTTGGGATCCTCCACTATTTTCCCCTGGAAGTCGAAGTGTAGGTGTTACGGCTTTTTTTTCCGCTTAAACTATGTACATTCTGCCTGATTAGGGTCATCGGTGTGTCCGGATTGAAGGATTGAACGAACTCTTCCCAACTTTATTTTTTTCGATTTCCTAATAACTCTTCTACAGTTGTTTCTTGCTAGCTGAAATTGCTTCACTGCCTCTTTCTTGTTAGGGTGGTCTTCGGATAATTTCTTAACTCTTCGTAACATTTTCCTCCGGTATTTCACATTCGCTCTCACTTCCTCAGACCACCAAAGATCCGAATTCTTTCCAACCTTCGCACTTGTTCGCGGTATGAACTTCTGAGCACTTGTTTTAACTATTTTTTTGTGAATTCTGCTACACTAGTGATGTTATCACTACTCCGATCGATGAAGTCCTGAAACTATCGTTAGATCAATTGCCCCTAAGGACCCATTGGAGGGATCGATTCGTGTTGCTTCCCCAGAGTTGATCAGTATCATCCCATTGTCTACTACAATTTCAAGCATCGTCTTTCCTCTCCCATCATTTTTCCTGGAGCCCCACGCTTCGTAGTGGGCATTCAAATCTACCGAGCCGAATGAAGAAGACTCTTATATACCGCACAGGCCACTTCGGCCTTAGTCTGAATAAATAAATAAATAATTGTCAAGTACTCAAATCCTCTAGCTTCTGATTTGAATCAATCTTTCTCAAGACGAAAGGGTTGATTAATCGAACTGAAACTGAATATATTTTGTCTAATATTATAACATAGTTACACCCGCAGAAAAAATATAAACCTTAGTTTCTTTGTCCAACGGTTGAGCAGTAATAGGAAAAATCACAGCAAATGACCAAGAACAAATGTAGGGTGACGAGCTGAATTTTTTTTTATCTTGATCAAATATATATTTATTCATTCCTATTTTTGTTCGGCTTCACTGCAACCTTAAACCTGAAAGCGTTTAGAGTCGTCAATGATCCATTTTATATGCATGATTGGCTTATATGCATGAAAATAGAGTCGTCGAATGACTTCTTTGGCGCTAAAACTTAAATGTCCCCTTCTACAGGATCCCTTGAGGCAGTTGGTCAAAGGAAGCGATCAAAGTCGTCAACGGACCATTTTATATTCATACTTTGCTTCCTGAAAGAAAACTATGAAAAAAGAACCGTCTAATGACTAGATTGTGCGCTAAAAGAGAAATGACCCATTCTACAGTTTCCCTTGGGAGTAATCCGTAAGTCCCGGAAGCGGTCAGAGTCATCAATTGTCAATTTTATATTCAGACTACGCTTGCTGTTCGAAAACCATGGGGAACGAGCCGCCGAATGACTAGCTTTGGTGCTAAAACTGAATCGTCCCCTTTTAGAAGTTTCTAGGGGGCACCCCAGCGACTTCAGGATCTGTCTTTTTGGTTGGTTTCTCATTGTTGACGTATCAGGAGACATTTGGAATGTAATCATAATGGAAGATTGGTCGAAAATCTTGATTCAAATGAAAGTTAACGTGCGGGGTCAGTCTCTCAATTAGACAGATTGGCTATACGCCGACCTTGCGGTTTTCTAGACACCGGTTTTCACCTTTTTGCTTGTTCACGGACGAACCGATACTTTCGAGCGGAATCGAATCGTCTGTCCAATTGATTTAGTAAATAAGAATAAGTATGGGCGTTTGTCTCTTCAGCACTCGTACATGGCACGAATTGAGTAGAAACATCTTTAAGGCGTTATATTTTTTCCAGGGGAACGACACCCAATTTTTTCACTATGGATTTTGACAGGTTTGCCTGTTCGTGCTTTTTTGGGTGATAATTTATCCCCCAGTGTCAAATCACCCCAATACTGATTTATTTTGCAATAGTATGTGCGCGAATTTTGAATGTTTACGTTTTTACAGGAGAATATGATGCAAAACGCCCATTTCACTCAATAATGCAACATGATACAATCATGAGAAAATAGAGAAAAAATGAACGAACTATTAAATTAAAAAATTTTAGACTCGATTCCATGCTTTAAACTTTAAAATGTTAAACTTTTTTGCTCAATTCTTTAGAATGCTGCTTGCGTAAGGCACTGTCTATGCCTTCGTTCGTTTTATATCATTTTCACCCTGGAAGTTGTTTGTGTTGCATTCGCAGTGCACTCGTATTGGTGACTCAGAAAAGATGTGACAAAGATGGCGTAGCTTGTCATCCCCGTGATTTTTTCGGCATTCTTAAAATGTTTAAAGTACACATTTTGAGTTTTTTTTTCTAAGAAAAATCTCTTCCAGATTTCCTTACCTAAAATAAAGTATAATCCAGAAACAACTTTGCAATCCAGAAATTCATAACATGAATATATTGTCAACATGAATATATAATATATGAAAATTTTGTCTATAGACAAAAACTCAATAAGTGTCACATTTTAGTGCAACTGTGTTGTTACAGGAATGGTCAAAAATCATTTTAAAAATTCATCACTTCGGAAAAATCTGTGCAGCTAATCGAAACCCCCCAAGTCGCCCATAAACTCACCATGTCCAGCGCGTTGAACGCGTCCTGTGAAATGTTGCGAATCCCGGAGGGCAGCGTCAACCGTTCGACCGAGCCCAAATTGGAGAATGCGTTCTTCTCGACCAGCACCGTCGGATTGTCGGCCAAATTGAGCAGCAGGATGCCGGCCGATCCGGCGAACGCGTACGCTTCGATGCGCAAAATTTTGTTGTGGGAAAGGGTTATTTGCGAAACGTTCTGCAACCCGGCGAAGGCAAACGATGCCACGGTCGCCAGCGGGTGTGCTGGATCGAGAGCTCCGCAGCCGGGGAAGCCCACGGAAGGCAAACGGTTTTATCGTGCTGATGTTGTTCCTGTCGAGCGAGAGCTTTTTGAGTGCCTTCAGTCCCAGGAACGCGTCGCTTTTAATTATCGGAAAGATGTTCTTCTGCAGTGATAGGACTTCCACCGTCGGGGGCATGTGGGCCAGGGGAATTTCCCGCAGTGAGCCACTGTTGCACATGACCTGGGGGAGAAGAGAAAACATGTCGATTCGTTAGAGTTCGTTCTGGTTTCGGTGTGCTATGAGGGTCATTGGAATTGGTATCGATTTCGATAGAAAATATACGATAATTGTAATCCATCCTGTTTCGGTGGGTATGGCATCGAGCGTCATATAATCTAAGTGAGTTACCCTAATTCTTCAAGGTCGATCGATTTCGAAGCGATTTTCTGCGTTTCCGCCATCCAATCTTAGAACGAAGCAAAGCGAAAAATTTGACCTGCATGATGACGCCTGGCCTGGTCCTCCGGTTCGGTTACAGCTAACCTGTCTAGTCAACCCAAACACATTTTGAAGCGATTTACCCAAATTGGAAAACTTTTCACACAGAGCCTTCCGGGCTTTGAGCTGGTTATCCCTCTTTAGCTTTGATCCTTCCAGTTACTCGAGGCTGGAATGGACGACCGACGCAACAACAGATGTCATAATTTGAAATGTTGATTCGGCCCCATCTAATCACGGTCCGTCCGCCCGTGCGATATTCGCATAGCAGCGTTTCCATTTCGAGATCCGTCCTCTGAGCACTCGGGCTCGGCTCTTAATGCGATGGCTCATTCTCGGAAATTTACTCCTTTTGCAATCTGGTAGTTGGCACTGGCTGAGAGAGCACTCCGAAATTGAGGCATCGAAATTAAGGAACAGACGACCCCTTCTTCACCGGTAGCCGAAGCGTGTTGAAGCATTACAACCCGGCTAGGAGGGCGAATGGGCTCTAGCTGACAACAGACGATGCTTTTCGTATTTTCGCTTCCGCTGAGACTGCGGGTAACTTTTGGATGGCCATTTGAGAAGGAATTTGACGGCAAGGAAAACAAAATTCACCTCATAAAGGGCGATAAAAAGGTTATTCGTTTTGGCTTCGACCCATTTATTATTCAGAACGAAATAACGATACCTGAGATGCGGGTCAAGCGCCTTAAGCTTTTTAGTTGTAAAAGTAGATGGAATGTCAATATTCGTAAGTCCTTTTCAGTTTTTGCTTTATCTATCGACCTATATTAAAGCTAATACAGTTTTGAAACGGTTGCGTTGAATTTAAGCTCAACGTCTTAGCACCATCTTAGATTTGTATGAAATTTTTCTTATCTTAATCTTATTCTGTAAAGTCACTTTGCTCTTAATTCGCTTAAAACGGATTACGGATACTCCGAACTAAACCATGGACACCGTTATATCAAATATAAATGGACAATTAATGTGCTATCTTCCACATACTAAAAAGGGGAAAACAGTCGTATTTGATTGTTTTGAGACAAAACTCCGTCGCCCAAGTTGGTAGCAAACAAAAAGCATATTTTTTCCCTTTTCTTGACATTTCTCGGATTATTTCTGTAAGTTCGTCAGATGATAATCCCACATCAGACTTCTCATGCTACAAAGGTGCAAGCCAGTGGCAAACACTCTCCGATTTCATACGCCACGTGCCAGGCCAGAAATGTTTTGTGCTCGTGTGCGCCCAGCAGAACTACGGAGGCGAGAAACTCCCTTTTCAGATGAGTATCTGTCTCGGGAGAACGCTTTTCCGGCTCCCAGCTCGGGCACCTTTTATGGAAAAGATATGTTTCTGCTTTGGGTTCTGTTTTTTTGCGCTCTGTGACACAAACAGTTGGATTTGTTTTCAGCTACAAAAACCTGGCGCCTATCAAGAGTGCAACGTGAGAAGTCTGAAGTGCCTACACACCTCGCCCGTCCCAGGAGCTGTGGGCTTTGGCGCTTGGTGAATGTTTCACATGCAGACAGCCTACCTACGTCTACATCCTTGTTGGGTCGGGCCGTCATCATTGCCAGGTTTGATGTTGTTAGTGAGACTTTTTTTTACTCGCAGAGTTTGCAAAAGCACTCGGTCGGTTACCCCTGGGAGTGATTGTTTAATTTTTCGCAAATTTTAAAATGGAAATTGCTCGTATGGAAGTGGAGACGATAAAATGTTCACTGCTCGTTGTTTCCCATTTCTGATTCATAGCCACTTTATAGAAATATGACAAGAATGAATCCTTGAAGTATATTTTCAGAGCCACTGATAGTTTCAAGTCAAGAGGACTAGAAGATAGTTTTATTGTTGAGATCAAAATACGTTAAGTAAAAATAATTTGGAAAAATGTAATGGCATATATAGTTCTACACGCAAAAAAAGCGTTCATGAATTCGTGAACTAACAAGTTCACGGTGTATTTTTCGTAAACAACAACCACGGATTCGGGAACACAGTCACGTTTTCTGGAACGTTCTGGAAAACGTGACTGATGTTCCCGAATCCATGAATTTAATCACGGTGTACTTTTGCTGATTCACGAATTCAGGTACGCTTTTTTTTGCGTGTACTTCGTCTTATAGACAGGCGAAGGCGCTCCATTCAAAAATCTAAAAAAATATATTGGAGGTAGCCAATGAACGATTGCATTGGATTGATTTGGGTCCCAACTTATTTGGTATCCTTTGCCCTAGCTTATTCGATTTGCAACTGATCTAGTTTGAAATTTTTAGAAGCCATAATTATAGTTGTAAGAAAGTATTCCATTTATTTATTTATTCAGACTAAGGCCGAAGTGGCCTGTGCGGTATATAAGAGTCTTCTCCATTCGGCTCGGTCCATGGCTACACGTCGCCAACCACGCAGTCTACGGAGGGTCCGCAAGTCATCTTTCACCTGATCGATCCACCTTGCCCGCTGCGCACCTCGCCTTCTTGTGCCCGTCGGATCGTTGTCGAGAACCATTTTCACCGGGTTACTGTCCGACATTCTGGCCACGTGCCCGGCCCATCGTAGTCGTCCGATTTTCGCGGTGTGAACGATGGATGGTTCTCCCAACAGCTGATGCAATTCGTGGTTCATTCGCCTCCTCCACGTACCGTCCGCCATCTGCACCCCACCATAGATGGTACGCAGCACTTTCCTTTCTAAAACTCCAAGTGCGCGTTGGTCCTCCACGAGCATCGTCCAGGTCTCGTGTCCGTAGAGGACTACCGGTCTAATGAGCGTTTTGTAGATTGTCAGTTTGGTACGGCGGCGAACTCTATTCGATCGGAGCGTCTTGCGGAGTCCAAAATACGTACGGTTTCCAGCCACTATGCGTCTCCGAATTTCTCTGCTGGTGTCATTTTCGGCAGTCACCAGTGAGCCCAAGTACACAAATTCTTCTACCACCTCGATTTCGTCACCACCGATGCAAACTCGCGGTGGGTGGCTCACATTGTCTTCTCTTGAACCTCTTCCTATCATGTACTTCGTCTTCGACGTGTTGATGACTAGTCCGATCCGCTTAGCTTCCCTCTTCAGTCTGATGTAGGCTTCCTCCATCTTCTCAAAGTTACGTGCCATATTATCTATGTCGTCGGCGAAACCAAATAGCTGGACGGACTTATTGAAAATTGTACCACTCGTGTTAATCCCTGCTCTTCGTATTACACCTTCCAAAGCGATGTTGAATAGCAAACACGAAAGACCATCACCTTGCCGTAACCCTCTGCGGGTTTCGAAGGGACTCAAGAATGCCCCTGAAACTCGAACTACGCACATCACCCGATCCATCGTCGCTTTGATCAACCGTGTCAGTTTATCCGGAAAACCGTGTTCGTGCATTAGCTGCCATAGCTGGTCCCGATCGATTGTATCATATGCGGCTTTGAAGTCGATGAATAGATGATGTGTGGGCACGTTGTATTCGCGGCATTTCTGCAGTACTTGGCGAATGGCAAACACCTGGTCCGTGGTGGAGCGTTCGCCCATAAAACCCGCCTGGTACTGCCCCACGAACTCCCTTGCAGTTGGTGCTAGTCGACGGCATAAAATTTGAGAGAGTACCTTGTAGGCGGCGTTCAGCAATGTGATTGCGCGGTAGTTGCTACAATCTAGCTTATCGCCCTTTTTGTAGATGGGACACACGACATCTTCTATCCACTCCTGCGGCAAAACTTCCTCCTCCCAAATCTTGGTAATGACCCAGTGCAGCGCTCTAGCCAGTGCCTCACCACCGTGTTTAAATAGCTCTCCTGGTAGTTGGTCAACCCCAGGGGCTTTGTTGTTCTTGAGCCGGCCAATCTCCTCCTGGATTTCCTGGAGATCCGGAGCCGGTAGAATTATGTCCTGCGCGCGTTCTCCCAGGTCCATCACCATACCGCCATCTTCGTCTGCCACATCGCCATTCAGGTGTTCTTCGTAGTGCTGCCGCCATCTTTGGATCACCTCACGCTCGTTCGTAAGAAGGTTCCCGTTTATGTCTTTACACATATCGGGCTGTGGCACGTGGCCCTTACGTGAACGGTTTAACTTCTCATAGAACTTTCGTGTGTTATTAGCGCGGTACAGTTGCTCCGTTTCTTCACGGTCTCGATCTTCCTGCTGACGCTTTTTCCTCCGGAAAATCGAGTTTTGTCTGTTTCGCGCCTGTTTATATCGTGCCTCGTTCGCCCTCGTGCGGTGTTGCAGCAATCTCGCCCATGCTGCATTCTTCTCTTCCACTAACTGCTCACATTCGCCGTCATACCAGTCGTTTCTCTAATCCGGGGCACCGTGCCAAGTGCAGTGGTTGCGGTGCTACCAATGGCGGATCGAATATCTCTCCAGCCATCTTCAAGAGACGCTGCGCCTAGCTGCTCTTCCGTTGGAAGTGCCACTTCCAGCTGCTGCGCGTATTCTTGGACTAGTCTACCGTCTTGTAGCCGCCCAATGTTAAGCCGCGGCGTCCGACTTCGACGCGTGTTGTACACCGTCGAGAGTTTTGAGCGCAGGCATACTGCAACGAGGTAGTGGTCGGATTCAATATTCGCACTGCGGTAAGTGCGGACGTTCGTGATGTCGGAGAAGAATTTACCGTCGATTAGAACGTGGTCGATTTGGTTTTCCGTTTCTTGGTTAGGTGATCTCCATGTGGCCTTGTGGATATTTTTGCGGGGAAAGAAGGTGCTTCGGACTACCATTCCGCGGGAGACTGCGAAGTTTATGCATCGTTGGCCGTTGTCATTCGATACGGTGTGCAGACTATCCGGTCCGATGACCGGTCTATACATTTCCTCCTTCCTACCTGTGCGTTCATGTCACCGATGACGATTTTAACGTCCCGCAGTGGGCATCCATCGTATGTCTGCTCCAGCTGTGCGTAGAACGCTTCTTTCTCGTCGTCGGGTCTCCCTTCGTGTGGGCAGTGCACGTTGATGATGCTATAGTTGAAGAAACGGCCTTTAATCCTCAGCTTGCACATCCTTGCGTTGATTGGCTGCCACCCAATCACGCGTTGGCGCATCTTACCCAGCACTATGAAGCCGGTTCCCAGCTCGTTGGTGGTGCCACAGCTTTGGTAGAAGGTAGCCGCTCGATGCCCGCTTTTCCACACTTTCTGTCCTGTCCAGCAAATCATCTGCAGCGCCACGACGTCGAAGTTGCGGGGATGTAATTCATCGTAGATCATCCTGTCGCAACCTGCAAAACCTAGCGACTTGCAATTGCACGTTCCAAGCTTCCAATCGTGATCCTGTATTCGTCGCCTAGGTCTTTGCCGATTATATCGAGTCGCATTATCTCTTATATTGTTCGTAATGATTGGTTTTCTAGGCGGCTTATTGGGCCTGCGCAAACCTCCTGTCTCGTCGGAGGGCCGTTGTGTCAGGGTTGTTTAGCGTCCCACCTAACACCAGGACTTGGGCTTGTGCGCTTTGGTGGAGCCTACTTGCGGATACCTGCAGCTTTTTATAGAGGTTTAACAGGGCCCACTGTCAAACCCCACCACATCCTAGGCAAGCCCCACAACTCGCAGATGGCCTGGGGAGGGATCGTCAAGCCCTTGGACATAGTCCCTGCTGCCCGCGAAAAGTAGAAAGAAAGTATTCCGTCCCCGGTTTATAAAAATGACATGTTAATAACTTTTAAAGCAGTTCTCCAACCGTACAAGAATCATGTCGTCCATTAGACACTGTTGAACTGGCTCAAAAGACATTATATTTACAATTTTGATAGATATTCTCTGCCAGGCATCTTCTGGATCCAAAATGCTCTCCCAATCTAAGGAGGAGAAAAATTCAGCAATATAACAGTGATCAACTTTGCGGTAGTTGTAGTATAATGAAACAGGAGAAACCACGACATCATGAGGCAAACTTGTGAAGGGTAAAAGTTCCGAGATTCGTGGGTGTTCCTATAGTTGCGGTAGTACGGTTTGCAGGGAATCAACTAATTAAACGCAGTAACCCACATTGCTAGTCAATTAGTTGACCTGTCATTACATGATAGAGACAAAAACAACATTGGAACTCCATTTAAACTGGTAAAGTATCTTTTAAATACTTTATTTTTTTCTCCCCCTTGCGCCAATAGTTGCGGTAGTGTTCCAATAGTTGCGAATCACATATAAAACCTATGGGATTCGCAACTTGGAACACTGCACCAATAATTGGAGGATTGATTTCAGGTAACAGAAAAGGATTAATTATGGCACGCTCTGAATAAAATTGAAATAATGATTGTATAACATTTCACCGAAAACTATTTCGCGGAATTCATTTTCGCGGTTGAACATTTCGCGGAATAACATTTGGTGGTTTGTAACTTTTCGCGGTACGACATTTGGAGGTTTGTACCTTTTCGCCAAATGACTTTTGGCGGAATGTACCATTTCGCGGAATGCACCATTTCGCGGAATATTGATAATAATAGCTAAGTACGTACACAATTATTATCTGCTTACCTGCTAAGCCAAGTTACATGCATAAGGTAGTTCTCCCAGAATATGCAGAAGCAGTTTTCAAAATTTCAATTGCCTCTTACAATTCCTTAATTATATCTGGTAGACGGGCCAGATATAGTGAAGGGATTATCTCCTCTTTTTACTTTGTTACGGATAGACGTTTTTATGAATATTCATTTATTTCTTCCTTTCACCTAATACCAAAAAATGGTAGCGTCTGCCAGCTTTGAGCCGGCATTACTTATTCCTTCCCCTTATACCGGGTACATTTGTTCTTTTAAAGAAGGTTTTTTCAACTCCTTTCGCCTTATACCAGGCAGACGCATCCATTCAAAGAAGGTGTTATCAACTCCTTTCGCCTTATACTGAGTAGACTCACTCATTTAAAGAAGGCGTTACCCCTCCCTTTGCATTATACCGGCAGACGCGTTCTTTTGATGAAAGCATTATCAACTCCTCACTTCGCCATATACCAAGCAGATGCATTCATTTAAAGTAGTCGTTACTCTTCCCTTCGCCTTTCCCTTCGGTTAAGTATGAGTTTACGAATACAAAAATTCTCGGGAACTCGAGTGAACACTATTCCGGGTTCGGGTCAGGTCCGGGTTTGAAGGATATTTACAAATCGGGTTCGGGTTTGCAAAACGTGAAACCCGACCATCTGTATGGCAGACACATCCATTCAAAGTAGGCATAACCTTTCCCTTTGCTTTATACTGGACTGATGCGTTAATCCATAAAAGGGACTACCTTATTTCGTTTCTTTATACCGAGCAAACGTGTCCATTTCAGGAAGGCATTGTTTTCTCACTTTGTGTTATATCGACCGGATGCGGTCATTCAAAGGTCATTCATTATTTAAATCACAATTTAATAGAATTTAGCCCGGATTGCAAATCTGTAAATATTTCAATGATAATTATTCTAACTGAATTCCGCCAAATGGCATTCCGCGGAATGACTTTCGGTAAAAAGGTTATAACCGTCAGCCTTCCTGACCTTCCCGGCTTAAAAGTGAGATGGCTTAAGCGCCACTCCCGAGGGAGACCATCCACCAATATTTGGGTTGCCCGACCGTTGAGACCTTTCAGGGGAAGAAGGCTCAGTTTTTAAATTTGGTCCGGGAAGTAACCCGACTAGTTAGTCATAACAAAATTTTATCACAATTATATCAATATGTGTTACAAATAACAAAACTTGCAATAATTTTGTTATAAATTCTCTGCCAAAGATGGAGGAAATGAAATTTCATGATCGTCATAACATGATTATAACATACTGTGTTATGTTTATTTCTACCGAAAAAAATATTGCCTACATTTTTGGTAGATAGGAATTGGAAAAAAAAGTGAGGTACCAACTGCAGTATAACTTGAATCTACATCCAAAGTTGAACCAGCTGGACAAACTTAATTGCCTACATTATGGATAATCATAGTATTTTCAGGAACATAATTTGCTATAATACAAGCTATTTTCACCACTTTTATGTAACACAACGAGTTATATTCTTGTTTAATTAATAACATATTTAGTAATAATTTTGTTAAAACTAGAAGAGATTTTGTTACAATTTTTGTTATTTTAACTACTAATGGTACATGTTTTATAACAACCGCTGTTATAAAAAACTGCTGTAACAGAATAACAAGGTCTGATATAAATCTGTTACTATCCACTGGTCGGGAAGATGGCTGACTGAAACTGTCCACAAAAAGAAACGCTACTAATGCGGTTTCTGAGTATAATTATCTAGAACAAGATTACAATTAACGGCCAGTGATGAATTATGTAGAGGGGGTTTTATCATCACCGGCAAGTATCCCGAAATTCCCAATCGAACCGACCCGTGTCCGACTAAAAAGTTGCCCGGTTGGTTTCGGAGCCAACCTCCCCAGTAAAACAATTTCTACAACAAAAACTACAAACGGGACACGTGTGACATGAAAAACACTCAACTCATTTCACTTAATTGGGACCAACATTTATTGCGTAAATCTATCTGTCCGCTTCCTTAACATTCATACGGTACAGCTGAAATGTTTCTACATTACGCGTGGAAAAACGAGCTTTTATCCAGACAAATACAAGCTTTATTCATAACAATTATCCTACACTAGTGTTCATTTTCTCTTCGCTCTTCTCTTCCTATTCTCTCTCAACCTTTCCCATGCTCTACACGCTTAAAATGACTTACATATTTTTGTGTTCCGTTCACACAAAACGGGCCTCTCCTGGAACAACTCATATTATGAGTAATTACGATGTTACTCATTTTTGTGTAACCGATGGCCGATGATTTTCGGTGAGTTCATTTTACACAGCGAGAGAGCAGTCGGAAATCGAACCTAACCTCAATTGTTAATGTTAAAGTAAGCCAACTTTTCCATACTTATTCGGAGGCTTCTCCAATCGTTCCGATCAACAAAACAAAGTGCGTTGATTGTATTCGCACATTTTTTGTTTCGCCATCAAAGCAAAAGGAAAAACCGGCGAAAAAGTACGATTTCCTGCGGCACATTCTGCACACGTTTGCCATCATAGCAACTCGAACGGACTTTGACAGTTCGAGGCATACTCACTTACACATATCATGCACATGTGAGACAGTACACAGCGACTGCTCGTGTTTCACTCAAAATTTACATTCATTGTGAGAGTTGGCCAAGGCGTCGCCGCGATGTGTGAAAGCTATTCATGCGATGTGTACTTGACTTTAAGCGTGTATGGTCCCTGTCTACCTATCGTGTGTGTGCTTTGGCTAGGTGTGCATTTATCAACGTGCTATTAGGTTCTGCAGCATGACGTCACGAATGAATTCGGTCCTCGTCGAATGAACTTTTTTGACAGTTCAGTAGTACTTTCCACTGACTCCGACAAGGTTCGAGTTCGTGATTGGTTGGCTGCCCCCGAGTCCAACGCGAAGTACTACTAATCAGTCATCAGTTTGAGGTTAGATACAGACGCTGCAGAACCTAATTTACGAGCCGGTGACAAGCGTGGTGTCATCATCATCAATAGACATAGACCGCTGTCATCATTGAAACGCAGTATGAAAAAAATTATAGCCCGGGACATCCTGGCTACGATCTGGCAATGGGCTAAACAATAGGATGACAATAGCCTGGCTATTTACGAATCTCTCGTTCGCCCTGCGAACGCAACGGGTTTTCGATTCACGGAATGTTCAATTCACGGTCTTATAAATTTAGCCGTGCACGCCACGCAACGTAAGCTATGTTGCGGCGTGAATTAACTGGTCGTCATGCGCATGAATATTGAATGGGTGGGTACTCACAGACCTTCTTCGGTGACGATGATGCCGCCGGAAAGGGGATGGCGGTGAATTCGCTGCTGCTCTCTCATTCGGCGATGAAGCTCTGTTGCCGCCGGGGGTAGGCTGATTGCCTTTCTGCTGCTGGTTGGCGGTCGGTTCACTCGATCATCGGAGACTTTCTTTGCGCGCGACGCGACACGTGCGTCGAGCTTTCCCTAGTCGTCACTAGGGGAACGGAAATAACGTATGCGCTTGCTGTTCGTCCTGCCTAGGGAGCGTAGAAAACGGAAGCGTCCCTCTTCCGGCGTGCCCCGGGAGACTTCTGAGCCTGATGGTGGGGTCAGAAATGGCCACTGGGAGTCCGGTTGTGGTGCCACGGACGGTTGAACGGCTTGGCAAGAAACCTTCAAATAGTTGGTTACACGTATCACGTGTTAATTTCACAATACAAATAGCACAAATTAGCACGAATTACCTTTAATTGCACGAAGCCACACACGATAACACACCGCCTTTTCACAATAGCACACACGATTCTACAAACTAGGGAAAGGAATTTAAATAGGTATTAATTAAGCTCTACTAACTGACTATTCTTCATGCAACCTTTAAAAAACCACGGCACGAGAACTTTGGGCCACTCCTGCCTCTTCCACGGATTAGTTCGAAGTGAACTTGATCAACTTGGGAATCCTCAGATTAACCGCCAAATTGTCAATTGCATCACCGGACATAACGAAGTTAATTTCGTGATTCCGAAAATTACTCTCGGGCTCTAAATAATCATATTCGCGCATGTTTGCGTCTCTTTCCACGAACAACTTCAATCATCCATCTCGCTGTTTGGCCCCAAAATCTTGGGTGGAAAGAAAACGCCAAAGGTCAACGCATCCTGAAAGGATTCCCAACGGGTCGATGCATGCGGGCGATAGCATGTGCTACAAGCCACCCGGCAGATTTGATCAGTTTTAATGGGCAATTAATTCCCACGGCCGCTCACAACGTCAGTAGGAACTCACATAATCAATTTTGTTTTGCGCTTCTTGCGAGTGTCGCTCATGAACAGAATGAACGCTAATGTAGTGAATTTGTATTTTGGGCTCTAGACTGGTTCAACTGTTTTGGCAAATTACTAAATTAATTTAAATAAATAACGGATATTACGAGTAACATATATTGAACAATAAAACATGAAACGACATGCTCGTTACAAGGTATATTCCGTGAAATGTCTTTCGGAAAAAATGTGCATTCCGCGAAATGTGTTTCGGAGAGTTGATACATTCCGCGAAATGGTTTTCGGCGAAATAGTAGACAACCGTTGGAACGTGCTTAGTTCCTCCACTATTGGGTCTTTTACCCTAGCAGTGAAATAGCACACGCCGTTTACTATATAAAGCAATAGTTTCGGGACGATCGAAGTAGGGCTAATGCAGTTGATTCAAAAGTATAATATTGCTAATTTCGTTCCTGTTCGCGTGACTAACATCTAGGTTACTTTGACCTGGCACTCAAAGTATCGGTACTAAAAGTGTTAAACCGATGTTGGTGATGAAACCAAACATGCACTTCAACATGCTCCATAAATCATGACCTTGAAGCTTGTTGAAGCATAATTTGGCAAAATAATTTAAATGACCACAGCGCCACTAGCATTCTATAAGTGATGAACTTTAAGTAAATTTAAAAAAATCACTATAATATTCCGTTGGGTGAAAGCTGTTGAGTATTCCTTCTAGCTATGTAGGTTTTCTTTTAACCTGCGCTTAATGGGGAAGCGTCATTAACAGTATAATGAAAAAATAAATTTCCCCATACTAATTTGCATGCAAACTTGAAACGGCTTGTGCTAAATCAGTTTTAATCCAAATGAGCTCAAATTTTCAGATGACACTCAGAACATGATAAAGAATCAGATAAGCACTGTGGAGCAAAATCGATTTTTTGAACCACCCTAATATATATCTAAACTATAGTCACATTATGAGCAATCAAAGCAATCGGACAATGTGTTGTCTGTCATTCACATGTAGCGAACAATCAATGACGTAAGGTGTTCCAAGAGGCTCCCGCTTGCATACGGCAATAATAAACTCCACAAAACTGTGGTCGATTGAAACTGTTTTGGGGGATGATGTGTAACCAGCTTCACTAATGGCGATGGAGCCATAGTTACGGATGTAGATGTCCCTTCTAGTAGTAGTAAAATTCTTCTTTATTTAAAACATTTTTTGTTCTACAATCATTTTTAACATGTACAGTGATCGGCCGGCTTGGCCCTCCAACTTCAATTTAAATTATTGTTATTAATATTATTATTATATTGTTACTTAATTTTTAAAATATAATGTATCATGACGGCCTTCAGGAGGCGCTAGTGTGTTTTTTAAAATTTGATAACCTAACTACTATGTACACTAATATTTACAATAAAAATTTGATAACCTAGATTGGAACTAGCGCCCTAAGCGCTTCTTGGTCCGAGTGCAAGCAACGGACCCTAAACTTTTCTTTACACTCACCAAAGCGTTCATGCAAGGTTTTTATTCCGGCCAGACGGTGGACCTCGGATGTTCTTGTCCTGGGAGGAGTGTTGAGGATCATCCTCAGGAATTTGTTTTGGACCCGTTGAAGTTTGAGGTGGTGGGTTTTAGCGCAGCTCTCCCAGACCGGCATGCCATATTCGATCACAGGGAGGATGATTTGCTTGTAGACAGCAAGCTTATTTTTCAGGGACAATGACGATCGGCGGTTGATCAAAGGGTACAGTAGTTTCAACAAAACGTTACACTTTGTCACCGTTTTGTCAACCTGTTGCCTGAAAATAAGCTTGCTGTCGAGGGTCAAGCCAAGGTAGTCAGCCTCATTGGCCCATTCCACAGTCGTGCCATTGAGGATGATTTTACAGTCCCCAGGGATTTGGAGTGGGGGAAAATGATGACCTGGGTCTTCGCCGCGTTGATACAGATCTTCCAGCTGGTGAGGTACTCTGTCAGGGCATCCAGGCCTCGTTGGAGTTTTGCCACTAGCGCTGTGATCACTCTACCGTTGTAGACGATGGATGTGTCATCTGCGAACAGAGACAGAATGCCGCCTTCTGGAGGTTCGGGCATGTCGGAGGTGAACAGATTGAACAGCAGGGGTCCGAGGATACTGCCCTGGGGGACGCCTGCGACGATGTTGTGCGCATTGGAACTCGCTCCACTGATTGAGACCCGGAATGTCCTTGCCGACAGGTAATTGTTGATGATTTTCACCAGGTAGCTGGGAAGATTGTAGCGTTGTAGTTTGTACACCAGGCCATCATGCCATACATTGTCAAATGCCTTCTCGACTTCGAGTAAGGCCATGGCGGATGTTTTCGAGACAAACTTGTTCCGTCTGAGGACGTTGGTAACTCGGGTCAGTTGGTGTATAGTTGACCGACCGCGTCGGAAACCAAACTGTTCCTCGAGCAAGATGTTGAGATTTTCGGCAGACTCAAGTAACCGATGATGAATAGCTTTTTCGAATAGTTTGGATAACCCTGAGAGAAGGCTGATGGGTCGATAACTTTTGGGGGAGGAAGGATCCTTCCCAGGCTTCCGGATAGGGATGACTTTCGCTGACTTCCAGGACGATGGGAAGTAGCTCAGTCGGAGACACTGATTAAAGATCAGCGAGAGGTGCTCAAAGAACGGAGCACTCATCGGTTTGAGCTCGAGATTCAGGATGCTGTCGAAGCCTGGGGCCTTCATGTTCTTCGACGATTTGATATAGGTTGTCAATACGTCAGCTGAGATCTCCAACTCCTCCGAGAAGTCGTTGGGAATCAAATGGATGTTGTTAGCATACTCGTTGACGGCTGCTTCGTGTGGACTGACGATGTTCTGCCCAAGATTGTGTGAGCTGACGAAGTGACGACCTATTTCAGCGACCTTCTCTGCAGGAGTTATCAAGCGATCCTTAGAGCCATTATTGTCTAGTGGGATCAAAGGTGGAATGGGCCGAGGCTTGGATTTTAGAATTTTGGTCATTTTCCAGAACGGCTTAGCATAATCTGGGAGAGTGCGGATCTTATTCGAGAAGTCGTTATTTTTGAGGTCCACCATTCTGGCCTTGATAATTTTAGTGATTCGATTGCAGCGTGCCTTAAGCTCAGGCAGTCCAGTACGCTGAAACTGCCTGCGAGTGACATTCCGCAATCGAATCAAATCTTTGGTGAGTGTATCAATGTTTAAGGAGTTGCTTACCTGCCGAGCCGTCGGTACGTGTTGCTCTCGGGCCGCCGTGATCGCCTTCTCGATAGCGCACAGCTGGCGGTCGATACTTTCCGGCGTCTCCGGACGCACCTCGTAGTCGACGGTGTTATCGACGCACTGCTGGAACCGCTGCTAGTTCACTCGGTGGTAGTTCCGCCGTAACTGCTGGTGCCGATTGACCGAGGAGCCCAGTTCCGCCACCACCGGATAGTGATCCGAACTGAGCTCCTGGTATACAACCGGCTGCGAGACGTGGTCACTCAGGTTTGTTATGTACAGGTCGAGCGTTGCGTGGGCACCGGACCGACTCAGCCGAGTGGGGGAATCCGGGCTCAGGATCGTGTAGTTGCCTTCCTCCATGTCGTTGCTCCAGATGGTGCCGTTTCGATTGCCGCGACTGTTGCCCCAGGCTTGATGTTTGGCATTCAAGTCGCCGGCAATGATATACTGGCCTTGCCTCCGCGTCAGCTTGACGATGTCCCTCCGAAGGGCAGCCGATGATCCATCGCCGGCTTTGGCTTGCGTTGGACAGTACGCCGCGATGAGCGCGATTGTGCCGACCGAAGTGGTGATTTCGACACCGATGGCCTCGATGACACTGAGCTGGAAGCTTGGAAGCAGACGACAGTTGATGTTGTAGCGAAGAGCGATGGCCACACCACCTCCCCTGGTCGGCCGGTCGAGTCGCACGATGCGGAAGTCCGGGATGTTGATTCCGGAACACGGTTCTTCTTCGGAATAGTCCTGGTGGAAGCCTTCTTCCGGATTTCCAGGAACTCGGCTCGCTTTGGGCAGCCCTTTGTGGTGGCGCGATGTTTGTCGCCACAGTTGGCGCACTTGGGATCGGCCACCTCCATTTTGTCGCACTCGTCCGTCGGATCCTTCTCCTTCCGCTCCGGTTGCACCTGCGGCAGCTGCGATTGCTGCTTTTCCTCTTTTTCTGCGGATTGCCGGCGTCATCAAGCGGCAACGGCGAGAACACGTTGCTCTGCAAAAGCTGCTTGGAGGGGTTACCCGCGCCTCCAAGAGCAGTGCGCTTAGGCACTTTTCCAGCGACCGAATCGGCCACCGAGTCTCCCATGACGGGTCCGGGAGAAAATAACGCCAACGCGACAAGCGAAAACGTAAACAGCGAACGAACGAGAAAAAACACTTGGAAAAAATGCGCGAGCAAAAAACACGTCCGTACGTGTTGCTGTCTCGAACTGGAATCTGGAGATGTCCCTTCATCGCTAGCGAAACATAAGTCCAAATAGCAACGGAATTGATCTGTTGTAGCGTGGGTGAACTGTAATCATCGAGAAGCTTCAGCGTGGTAAACGGAGAAAGCAGCATTCGTAGAAAGGATGCCGTTGGAAGAGTGTTCCCACGAGATACCTAGCAAGTTAAAGTCACCAAGTACGACAATGTGATCAATACCATTAGCAGCCTCAAGGATCGACGAAACGGAATCGCAGTGAGTTACATACCTCCTCCGGTAGTTTTTCGGCAGTTGCTATGACTCTGGTCGCAACGGAAAACTCCATATCCATAATCGAACACCTGACTAGATAGCCTGTTCTCATGTTTCATAGCCAGCCATGTTTCGATTAAGACGACGATGTCAGCACTGATCACTGACTACTAGACGATATTCTTCGATGGAAGAATTAATTGATGCCGCCCACATTTTGGTAGTATACTAACAGTTTGTCTCGTCGTTCGATGCGTTCGAGGCGAAGTCGAAAATCTTTCTGGCAGAGAAGATCTAGTTACTGCCTGCGAATGGTGTGCGGAAGACCTCCTCGTCCAGCTCAAACACATCACAGGACAGGAACGACTGTGGGTCGCTGGCTGGGTGGGCTCGACTGTGATGAGTGAACTAGAGGCTTCCTCAAGCGATATGCATTTGAGAGCATGTACAGTTCTGATGAGCTGGATACTTCCCTTCGTATTGATTCTCGAAGGCCTCTTCACCGATCCCAAGCATAAGACCGGGGCGACTGCAGGCCGCTGGCTGGAGGAGCTCGAAGGTGATGGGGGGTTCAGAGACCTCCACAATGCATGGGGCAGGGGTGTGTACCGACAACTGATATGAGCTGCGATATGAATCCTCATTAATAGGCAAATCAGAACTTGATGTGAGATATTGCAGCCTGCAAAGCCACATTGGCAGTGTTGTGCAGCATCGGTGTTAATACATTTCTAGTCCGGAAGTTGGAGCCGACAATTGAGAGAGGCCTGATGCAGAAGATATTACAACGGTAGGCGTGTTCAATGGTGGCATCCACATGTTTTTTGATCCGCTGTCCTCAAATTCGCGGAACAGAATGCCTTTCGGCCATGTATCCGATCTGAGAGCAACATCGCGTAATTTGGAATCCATCCCGATTTTGTATGAGATGAAATTCATCCTACTTATGCCAGTCCTTTTCTTTACTGGATCCTCGAATTGCACGCCGATTTCACACTGGGGTGAATTCGAGATAAGTATAGCCAAAATAGTTCCTTGGGCTCAAAAACATCTGCAAAAACACTGTCATCCGGACATTTTGTACCACACACGAGGGGTTTAATATGTACAGATCCTTGGTTGCGGCGTCTTTTTAGAGATGGTGGGCGAATGATTTCTATTGGTGACAAATTCATGGGTCTAGGATGCTATTCTTTTGGACAACTGTGCTACAGGGCTTGGATGAATGTAGCAATGAAGATGATGACCAATACTTCAGCACCAGATATACTCCCGAGGAAGGTAGCTTCATGAGATAACAGTTTCAAAGTGCTTAGTGAAGAATGGTTCCTCGCTCCATATGACACTGTTGTATGCAACAGTTGGAGAGTGAAATCAAGCACCCCTTAGTGCAGAGAATATTTAACTCTCTTGCGTCATTTATACTGAGTTGCGGATATCTGTTGGAATGAATGTGTGAAAGAGAGGTATATAATGCAGGCTCTCTCTTTCTCGCTAATACGGTTTTGTATTTACACAACACTCACTCGCATCTGAAACACTGCCGATGAACGAAGGAAGCATCCTCAATTCACGCTGCCCTACGAACGATGCATCCTCGGCACTAGCCGGCTTGTGAAGATGCCACGTTCAAAATTCCCCACTTTCAATGTACACTGACCCCACAATCATGGGTCACACACTAATATGGGTCATTTCCATTTCATCAACGTGCAAAATGGAGTGATTAATAATTGTTACAAAGTGACCCATATATGTGGGGTTAGTGTATAAAACGAATGCTTTGTATTTGCCTCTTCCCTTGTTCGTGCCGAAAGCAGCACGTCATCGAGCGAACTTCAATCGGTGCACCGAAAGTAAAACCTCGCTGTGGGCTAGAAACGAAGCATTCGTTCGTTTTTGAACGAATTTTCCAAGGCCTGCTGTGCAATTTATTTTCCGTGCTTAGCGATCTCTTTTTTCAGTCCGGCATTGGCAATATCATGTCGGTCGGCCATGGATCTAAGTACCTGGCCAAACGACGACACGGTGGACTTGAAACATTCACATTTCATTAGTTCAGCGCACTCGATGCTCATCCAAAACACGTTTGGGCAGGGCATCAAATAGAACCAAATACGAGGTCGGCCCATCAAAAAAAATACAAAAAGTTTTTCCCATACTAATTTGAGCCACCCTAATCCACATTCATGCATTTATTTAGTTTACATCTAAACGCCATAATACATGGTGCGAGGCCGCATCACTCCATCCTCGAATGCGCCCCACGCTCGCCAAGTCGTTTTGCACCTGGTCTGCCCACCTCGCTCGCTGCGCTCCACGCTGTCTCGTACCTGTCGGATCGGAAGCGAACACCATCTTTGCAGGGCTGCTGGCCAGCATTCTTGCAACATGCCCTGCCAATTGTACCCTTCCGGCTTTAGCTACCTTCTGGATACTGGGTTTGCCGTAAAGCTGGGCGAGCTCGTGGTTCATTCTTCGCCGCCACACACCGTCTTCTTGCACAGCGCCAAAGATGGTCCTAAGCACCCGTCTCTCGAATACTCCGAGTGCTTGCAAGTCCTCCTCGAGCATTGTCCATGTCTCATGTGCGTAGAGGACAACCGGTCTTATAAGCGTCTTGTACATGACACATTTGGTGCGGTGGCGAATCTTTTTCGACCGCAGTTTCTTCTGGAGCCCGTAGTAGGCCCGACTTCCACAGATGATGCGCCTTCGTATTTCACGACTGGCATTGTTATCAGCCATTGGCAAGGATCCAAGGTAGACGAATTCCTCGACCACCTCGAAGGTATCGCCGTCTGTCGTAACACTGCTTCCCAGGCGGGCCTTGTCGCACTCTGTTCCGCCCACAAGCATGTACTTTGTCTTTAACGCATTCACCACCAGTCCAACTTTTGTTGCTTCAAGTTTCAGGCGGGTGTATTGTATAGTTCTGCCACTTTTGCGAATGTACGGCCGACAATGTCCATGTTATCTGCGAAACAAATAAATTGACTGGATCTGTTGAAAATCATACCCCGGCTGTTACACCCGGCTCTCCGCAGGACACCTTCTAGCGCATTGTCGAACAACAGGAGGCACGAAAGTCCATCACCTTGTCTTAGTACCCGGCACGATTCGAACGAACTGGAGTGTTCGCCGGAAATCTTCACACAGTTTTGCACACCATCCACCGTTGCTTTGATCAGTCTGGTAAGCTTCCCAGGGAAGCTGTTCTCGTCCATAATTTTCCATAGCTCTACGCGATCTATACTATCGTATGCCGCCTTAAAATCAACGAACAGATGATGCGGCATTTTTTAAGGATCTGCCGTACAGTAAAGATCTAGTCCGTTGTCGAGCGGCCGTCAACGAAGCTGGCTTGATAACTTCCCACGAACTCATTCACTAATGGTGACAGACGACGGAAGATGATCTGGGATATCACTTTGTAGGCGGCATTAAGGATGGTGATCGCTCGAAAGTTCTCACACTCCAGTTTGTCGCCTTTCTTGTAGATGGGGCATATAACCCCTTCCTTCCACTCCTCCGGTAGCTGCTCAGTTTCCCAGATTCTGACTGTGCAAGCACTGTGCAGGATTGTGCAGGCAAGTGGCAAGCTTTTCCGGGCCCATCTTGATGAGATCACATCCGATACCATCCTTACCAGCTGCTTTGTTGGTCTTCAGCTGTTGGATGGCATCCTTAACTTCCCTTCAAGGCGGGGGCTGGTTGGCTTCCGTCGTCCGCTGAACTGACGTAGTCATCTCCTCCTCTGCCTTGACTTTCACTGCCTGTACTCTCAGCGCCATTCAAATGTTCTTCGTAGTGCTGCTTCCACCTTTCGATCACCACACGTTCGTCCGTCAAAATGCTCCCATCCTTATCCCTGCACATTTCGGCTCGCGCACGAAGCCTTTGCGGGATGCGTTGAGCTTCTGATAGAAATTGTGTTTTTCTTGAGAACGGCACAGCTGTTTGATCTCCTCGCACTCCGCTTCTTCCAGGCGGCATTTCTTCTTCTGAAAAATGTGGGTCTGCTGTACCCGCTTCCGTCTATAACGTTCCACGTTCTGCCGGGTACCTTGCTGGAGTGCGACCGCCCGCGCTGCGTCCTTCTCCTCCAGAATCTGTCTGCACTTTTCGTCGAACCAATCGTTCCGTCGACTTTGTCCCATTTACCCGAAGTTGTTTTCCGCTGCGTCGTTAATGGCTGCTTTGACTGTATTCCAGTAGTCCGCAAGAGGGGCCCTATCGAGCTCAACTGCTTCCGGCAACGCTGCCTCGAGATTCTGCCCGTTTACAGTGGCGACATCAGGTTGCTTCAGTCGCTCTAGGTTGTACCGCGGCGGTCGTCGGTACCGAACATTGTTGATGACGGATAGTTTTGGGCGCAGTTTCACCATCACCAGATAGTGGTCAGAGTCGATGTTAGCGCCACGATATGTCCTGACGTCGATAATGTCGGAGAAGTACCGCCTATCAATCAGAACGTGGTCGATTTGTGATTCTGTCTGCAGTGGTGATCTCCAGGTGTACCGATACGGGAAGCTGTATTGGAAGTAGGTGCTGCGAATGGTGAGTGCTGAAGCTTCCAATAGTCGGTCTAAACTCTTCCACTTGGCCAACCTGAGCGTTCAAATCTCCTATGATGATTTTGACGTCGTGGCTTGGACAGCTGTCGTACTCACGTTCCAGCTGCGCGTAGAATGCATCCTTATCATCATCAGTGCTTCCGGAGTGTGGGTCCTTGAGTACGGTCTTGGTCCTTCAGCACATTGGCGAGTATGCGTGTGCTCCCAATGAAATTGAGAGATTTGCAGTTCCACGAACCAAGTTTCCAATCGCTAGTCCCTTTTCATCGCCAATGGTTCCGGTCCGTACTCTCTTGTTGATTGTTCGCTCGGTATGTTTTTTAAAGGCTGGCTTGCAAAGCCTGACACCAAACCCCCTAAATTTCCGGAGAACCATTCCTCCTCATTCCCGGTGGACCATGGTGCACAGTTTCTTTTAGAGTCCCTCACTGGCACTCGGACGATGATCAGCCCCCCCTAACATGGAGAACAGACGCTGTTGTGAGCCGATTTTGACAAGGAGAACAGACGCTCAGAAAGATTTGCACCTCCAGAGAGGCGCAAACCCCCCATCCCTGTCAGCATACGACCATAGTTCCCACCGAGGTTGGTTACCCGATCTTCCCTAAGCACGGGGAGGTAGGGATAGGAGTTGCTGGATAAGAGGCTAAGGATCGCTAGATGGGATCTATTTTATTCCTTCGTTGCAGAGGACATTCAACCGTGTGGCTTCAGAGTTTGACTTTTATGTATCAAGGGACATGCTTCGAGCTAGATTTCACCAGTCCCGGTGAAACTATCATCGAAGCGACTGGGGCCGGTTACAAAGCCGCTAAAACTCATCACCTTAAAATTCATCATGTCCAATACAAGTTCCCCAGGATGATCCTCAACACTCCTTCCAGAACAAGAACATCCGAGGTCCACCGTCTGGCTTGTTGTAAAGCACCACACGAGCGCTTTGGTTGTGAGGAAAGGTATAAGGTCCGTTGCTTGGCTTCTGACCAGTCACCAATTAGGGAGCTTGGTGTCAACTACACACTTAACTCATTTTACAGTATTCGGTAAATTTTACCGAAATCTCAACCGCTGAACTGTTCGGTAAATTAATTTACAGATTTTTTGTATTTTTTTTCCATTGCTCAACTGTCAAAATCACCGAAAATCAGTAAAATAATTTACCGAACAGTTCAGCGGTTGAGATTTCGGTAAAATTTTACCGAAGTCGGCGATTTATTTTAAGTGTGTAGATTCTCAATTTTTGTAAACAAACCAATGCCTCTTAAAAAACTCAAATCAAAGATAACGGGCCAAACAGGCCAAACATTAAATATGTTATCAAAAATACATATTGATGGTTTGCAACTAAGCAATAAAAATGAATTCGACAACAAATGTATTACATAGATCTATCTCATAGAAACATGAGTTATTGATTTTTACCCGTGTGCATTGCTGCGAGAACCAGCTTCTGAGAACTTTCAAAAGATTGGTTATAAGGTCAGGACCCTTTAACAAACAGAAGTTGGAAGAAACGACTTAATGCGGCATCCCAGATCAATATAATTTTTCCGTTTTTTTTTGGCGACAATGGTTGATATCCATTCTTGAAACAAAAATAATAGCCTAATTTGACAAATTTACCCATTTTTCATTTTTTTATCTCTGTGCTTTACCAAATTTACAAGATTCTACTTTTTTTGTCTTATTTCCCAAATTCTAGTACATTTTTCCTAATAAGGTTTTTATTTTTTTATTCGTTCGATTTGTCCACCTCAGTTTATTTTGGCAGCTCTATTTGTCAGATATCGCCTGATTAACCTAATTTATTTAATTTGCCCTTTTTCAATTTGTTTTCTCTCTATGGCCTAATTTTTTGCGATTTTCCAATTTTATGGAGTTTATTCCACTGATGGATCGAATTGTTTAAGCTCCTTACTCACCTGAGTTTGAGACACGCAGATGCACCCTCCCGGGCACCGCTTTAGCGAAAACTGCTCACAGTCGTGAAACCGCCAAAGGACTCCGATGAAGACCAACACTCGCCAGACGACATTCATATCTTTTCTTGTTCCAGCAGAGTTGCAACTACTGCCTACGTGATTGGAGGGGGAAGAAGGATAGCCGGGTGTCGTCAATATTGGTTCCGGGATATCTAACAGCTCTCTGGAAAACAGCTCCACTTGACTGGTTCAATCCGCATGGGGAGTTTTATCAGTGGGGATTATCTGGAATTGAAAAGAGAATAAGATGAACCATTAGCATTTTCGTTACCAACTGCTATTTTACGCAAACATATAGACGAGCTTGCAGACATCTCCAACTCCATCAACATAACAAAGTCAAACGAATTTCAAAGACGAAGCCTTCGACGACGAGGCAAGTTCTTTTCTTCAAGCACGTCTCATCATCTGCTTTCCGACACTTTTTTGTAACTTCGGTGTCTTTTGTCCATGGCAATTCCGGTGTATCAACGAGAACGATGTGATGGCGCCTTAGAAGAGTACGATGGCACACAGTGGTCTGCAGAAAGAATCCTAGAACATCTTCTAAACATTTCATAAATCACGTTTAGCCATTCCTACTAAAGTGTTTTAAAATTGAAGAAGAAACCGGACTCTCGAAAGCCTCTCGAAAACTCGTTGATAGTTTGAATCGATTTTCCGGATTAAAACTAGTTATTTACTACACTGTGCAACGCCGTCGACAGCGCGGGTGCTTCGTTTGTATTTATTCAAATTCGCTTCAGTCCCAGTGCTCTCGCAGCCGCCCCAAAAACCCGTCGCGAGTCTGCCCATTCTGCTGGTCGTTCCAATATACACCAAACCAAACGAGACCGCTCAAGACACGGCGATGACGATGTCGGACCGTGCTCGTTAACGAGTCCAGAAGCATCCTCCCGCCCGCCACAAGGTGGTGTTCTCATCTTTCGGTTGGCTTGCCAGAAGGAAGTGAAGAAGTTTAAATTAAATTGGGACTCTGTCAACATTTTCATCACTCGGATGGATCGGGGTAGTTAAGGGTGCTGGATGTACTCGAACGGATGAACAGCGTGCCATTGCAGCAATGCTTGCAGTTATGGGTGAAGTCTTAACGCCATGAGGGGAAAGAGGAACACGAAGAATTATGAAGTGAGTTCCATTTTTCTGATGGATAACAGAACCACGACACGATTACTGGAACCCCTGTCATTTTATTCGTTTATTCCTGCTTGTCAAGCTTACACTCCAGCTCGTTGTTTGTCGATCATATACCAACAAACAATGTTCATAGTTTGCTTGTCATATTGGTAAGCAGTCATTTTTCTTCTACTATAAGATTATCCTTGTAAACCTTGTCGAAATCCTTGTAAACTGGTGAAGTTACGGATACAATTTTCGAACTTCTGAAGAGCTTTGTGAAAACCGGCAACTTTATTGATTTTGCAAATTCCAAGATAACTGATGCAACAGGTAATCCTGCTATGACTACTAAGTCAGTTTATTCCAAGATAAACTTCAATATAATATATTGGGCCTTCCGAACAATTTTGTTGCATACGATAATTCTCCTTCATGTACACTTACGCCACCAAGCTGAAACATTTCAATCCAAATTATTTTAAACTAAATTTATGCTCGTAGAACTCACCTTGAGATTTTTAAGATCGAACACCGTTTTCCGGTGGTCTTTCATAAACACTTTATAATTTTCCAAAGTACAAACCATTTTTAGACGGTCAGGATCTAGAAAATAGCCTGGCAGGATCGCCCAAAGGTGCGACCCCAAATAACCGAAGCAACAAGCAAAATAGGATGGCAACGGCTCCGATGGTTGCGTGAGCACGCCACAGAGATATGACAAGAAGTGGCCAAGTTGTGGCTCGCTGCTCGCCGATTGTCATGCTGAGGTGTGAATCTATGAACAACACCCCTTGAAGGGGACTGAAATCCTACAGAAAGATAGTTCGGTGCTAATTTCTGATATTGTTGCCTGTTCTTTTATCTTTTATATCAATCAAGTCCATATCATGTTTTGTTATTTTGTTCATGGCTTCTGTCCAGGTATCCAAAAGAGCATGTTCAACGGTCCGAGCCTCACAGCAAAACGATTCCAGGCAACAAACTACTCAGCACAGACAAACAAACGTAGCTCTTAAAGAAAATTAATTAAAAGACTCTCGTAATCGAAACATATTGAAACTCAAGCGCCAAATGTTGCACAATCAACTCGAATCAATGGTAGCCATGATGAATTTGCGTTTCACGTTCCCGTTCTAGAAACAACGCCCTGAGTATCCACTTCAACAGCAGCGCCTTTGCATCAAAAGCAATGCAATGCTTGATCATACCGTATGAGTGCTGTTCCGGTGATACCTTGTATTTATTTATTAATTTCATGGTACTCGTCAAAGGTTTAGGTTTAGCAATTTGATAACCGAAAAATTGACAAAAAAAACATCAATTAACAAATTCTAAGTCGTGTTGATGGTTTTAGTTCATCGATAATATTTCTGATTCAGTTTAACGACAGGAGATATTGAACCAAACCAAGAATTAATGCCTGCAAACGCATCTATGATGGAAAGCGATGTCTATTTTCAAGTATACAAATAGGACTTTAAGCAAACTACGCTAGTTGACCATTCCTGATTTTAACGGGACTCAGTTTATAACTCATGTGATTTGGCTTATCTCATAACTTTGAATCAATTTGAACGTAAAAGGTAGCGAAACAAATCCAAATCCACTCCAAATCCAATGTAAATCCAATCCAATTCCAATCCAAATCCAATCCAAATCCAATCCAAATCCAATCCAAACCCAATCCAAATCCAGTCCAAATCCAGTCCAAATCCATTCCAAATCCAATCCAAATCCAATCCAAATCCAGTCCAAATCCAGTCAAAATCCAGTCCAAATCCAATCCAAATCCAGTCAGATCCAGTCCAAGTCAGTCAGTCCAGTCAAATCAATCCAAATCAATCCAAATCAATCCAAATCAATCAAATCCAGTCCAAATCAATCCAAATCAGTCCAGATCCAGTCCAGATCCAGTCCAGGTCAGTCCAGATCAGTCCAGTCAATCCAGATCCAGTCAAGTCCACTCCAGGTCAAGTGTAAGTCAGTCCAGTTCCAATCCAGGTCAGTCCAGTCAGTCCAGATCCAGTCCAGGTCAATCAGGTCCAGTCCAGATCCAGTCAGATCCAGTCAGGTCAATCCAGATCCAGTCCAGATCAGTCCAGGTCAGTCAGATCAGTCCAGATCAGTCAGATCCAGTCCAGATCCAGTCCAGGTCCAGTCCAGGTCAGTCCAGATCCAGTCCAGATCCAGTCCAGATCCAGTCTAAGTCAGATCCAGTCAGATCCAGTCCAGATCCAGTCCAGATCCAGTCCAGGTCGGTCCAGATCCAGTCCAGATCCAGTCAGGTCAGTCAGGTCAGTCCAGGTCCAGTCCAGGTCAGTCCAGGTCAGTCAGGTCAGTCCAGATCCAGTCCAGGTCAGTCCAGATCCAGTCCAGGTCAGTCCAGATCCAGTCCAGGTCAGTCAGATCCAGTCCAGATCCAGTCCAGATCCAGTCCAGATCAGTCCAGATCCAGTCCAGATCCAGTCCAGATCAGTCCAGATCCAGTCCAGATCAGTCCAGGTCAGTCCAGGTCAGTCCAGATCCAGTCCAGATCCAGTCCAGATCGGTCAGGTCAGTCAGATCCAGTCCAGATCCAGTCCAAGTCCAGTCCAGGTCAGTCCAGGTCAGTCAGATCCAGTCAGGTCAGTCAGGTCCAGTCCAGGTCAGTCAGGTCAGTCCAGATCCAGTCCAGATCCAGTCCAGATCAGTCCAGATCCAGTCCAGTCAGTCAGATCCAGTCCAGATCCAGTCCAGGTCAGTCCAGGTCGGTCCAGAGTCAGTCCAGGTCAGTCCAGATCAGTCCAGATCCAGTCAGATCCAGTCCAGGTCGAGTCCAGATCCAGTCGGTCAAGTCAGTCCAGATCCAGTCCAGGTCCAGTCAGGTCAGTCCAGATCCAGTCAGGTCCAGTCCAGGTCAGTCCAGATCCAGGTCAGATCCAGATCGGTCCAGGTCCAGTCAGGTCGGTCAGATCCAGTCCAGATCCAGTCCAGATCCAGTCCAGATCCAGTCCAGGTCAGTCCAGATCCAGTCCAGGTCAGTCCAGGTCAGTCAGGTCAGTCCAGATCCAGTCCAGATCCAGTCCAGGTCAGTCCAGATCCAGTCCAGGTCAGTCCAGGTCCAGTCAGATCCAGTCCAGATCCAGTCAGGTCAGTCCAGGTCGAGTCAGATCCAGTCCAGGTCCAGTCCAGGTCAGTCCAGATCCAGTCAGGTCAGTCCAGGTCAGTCCAGGTCAGTCCAGATCCAGTCAGAGTCAGTCAGGTCGGTCCAGATCAGTCAGATCCAGTCCAGATCCAGTCCAGATCCAGTCAGGTCCAGTCCAGTCAGTCCAGATCCAGTCAGATCAGTCCAGATCCAGTCCAGATCCAGTCCAGATCCAGTCCAGGTCAGTCCAGTCCAGTCAGGTCAGTCCAGTCCAGTCCAGATCCAGTCCAGGTCAGTCCAGTCAGATCAGTCAGTCAGGTCAGTCCAGATCCAGTCCAGGTCAGTCCAGATCCAGTCAGGTCAGTCAGGTCAGTCCAGGTCAGTCCAGATCCAGTCCAAGTCAGTCCAGATCCGGTCAGATCCAGTCCAGGTCAGTCCAGTCAGTCGATCCAAGTCAGTCAGATCAGTCCAGTCCAGGTCAGTCCAGGTCAGATCCAGTCCAGGTCAGATCCGGTCAGTCCAGTCCAGTCCAGGTCCAGTCCAGATCCAGTCCAAGTCAGTCCAGTCAGTCCAGGTCGATCCAAGTCGGTTCCAGATCCAGTCCAGTCAGTCCAGGTCAGTCCAGATCCAGTCCAGGTCAGTCCAGATCCAGTCCAGATCCAGTCAGGTCGGTCCAAGTCCAGTCCAGTCAGTCCCGATCGGTCCAGGTCAGTCCAGGTCAGTCCAGGTCCAGTCCAGATCAGTCCAGGTCAGTCCAGGTCAAGGTCCGGTCAGTCCAGATCGATCAGTCCAGGTCAGTCCAGATCAGTCCAGGTCCAGTCCAGGTCCGGTCCAGATCCAGTCCAGGTCAGTCCAGATCCAGTCCAGATCAGTCCAAGATCGGTCAGAGTCAGTCCAGGTCAGTCCAGATCCAGTCCAGGTCAGTCCAAGATCGGTCAGATCCAGTCCAGTCAGTCCAGATCCAGTCCAGGTCAGTCCAGATCCAGTCAGTCAGATCGGTCAGATCCAGTCAGGTCAGTCCAGGTCCAGTCCAGGTCAGTCAGGTCCAGTCCAGGTCAGTCAGTCCAGATCCAGTCCAGGTCAGTCCAGATCCAGTCCAGATCGAAGTCCAGATCCAGTCAGGTCGATCCAGGTCAGTCAGATCCAGTCCAGATCCAGGTCAGTCCAGTCCAGTCCAGGTCAGTCCAGATCGGTCCAGATCCAGTCCAGGTCCAGTCAGGTCAGTCCAGATCCAGTCCAGGTCAGTCAGTCCAGGTCAGTCCAGGTCCAGTCAGGTCAGTCAGGTCAGTCCAGATCCAGTCAGATCAGTCCAGGTCAGTCCAGATCCAGTCCAGATCCGGTCAGATCCGGTCAGGTCAGTCCAGGTCGGTCCAGGTCAGTCCAGATCCAGTCCAGGTCAGTCAGATCGATCCAGAGTCAGTCAAGGTCCAGTCCAGGTCAGTCCAGGTCAGTCAGATCCAGTCCAGATCCAGTCCAGGTCAGTCCAGGTCAGTCAGGTCAGTCAAGTCAGTCCAGGTCAGTCCAGATCCAGTCCAGATCCAGTCCAGATCCAGTCCAAGTCAGTCCAGATCCAGTCCAGGTCAGTCAGGTCCAGTCCAGATCCAGTCCAGGTCAGTCCAGGTCAGTCCAAGGTCGGTCAAGTCCAGTCAAGTCCAGTCAGGTCAGTCAGTCGATCCAGATCGAGTCAGGTCAGTCCAGTCAGTCCAGGTCAGTCAGTCGTCCAGGTCCAGTCAGGTCGATTGTCCAGATCAGTCAGGTCAGTCCAGATCAGTCCAGATCCAGTCCAGGTCAGTCCAGATCCAGTCCAGGTCAGTCCAGATCCAGTCAGGTCGGTCAGATCCAGTCCAGATCAGTCCAGGTCAGTCCAGGTCAGTCCAGGTCCAGTCAGATCCAGTCCAGGTCCAGTCCAGATCGGTCCAGGTCAGTCCAGGAGTCATCCAGTCCAGGTCAGTCCAGATCCAGTCCAGATCCAGTCCAGGTCAGTCCAGATCCAGTCCAGGTCCAGTCCAGGTCAGTCCAGATCCAGTCCAGATCCAGTCCAGATCCAGTCAGATCAGAGTCGGTCAGGTCAGTCCAGGTCCAGTCCAGGTCAGTCCAGGTCAGTCCAGGTCAGTCCAGATCCAGTCAGGTCAGTCCAGATCCAGTCCAGGTCAGTCCAGATCCAGTCCAGGTCAGTCCAGATCAGTCCAGGTCAGTCCAGGTCAGTCCAGATCAGTCAGGTCGGTCCAGATCCAGTCCAGGTCAGTCCAGATCCAGTCCAGGTCAGTCAGATCAGTCCAGATCCAGTCCAGATCAGTCCAGGTCAGTCCAGATCGGTCAGGTCCAGTCCAGGTCAGTCCAAGTCGGTCAGATCCAGTCAGGTCAGTCGGTCAGGTCAGTCCAGATCCAGTCCAGGTCAGTCCAGATCCAGTCCAGGTCAGTCCAGGTCAGTCAGGTCAGTCCAGGTCCAGTCCAGGTCAGTCAGATTGGTCAAGTCCAGTCCAGATCCGGTCAGATCCAGTCCAGATCCAGTCCAGGTCAGTCAGATCCAGTCCAGATCCAGTCAGGTCAGTCAAGTCCAGGTCAGTCAGGTCAGTCCAGATCCGGTCAGGTCCAGTCCAGATCCAGTCCAGGTCCAGTCCAGATCCAGTCCAGATCCAGTCCAGGTCAGTCCAGGTCAGTCAGATCCAGTCCAGATCGGTCCAGGTCAGTCCAGATCAGTCCAGGTCAGTCCAGATCAGTCCAGTCAGTCCAGATCCAGTCCAGGTCAGTCCAGATCCAGTCCAGATCCAGTCAGGTCAGTCCAGGTCAGTCCAGATCAGTCCAGATCCAGTCCAGGTCAGTCCAGATCCAGTCCAGGTCAGTCCAGGTCAGTCCAGATCCAGTCAGGTCAGTCCAGATCCAGTCCAGGTCAGTCCAGATCCAGTCCAGGTCGGTCAGGTCAGTCAGATCCAGTCCAGGTCAGTCCAGATCCAGGTCAGTCCAGGTCCAGTCCAGTCAGGTCAGTCAGATCCAGTCCAGGTCCGGTCCAGATCAGTCCAGATCGGTCAGTCCAGTCAGTCAGATCCAGTCAGTCCAGATCAGTCCAGATCCAGTCCAGGTCAGTCCAGATCCAGTCCAGGTCAGTCCAGATCCAGTCAGATCCAGTCCAGGTCAGTCCAGATCCAGTCAGATCCAGTCCAGATCGGTCCAGTCAGTCCAGATCCAGTCAGTCAGGTCAGTCCAGATCCAGTCCAGGTCAGTCCAAGGTCAGTCCAGATCCAGTCCAGATCCAGTCCAGGTCGGTCCAAGTCAGTCAGGTCAATTCCAGTCGATCCAGTCCAAGTCCAGTCAGGTCAGTCCAGATCAGTCCAGATCAGTCAGTCCGGATCCAGGTCGGTCAGGTCAGTCCAAGTCCAGTCAGATCCAGTCCAGATCCAGTCAGGTCAGTCAGGTCGAATCCAGGTCCAGTCCAGTCCAGTCCAGGTCAGTCAGGTCGAGTCAGATCCAGTCCAGATCGGTCCAGTCCAGATCGGTCCAGATCGGTCAGGTCAGTCCAGGTCAGTCCAGGTCAGTCAGTCCAGATCCAGTCAGGTCAGTCCAGTCGATTTCCAAGTCCGGTCAAATCAGGTCAGGTCAGTCCAGATCAGTCCAGATCAGTCCAGATCCAGTCAGGTCAGTCAGATCCAGTCCAGGTCAGTCAGATCGATCCAGGTCGGTCAGTCAGTCCAGATCCAGTCCAGATCCAGTCAGTCGATCAGTCCAGATCCAGTCAGGTCAGTCCAGATCCAGTCCAGATCGGTCAGATCTGGTCAGGTCAGTCCAGATCCAGTCCAGATCCAGTCCAGGTCCAGTCAGTCCAGTCCAGGTCAGTCAGATCCAGTCCAGATCAGTCCAGATCCAGTCCAGATCAGTCAGATCCAGTCCAGATCCAGTCCAGGTCAGTCCAGGTCGGTCAGGTCAGTCAGGTCAGTCCAGATCCAGTCCAGATCAGTCCAGATCCAGTCCAGGTCAGTCCAGATCCAGTCCAGGTCAGTCCAGGTCCAGTCCAGGTCAGTCCAGATCCAGTCCAGGTCAGTCCAGATCCAGTCCAGATCCAGTCAGATCCAGTCCAGGTCAGTCCAGATCCAGTCCAGATCCAGTCCAGGTCAGTCCAGATCCAGTCCAGATCGGTCAAGATCCAGTCCAGGTCAGTCCAGGTCAGTCCAGGTCAGTCCAGGTCAGTCCAGATCCAGTCAGGTCAGTCAGATCCAGTCCAGGTCCAGTCCAGGTCAGTCCAAGATCCAGTCCAGGTCAGTCCAGGTCAGTCCAGGTCAGTCCAGATCCAGTCCAGATCCAGTCCAGGTCAGTCCAGATCCAGTCAGGTCCAGTCAGGTCAGTCCAGGTCAGTCCAGATCGGTCCAAGGTCCAGTCAGGTCAGATCCAGTCCAGATCGGTCAGATCCAGTCCAGATCCAGTCCAGATCAGTCCAGGTCCAGTCCAGATCCAGTCAGATCCAGTCCAGGTCAGTCAGATCCAGATCAGTCCAGGTCAGTCCAGAGTCAGTCCAGATCGAGTCAGTCCAGATCCAGTCCAGATCAGTCCAGGTCAGTCCAGATCCAGTCCAGGTCAGTCCAGGTCAGTCCAGATCCAGTCCAGATCCAGTCAGATCAGTCCAGATCCAGTCCAGGTCAGTCCAGATCCAGTCCAGGTCAGTCCAGGTCAGTCAGTCAGTCCAGGTCAGTCCAGATCCAGATCCAGGTCAGTCCAAGATCCAGTCCAGATCCAGTCCAGGTCAGTCCAGATCAGTCCAGATCCAGTCCAGATCCAGTCCAGGTCAGTCCAGGTCCAGTCCAGATCCAGTCCAGATCAGTCCAGGTCAGTCCAGGTCAGTCCAGATCGGTCAGGTCCAGTCCAGATCCAGTCCAGATCCAGTCCAGATCCAGTCCAGGTCAGTCCAGGTCAGTCCAGGTCAGTCCAGATCCAGGTCAGTCAGGTCAGTCCAGATCAGTCCAGATCCGGTCCAGGTCGGTCCAGGTCAGTCCAGATCCAGTCAAGTCAGTCCAGGTCGAGTCCAGGTCAGTCAGATCCAGTCCAGGTCAGTCAGGTCAGTCCAGGTCCAGTCCAGATCCAGTCCAGGTCCAGTCCAGATCGGTCCCAGGTCGGTCAGGTCAGTCCAGATCCGGTCCAGGTCCAGTCCAGATCAGTCAGGTCAGTCCAGGTCCAGTCAGGTCAGTCCAGATCCGGTCCAGGTCAGTCAGGTCAGTCCAGATCCAGTCCAGTCAGTCCAGATCCAGTCCAGATCCAGTCCAGTCGGTCCAGGTCGGTCAAGTCAGTCCAGATCCAGTCAGGTCAGTCCAAGGTCAGTCCAGATCCAGTCAGGTCAGATCCAGTCCAGTCAGGTCAGTCCAGTCAGTCAGGTCAGTCCAGTCAGATCAGGTCAGTCCAGTCAGTCAGGTCAGTCAGATCCAGGTCAGTCCAGTCAGTCCAGATCCAGTCCAGTCGGTCCAGATCCAGTCCAGATCCAGTCCAGGTCCAGTCAGGTCAGTCCAGATCCAGTCCAGATCCAGTCCAGGTCCAGTCAGGTCAGTCCAGGTCAAGTCAGTCCAGATCAGTCCAGGTCAGATCAGTCCAGATCGGTCCAGGTCAAGTCAGGTCCAGTCCAGGTCGGTCCAGTCAGTCAGATCAGTCCAGGTCAGTCCAGGTCGGTCAAGGTCCGATCGGTCCAAGTCAGTCAGATCCAGTCCAGGTCAGTCCAGGATCCAGTCCAGATCCAGTCCAGGTCAGTCAAGTCCGGTCCAGGTCAGTCCAGATCCAGTCAGATCAGTCCAAGTCAGTCCAGATCCAGTCAGGTCAGTCCAGATCCAGTCAGATCCAGTCCAGGTCAGTCCAGATCCAGTCCAGATCCAGTCAGGTCAGTCCAGGTCCAGTCCAGTCGGTCCAGGTCCAGTCCAGGTCAGTCCAAGTCCAGTCAGATCGGTCCAGATCGGTCCAGGTCAGTCCAGGTCCAGTCCAGGTCAGTCAGGTCAGTCCGATCCAGTCCAGGTCGATCCAGGTCCAGTCCAGATCCAGTCCAGTCAGTCAGGTCCAGTCCAGGTCAGTCAGGTCCAGTCAGTCCAGATCCAGTCAGAGTCAGTCAGATCCAGTCCAGGTCAGTCCAGATCCAGTCCAGATCCAGTCAGATCCAGTCCAGATCCAGTCCAGGTCAGTCCAGGTCGGTCCAGATCCAGTCCAGGTCCAGTCAGGTCAGTCCAGGTCCAGTCCAGGTCAGTCCAGATCCAGTCCAGATCAGTCCAGGTCAGTCCAGAGTCGTTAGTCCAGGTCAGTCCAAGTCCAGTCCAGATCGGTCAGGTCAGTCCAAGTCCAGTCCAGATCCAGTCCAGGTCAGTCCAGATCCAGTCCAGATCCAGTCCAGGTCAGTCCAGGTCAGTCCAGTCAGTCCAGATCAGTCCAGATCCAGTCAGATCCAGTCAGTCCAGTCAGATCAGTCCAGGTCAGTCAGGTCGAGTCAGGTCCAGTCCAGGTCAGTCCAGGTCAGTCAGGTCAGTCCAGATCCAGTCCAGATCAGTCCAGGTCGATCAGTCCAGGTCCAGTCCAGGTCAGTCCAGGTCGGTCCAGATCCAGTCAGATCCAGTCCAGGTCAGTCCAGGTCCAGTCCAGGTCGGTCCAGATCAGTCCAGTCAGTCAGATCAGTCCAGATCCGGTCCAAGATCCAGTCCAGTCAGTCCAGATCCAGTCAAGTCAGTCCAGTCCAGGTCGATCAGATCAGTCCAGGTCAGTCCAGAGTCAGTCCAGATCAGTCCAGTCGATCCAGGTCAGTCCAGGTCAGTCCAGGTCCAGTCCAGGTCCAGTCCAGATCGATCCAGGTCCAGTCCAGATCCAGTCAGGTCAGTCCAGGTCGGTCCAGATCAGTCCAGATCCAGTCCAGATCCAGTCCAGGTCAGTCCAGGTCAGTCCAGATCCAGTCCAGATCGATCCAGTCGGTCCAGATCCAGTCAGTCAGTCAGTCCAGATCCAGTCCAGGTCAGTCAGATCCAGTCCAGATCCAGTCCAGGTCAGTCCAGGTCAGTCCAGATCCAGTCAGATCCAGTCCAGATCAGTCCAGATCAGGTCCAGTCCAGAGTCGGTCAGGTCAGTTGATCCAGTCAGATCAGTCAAGTCCAGTCAGGTCGGTCCAGATCCAGTCCAGGTCAGTCCAGATCAGTCAGATCAGTCCAGGTCCAGTCCAGGTCCAGTCCAGATCCAGTCCAGATCCAGTCCAGGTCAGTCAGGTCAGTCCAGATCCAGGTCAGTCAGTCAGATCCAGTCCAGGTCAGTCCAGGTCCAGTCCAGATCCAGTCCAGGTCAGATCCAGTCAGGTCAGTCCAGATCCAGTCCAGGTCCGGTCCAGATCCAGTCAGGTCAGTCCAGGTCAGTCCAGATCCAGTCCAGATCGGTCCAGGTCAGTCCAGGTCAGTCCAGATCCAGTCCAGATCGGTCAGATCCAGTCAGGTCAGTCGGTCCAGGTCAGTCCAGATCAGTCAGATCCAAGTCCAGATCCAGGTCAGTCAGGTCAGTCCAGATCCAGTCCAGATCCAGTCAGGTCGAGTCCAGGTCAGTCCAGATCCGGTCAGGTCAGTCCAGATCCAGTCCAGGTCGGTCCAGGTCCAGTCCAGATCCAGTCCAGGTCAGTCCAGGTCAGTCAGATCGGTCAGTCAGATCCAGTCCAGGTCAGTCCAGATCCAGTCCAAGTCAGTCCAGTCAGTCCAGTCAGGTCCAGTCAGGTCAGTCCAGATCCAGTCCAGGTCAGTCCAGGTCAGTCCAGATCGGTCCAGGTCGGTCAGGTCAGTCCAGGTCAGTCCAGATCCAGTCAGGTCAGTCCAGATCAGTCCAGGTCAGTCCAGATCCAGTCAAGTCCAGTCCAGATCCAGTCAGGTCAGTCCAGGTCAGTCAGATCGGTCAGGTCAGTCCAGATCCAGTCCAGGTCAGATCCAGATCAGTCAGATCCAGTCCAGATCAGTCCAGGTCAGTCAGATCCAGTCCAGATCCAGTCCAGATCCAGTCCAGTCAGTCCAAGTCAGTCCAGATCCAGTCCAAGTCGGTCAGGTCGATCCAGTCAGTCAGTCAGTCCAGTCGGTCAGGTCAGTCAGATCCAGTCCAGGTCGGTCCAGATCGGTCCAGATCCAGTCAGATCAGTCCAGTCCAGATCCAGTCAGGTCAGTCCAGTCAGATCCAGTCAGGTCAGTCCAGATCCAGTCCAGGTCAGTCAGATCAGTCCAGATCCAGTCCAGATCCAGTCCAGGTCAGTCCAGGTCAGTCCAGGTCAGTCCAGATCCAGTCCAAGTCCGGTCCAGATCGGTCAGATCCAGTCCAGATCCAGTCCAAGATCAGTCCAGATCCAGTCCAGTCAGTCCAGGTCAGTCCAGATCCAGTCCAGGTCAGTCCAGATCCAGTCAGATCCAGTCCAGATCCAGTCCAAGGTCAGTCCAGATCGGTCAGGTCCAGTCCAGGTCAGTCCAGATCCAGTCCAGGTCCAGTCCAGATCCAGTCCAGGTCCAGTCCAGATCCAGTCCAGGTCGGTCCAGATCCAGTCCAGGTCAGTCCAGGTCGGTCCAGATCGGTCCAGGTCCAGTCCAGATCCAGTCCAGATCCAGTCCAGGTCAGTCCAGGTCAGTCAGGTCAGTCCAGGTCAGTCCAGATCGGTCCAGATCCAGTCCAGATTGGTCAGATCCAGTCAGATCCAGTCCAGATCCAGTCCAGATCCAGTCAGTCCAGTCAGGTCAGTCCAGATCCAGTCCAGGTCAGTCCAGATCCAGTCAGATCAGTCAGTCCAGATCCAGTCCAGGTCAGTCCAGGTCAGTCCAGATCGGTCCAGGTCAGTCCAGGTCAGTCCAGGTCCAGTCCAGGTCAGTCCAGGTCCAGTCCAGGTCAGTCCAGATCAGTCCAGATCCAGTCCAGGTCCAGTCAGATCAGTCAGTCAAGTCAGGATCAGTCCAGATCCAGTCCAGATCCAGTCCAGATCCAGTCCAGGTCAGTCCAAGGTCAGTCAGGTCCAGTCCAGGTCAGTCCAGGTCCAGTCAGATCCAGTCCAGGTCGGTCAGATCCAGTCCAGATCCAGTCAGATCGGTCAGTCCAGTCCAGTCAGGTCAGTCCAGATCCAGTCCAGGTCAGTCAAGTCGGTCCAGATCAGTCCAGGTCAGTCCAGATCCAGTCCAGGTCAGTCAGGTCGGTCCAGATCCAGTCCAGATCGGTCCAGATCCAGTCAGGTCAGTCAGATCCAGTCCAGATCCAGTCAGATCCAGTCCAGGTCCAGTCAGGTCAGTCCAGGTCAGTCCAGATCGGTCCAGGTCAGTCAGATCCAGTCAAGGTCGGTCCAGGTCAGTCCAGGTCAGTCAGATCCAGTCAGGTCAGTCCAGGTCAGTCCAGATCCAGTCCAGATCCAGTCAAGTCCAGTCCAGATCAGTCCAGGTCAGTCCAGGTCGATCAGAGTCGGTCAGGTCCAGTCCAGGTCAGTCCAGATCAGGTCCAGATCCAGTCCAGGTCAGTCAGATCCAGGTCGATCCAGATCCAGTCAGTCAGGTCGGTCAGATCCAGTCCAGGTCAGTCCAGATCCAGTCCAGATCCAGTCAGGTCAGTCCAGGTCCAGTCCAGGTCAGTCGTCCAAGTCCAGTCCAGTCCAGTCCAGATCCAGTCCAGGTCAGTCAGTCAGTCCAGATCGATCCCAGATCCAGTCCAGATCGGTCCAGTCGGTCAGGTCAGTCCAGGTCCAGGTCCAGTCCAGGTCAGTCCAGGTCGAGTCCAGATCCAGTCCAGTCCAGATCGGTCAGGTCGGTCCAGGTCAGTCAGGTCAGTCCAGTCGATCCCAGGTCAGGTCCAATCCAGTCAGTCCAAGTCAGTCAGTCCAGATCGATCAGGTCAGTCAGGTCCAGTCCAGGTCAGTCCAGGTCAATCAGTCCAGGTCCAGGTCAGTCCAAGGTCAGTCCAGGTCCAGTCCAAATCCAGTCCAAGATCCAGTCCAGGTCCAGTCAAATCCAGTCAGTCGGTCCAGATCCAGTCCAAATCGATCCAAATCAGTCAAAGTCGATCAGTCAATCAATCAAGTCAATCCAGTCAATCAAATCGATCCAAATCAGGTCAGTCAATCCAGTCCGATCGGTCCAGTCAGTCCAGTCAGATCAATCCCAAAATCCAGGTCAATCCAGTCAATCCAGTCAATCCGTCAGTCCAAATCAGTCAAATCCATTAAGCATACTCTTTGGACAGGTGGGAGGTTGGTGGGGTGGGGATATTGCATAGTTATTGATCAATTCAGTGTGCTTTTGGAACCCCTTGGCCGTTTTCAACCAAGTTTGGAACACATTCTTGATATTAAGGAGACGACGATAGTTAGGTTAGGGATGCTCTTTGAAAAGGGACGGTATGGGGAGACGGTATTATTCAGCAATCGATCAACTCAATGTAAGTCTTGAACCCCAATGATTGATTTGAACCGTATCAAATATTGTCTGTCCTAAGGAAACAATTTTGGTGAATGTGGGTGGAGTCATTTGAAAAGGGGTGGGTGTGAGAAGAATTATTGTTTAGTTATCGATCAATTCAGCATAACTTTTGAACCCATTTACCGATGTCACCAAATTTGGAACCCGTATTCTCTATTTAAGGAAGACTATATCAGACTGGGTAGGAGTGTCATAGCTGAATGAGAGATATTTATTAAACGAACAGTTTAGGCTGTGAACCATTCCACCGATTCGTTTAACTTTTAGTTAAAATTTGACACTTCGATGGTTATTTTCCCATCGTGGTTAAAATTTTACTCCGAAGCCGACCCATTTGAGTTTTGACAGATTGATAGTTAATCGGAACGAAATGAATTTGGCGCCAATTTTCTCGCGAAAAAAGTTTAACTATAGAATCGTCAAATCTAACCATGCTCTGGAGCAGGGTTATTTTTAACCACGGCGAAATAACCATCGAACTGTCAAATTTTAACTAAAACTCAAACGAATCGGTGGAATGGTTTACAGCCTTAGTATACCTTTTTATCGCATGGGTCAATTCAAACCAAATTTGTAAACAGGTATTCTCTACCCAAAGGAAACTATTATAGAGGCTGGGAGGGACTTTGGACTTTGTTTAGAAAACGACTTAGAATTAAAATCCCTCTTATTTAGTTCATTCGAGCAAATCCTTGACAATAACATTTTCTCAGTAATAACAATTCCCCAAAAATGACGAAAATGATGTTTTCCAAAGTGATTCTTACCGATACACATATCCCAGAATATGACATTTCCTGAAAATGACATATCCCTGAATGAAACAGTCCATTAACATAACACTATTTAAGGCCTAAGGTCATTCGACATGAATTATGAACAGCATCAGAAAAATCTTTCATAGAAAGCATGCATTTGCTGGGTATAAAGCAATGATAATTGTTACCCTTCATCGCAATCATGGTTTGCCCATTGAAAAGCAATGATTAATGTTTTTCCATCTGGATGGTGGATGTGATTGCTTCTTTAAAAGTAGGCATTTGCCCGGAATAAGGCAATGGTGGGTGTGATCCCTTCTTACCATGTTGACCAATTAGTTTTATCTTTTTCTGATTGTGAATAAAAAACTGAAAACCGAACTGGCAATTCCGAGCAAGGCCGGGTACATAAAGCTAGTTCAATATAAATTTCAATATAAATTTTTCAAATAAAGACTATTCCAGTTTTTTTAAATTTCAGAATGAATTCAAAACCAATAATAATTTAATCTAAGTCCAGCTCAAATTTGCATCAGCACAAATCTAATACAAATCTAATAGTAATTAGGAACAAGGCACCTAAAAAATGTAGTAGATAGAAATTCAAGGCAAATATAAATGAAAAATGTGTGACGAATAGTCTTTCATACTATAAAATGATAAAAACAAATCTCATAAAATTTCTGCAAAACGAAGTGGTAATAGAATCTGATTGGAATATGTATTGTTCAAAGTTTTCAGCCCACTTTTGTTTGCGTTGTCTTCCACCAAAATACACACATCAACCCTCATCGGATCCATGTACCAGCCAAATCCAGGTTCTGCTGAATGTCACCACAACTGCTGAGAGCGTCATCTTCTTTCAACGCTGCCATAACCATATAATATAATCACATTTCCAGTTCAATTCCTCCGAGTATCGTAAATAACTGGAATGGCGGATGCTATGTCGTGATACCAAATTAATTTATTTACGTTTACATCTTTTGTATGTTGGTCTTCTCTACCACAACTGGTACCTACGTACTTTACGTGAGAAGGTAACGCATTGCAAAAACAAAACAAACGATTTAAGCATTTATGGATGATTGTCCAGAGGTTCTAAAAAGTTCTAAAACAGAATTTTAAATAGTTAGTAAAGAAAATTTCTTTTCAAAAAAGATCTCTACATATCCAAGTAGTAAAAGCAGTTCAGAAAAAATATTTAGATGCACATACAAAAGTTCATTTTTACCTAAAATAGAACTAAAATTTGTTTTGATTTTTTCTAAAGGCTTTCGAACCTTGACCTAAAATTATCGAAAAAACATCAACCAGCAAGTGTTCTCAAACATTGGAAAAAAGAAGCTCTCAATACCATTGGGGATTTTCACATAACAAGGTTCCTGCGCATCATCACCAGAGCCATAGTTGTACCAAGACACAAGACGATGACAGTCACTGCGTCTTCCATCGTAATTTAGTGCCCCGACCTAGTCAGCACCATCTCATAAAGCAACGACCGTCGACATGGCAGGCGCGTGCCAAGTCCCACTGGATCAAGCCAGCATGAAACACTGCTGTGGGCCAAGGCAATGCAATGGTGCCGTGTTTGTTTTGAAGATGCGATAATATTATGGGACAGCTCCAATCCCCGAACGATCATAATTATTTGGAACTTACCTGCCCTTGCACGTGATAGAAAAATGAGCTACGGGATGGGATAAGATGATGTCATATTTTCCAATGATGGCAACAGCAATCTCAAGCAGTGGGATGAGACTTTGCGAATCCTGTTCGAAGGATGGTTACGGTTCTTGGGGGAATCGGTTGTAAACTTTCTAATGCATACTGTACAAAGGCAAGAACAGATAATTCATTGCTGGATTTTAATGAGTTTTGTTGAAGATGTTCTCGCCACAGCTCTCTGGTTCAGAATTGATTAAATGTATTCTTTTTTTCTTCAACGGCTCTATATTTGAACTGGAACTTTGGATGGTTTTCAACTCTAATTCAACATTTTTAACTAAGTGTTCTATTAGCATTTTCATGATTAGTTTAGAAAACTTTTCACACCAGCCTTTGCATAGATATTTGCCTTGCATGAACAAACAGATTGAATAAAGTTTGCTCAGGTAATCGAGGATGTTTTTTTAACTTAATTTGTTTAGTTTTCTTTGAACATGTTTTCTCCATTCATTATTGTAATTATTTTAAATGATCTGACGAAAAATATCATCATGGTTTATCCCATGCAGTATCATTAAGCAACATCGGGCACCACTTGTATAGTTACCAACTCACGTATCCTTCGTTTCATAGATAAAATCACAACCACAAAAGATGCCCCACACGTGCTCGAAATTTAAAAGAATGCAAATTCTTTCACCTGCCAGTCACACGTTGGTGGCCACGATCGCATTGCACAACGATGATGATTTGACACATGAATAAATGCATGAGAAAGTAAACTGCAGTCTCCAGCAACTCCGTCAGACTACAGTCCCCTTTGAAATAGTCTGGCGAATACACAATGCTGAGAATAGCAGAGTTTTGTCATTCTTGGGACGAAATCAAGCCTTACGTGACGTAATATGGTAAGAAATTTGGAAAACATTGGAGTCAAATCGAATACAAAATTGATGAATAAAGTTTTTTTTTATTTACGATCAATCCCATCGGTAAGAGTTTCAGGCATTAACAATTTGAAACCGTTTAAAAGAAGTTTTTAACTTTATCCTGTTGCATTCATCCAGATGAGAAAATAAACCCTCAAAAGCCATGAAAAATACAAAACCTCCAGCAGCCATGAATATTTACTCGACCCGTCGACCTCATGTCTACGGTGACGATGCTGACGACTGCACCACGTCCACGTCCCTGCGATTCTGCGGGCTTAGTGAGTGGTGGCAAATGTGGCATGATAAAATTGTTGATGCATTTCTGCCACCTCCACAAACCGGCTGTGGCTGAACCTTCCGAACTTATGCGCGGTGAGTATGAGCGGGTGAAATTGAATTCAGGAGGCAGCTGCACGCGCGAAGTGAATAGTGATAGCGGAGTGTCAGATGTGTGACACGCGACGCCAAGCCAGCCCGGTGTGACCGAAATCTTAATTGAAAATCATCCCTAGAGGGGTTCATCGGAATGGACATTTAGAAAGAGTTGAGTCTGTATTTGGTCAGCTTTGCACTCGTCTTCTATGGAAATTTTACGCAAATAGTGGAGCCAGCGTCTACGTTGTCTCATTGGATGCTTTTACTATTGAGTAGGAAAAGTACGTTAAGTGTTTTTTTTTTGTCAAATAGACCATTAGGCTGAAAGTCATTTGGCCTAAAGGGTAATACACTGCAGTTGGTTTTTACGCGGGGGATACGTTCCGCGTAAATTAAAACCGCGTAAATCCCAAAAACCGCGTGATAAACGACTTCACTAAAAATCGTTTTTTGTGGTTTTCACGTGTTTCCGAACCATTTTTAAAAACCTTTAAAAAAACCTTTAAAAAATCCGCGTAAATCCCAAAAATCGCGTAAAAAAAACGCGTAAAAAACGACTTTTAATGCATAAACGGTTTTTCGCTATTTTCACGCGTAACCAAAGGTCTATCGACCTGTTTCAAATATGGTGCATGCTCCTTGTGCTACATAGAATAGAAAGTGTATGAAGAATAACTTCTTGGCTATCCGAGAAATTCCTGGAGTAAGGCCTTTTAGATCTTCACGCGTAACCAAAGGTCTGTCGACCTGTTACAAATATGGTACATGCTCTTTGTGGTACATAGTATAGAATGTGTATGAAGAATAACTTCTTGGCTATCAAAAAAAAAAAAATCTTAAGTAAGGCTTTAAGATCTACACGCATAACCAAAGGTCTGTCGACCTGTTTCATATTTGGTACATGTTTCTTATTGTAGATAGAATATAATGTGTACACATCATAGTTTCTTGTCTCTCCAAGAAATTCCCGCAGCAAGGCCTTTCGATATACACGCGTAAACAAAGGTCTGTCGACCTGTTTCAAATAAATTGCTTGCTCCTTGTGGTACATGGAATAAATTCAGAGTGAAAATAGTCACGTAAATAACGACCCAAGTCAGGAACGTTGTACGGGTCGGACAGGAGAGCGACATCGGTCCTCGACTCCGAGACCGACTGCCACAGATGCTGCTGGACAGATGCACAGTGGTTCAAGATTCAACTGTGTTGCTTGCGTGGCTTCTTCTTGTTTTCCTCTCCGATGGCACACGGTGTTCCACCCATAACGTGATTACATGCTTGCTTTTTGCTGGTGCAGATGGACACTTTGGTAACTTATCGCATTCCTGCGCCTTGAGCCCTTCCCAACCACAATAACGACGCAGGTTGCACGGTCTGGGCCCTTAAAGTCGTAGGACTTATGTCCTGACTCTAAGCACCAATAGTAACAGTCCAGTTTGCTTATTGGGCTAACTGACCAGCCAATTTCAATATCCCTCGCTCCATTAACTAGGGTAGGCTAGCTGCGTGCCAAATATACGACCTTTGTACCGCACTGATCTTTGACGGCAGAGCCGACGTCGTCCGCGTTCGTGACCTCGTCCAGTTGCTTGCACTGGAAAGTCACTTCCGTTCCCAACGACCTCACCTCGGCGCCGTCACCCAAGATCTTTTCCCGAGAAGCACAAGTCAGACTAAATCTGGTCACATATGAGTTGCAGCAACATATGTGAAGCATGTTTGCGGCAAGGGCTGGGGCAGTCGTCCCGCTAGCTCCACGTTTCAGCACCAAGATCATTTCACCAGTCTTGGTGCGTCTGACGATTCGCGCGTCCTGTTCTAGCGCCGAAAGCATTTCGTTCGCCTGCATCGACGTTGGCGTACTTATGAGCAGCAAGGCCTCTACTCTGTCCTTAACTTTCTTTGCGGGTCGAGATGCGCTTGACTTTCGCTTTGAGCTACTGACCTGCCAGGGATTTTCGGTCCCTTGTGCCGATGGCACTGGCCGGCAGGTACCCTCTTGCGGCCCGGCGACTTGCGTTTAGTTGGTACATTTCGCTTTTTTGGGGCCATGAAGTCGCCTTGTCGGGTCAACGCCCTTTGGGCATCACTACATCCCGATCTGCTCCGTCAATACAACGTTTGGCCTACTGTCGCCTACTGCTTGGCTTTGCTCTGAGCACCTTAGCCGGTTTGCTGCCTAAGCCGTTTTTGGTTAGGCGCAATATTTTCCTTGTTGGCCGTCAGGGCGAAATCAATCGTCTCTTCTGCCATAGTTGATGTTCCAAGGAAGAAGAAGGCCTCAGTTGTGGCACCTTTGTCGGCCTTCTCGCTTCTCCCGGGTGACTGATAAAAGCGTCCTGTTCTTGTCTTACGACTCGAACACCAGCAGGTTCTGTTTCAGTTCATTAATGATGTTCTGCCTTCCGCTTGCGAACTCAATAATATCACCGAGTTACTCGACGACCACCCACATCCCGGGTAGTGGTCTCAATATTGCACCCAAATTGGAAAGGTGCCTAGATTATAGACGCTGTAGGTTCTATAGACGAGTTTAGGCGAAGACGAGGGTAGCCAAACGAACTCTCAACTAGTGTAGTTAAACGAGCATGACGCCACGATTACAATCCAAGCAATGAAACGTGTGACGTCAAATTCGCGTGGTACACTTCTCCCTTCTCACTTATCACATCTTCCATCTTTATCTCATTTTTTAACATTTTACATCTCACTTCTCACTTTTCATTTCTCGCCTCTCACTTCTCACTTCTTGATTTTCACTTCTAACTTCTCAACTTTTTGCTTCTCACCTCTCACATCACACATTACACACACCTCACTTCTCCCTTCTTACTTCTCTCTTGTCCCTTCTCACTTCTCACATCTCACAAATTGCTTTTTATTTCTCACTCTTTACTTCTCATAACTCACTTCTCACAACTCACTTCTCTTCATTCACTTCTCGCCTTCCACTTATCACTTCTCGTTTCTCACTTCTCACATCTAACATCTCACTTCTCGTATCAAATGTCTCAGTTCTCACTTGTAATTTCTCATGTCTCGGCCCTCACTTATAACTTCTCACTTTTCACATATTACATCTTTATCTCATTCCTCACTTTTCACTATTCACTTCTCACCTCTCACTTTGCACTTCTCGCTCCTCAATTAACACTTCTCACTTCTTACTTCCCACTCCTCACTTCTATCTTCTAACTTCACCCTTCTTGCCTTCCCTTCTCACATCTTACTACTTTTCATTTCTCGCACAACCCAGTTCTCTCCATTCAATTCTGGCTTCTTACTTCTCGCTTCTCACTTCTCACATTTTACTTCTCGCTCCTACTTCTCATTTGTCGCCTCCAACCTATTTCTCAGCTCTCACTTCTCATTTCTCACTTCTCATATCTTACATCTCACTTCTCGTATAAAATTTCTCACTATTCAATTTAACTTCTCATTTGTCGCTTCCAATCCATTTCTCGGCTTTCACTTATCACTTCTCGTTTCTCACTTATCGCTTCTCACGTCTCTTATCAAATTTCTCACTTCTAAATCTCACTTCTCACTTATAGCTTCTCATTTCTCGGCTCTCACTTATCACTTCTCGTTTCTCACTTCTCATTTCTCAAATCTCACATATTTATCTCATTTCTTACTTCACATTATCCACTTCTCGCTTCTCACTTCTGATTTCCCGCGTCTCACTTTTAACTTCTCACTTTGCACTTCTCACTTCTCGCTTCCCACTTCTCATTTGTCGCCTCCAACCTATTTCTCAGCTCTCACTTCTCATTTCTCACTTCTCATATCTTACATCTTACTTCTCGTATTGAATTTCTCACTTTTCAATTTCACTTCTCATTTGTCGCTTCCAACCCATTTCTTGGCTCTCACTTATCACCTCTTGTTTCTCACTTCTCGCTTCTCATATCTTACACCTCACATCTCTTATCGAATTTCTCACTTCTAAATCTCACTTCTCACTTATGGCTTCTCATTTCTCGGCTCAAACTTATCACTTCTCGTTTCTCACTTCTCATTTCTCAAATCTCACATATTCATCTCATTTCTTACTTCACACTATTCACTTCTCACTTCTCGCTTCTTACTTCTCACTTCTAATTTCTTATTTCTGCCTTCCCACATCTCCCTTCTTGTTCCTCACTTCTTACATCTTACATATTAATTCTCACTTCTCTTTTCTCACTTCTGATTTCTCACATCTTTCTTCTCACTATTTACTTCTCACTTTTCACTTTTCAAAAATCACTTTCCACTGCTCACCTTTTACTTCTCACTACTCGCATATCATTCCTTACTTCTTCTTCTTATTGGCATTACATCCCCACACTGGAACAGAGCAGCCTCGCAACTTAGTGTTCATTAAGCACTTCCACAGTTATTAACTGTGAGGTTTCTAAGCCAGGTTACCATTTTTGCATTCGTATATCATGAGGCTAACACGATGATATTCCATTCCTTATTTCACACTTCCCAAATTTCATATTTCACTTCTCGCTACCGTTTTCTTACTTATCATTCCTCCCTTCCTATTCCTCACTTCTCATTTCGCACATCTCACGTCTCATCCAATTTTTACTTCTTTCTTCTCGCTTCTCGGGTCACACCACACGTTTCTTACTTCTCAGTTCTTACTTCTCACTATTCACATCTTACTCCTCACTTCTCATTTTTCACTACGTACTTCCTACTTCTCTCTTCTCGCTTCTCGCTTTTCTATCTTAAATCTCACTTATCGTATCTAAGATCTCATTTGTCACTTCTCACTTATCACTTCTCACTTTCCTCTTTTTACTTACCGCTTCTCGCTTCTCGCTTCTCAGTTTTCTATTCTCCCATCTCACATGCTTATCTCAATACTCACTTCTCACTATTTACTTCTCGGCTCTCACTTGTCACTTCTCATTTATTCCTTCTTATTTCTCACTTCTCGCTCTCTCACTTCACTCGCCTCACTTTTCCCTTTTTGCTTCTTACTTCTCACAAATTATTTCTCATTTCTCAGTTATCACTTATCACATCTCACAAATTATTTCTCACTTCTCATTTCTCACATATCACTTCTCAATTCTCACTTGTCACCTCTTACATCTCAATTCTCACTATTCACTTCTCGCTTCTCACTTATTACTTCTCACTTCTCACTTCTCACTTCCTCACTTCTCCCTTCTTGCTACTCACTTTTCACATCTCACATATTACACCTATCTTATTTCTCACTTCTCACTTCTCACTTCTCATTCGGCCTAACGGCTGTGGCCTAATGACTTTCGAGACTAACGGCCTTCGCTCTAATGACCCAGCATCGTACCTCCATTGAATATTCTAAGTGTTTTCCCTTGAAAAGGACTTGGAATATTTTTTTGAAAACCGCGTAAAATCCGAAATCCGCGTAAAAACGACTTTTGCAAAAATCGATAAAAAATCAACTTTTTACAATTTTCACGTGATTTCAAGACTTTTTCGAAAAATCGCGTAAAAAATTAAAACCGCGTAAATCCCAAAATCCGCGTAAAAAGCGACCCGCGTAAAAAGAGACCCCAGTGTATAGCGAAATAGGTCGGTCATTTAGCCGAATAAACCATTTGTCCGAAAAGATCGTTTGGCCGAATAGGTTCGACCGAATGTGTAATTTGACGTCTCAATTTTCACTGTGAAAAGGGAAAATTAAGAAGTTAGAAGTAATGAGTGAGAAGAGAGGCGCCTGCCGTCTCACTTGACGCAATGAGAAGTGATAAGCGAGAAATGAGGGTTGAGAATTTAGACGTCTTACTTCTCACTCCTCATCTCATACTTCTCACTGCGAAAAGTGATTAGTGTGAAAGAAGTAGTGAGACCTCCTTAGTCTAGCGGTTAGACGCGCGGCTACAAAGCAAGACCATGCTGAGCATGCTGTGGGTGACTGAGTTCAAATCACGGTGCTGGTCTAGGCAAATTTTCGGATTGGAAATTGTCTCGACTTCCCTGGGCATAAAAGTATGTATTATCGTGTTAGCCTCATGATATACGAATGCGAAAATGGTACCTTGGCTTAGAAACCTCACAGTCAATAACTGTGGAAGTGCTGAATGAGCACTAAGCTGCGAGGTGGCAGTCCTAGAGGGGGATGTAATGCCAATAAGAAGAAAAGAAGTAGTGAGACGCCTCACTTCTCACTTCGCACTTCTCATGTTCACAGTGATATTTGAGAAATGAGGAGTGAGAAGTGAGTAGTGAGACGAATCACTACTCACTGCCCACTCCTCATTTCTCAAATATCATTGTGAAAAGTGATAAGTGCGAAGTGAGAAGTGGAACGTCTTACTACTCACTTCGCGATTCTCACTTTTTCAGCTAGATCTGAAAAACGAGTGAGACGTTTCACTTCTTACTCCTCATTTCTCACTTCTCACTGTATCACTAATCACTTCACGCTTCTCACTTTTCACAGATAATTTAGAAATAATTTAGAAATGGGGCACTTTCAAATGCGTGTATTTTTTTAACTTTTTGTTTGATCGAAAAACTTTCTAAGAACGGAACAAAAGTTATATTATTTTATTTCATATGAATAACTAAAATGAACCATGCATTATTTTTTCGAAAACGGCCAAACAACCCTTTTTTTAAACGTGATTTTCTAAAACAATCAGAAAAATCAATATGTATCGTGAAAATTTGGCTATAACTTATCAGCTGTATGACTCATGACCCATTTTCTGTGTTCTATGTAACCACAATCCTTTTAAATATTCTTCTTTCAATTTCGACGGAACCAGCAAAAACTAGCCGATTTTTTTTTATTTTTGTTCTTTTCAGTTCACCCACACCACACTCATTATAGGGTCCATTAAAAATTAGACAAATTACAAAATCAAACCAATTCCACCAACTTCCGAATACACAACAGCAATTCAGAAAAAAGGGAAAAGTTGATTCTAAAAACATCATTTAGAGTCATTATTCACTCCTCCGTAATAATTCCGCACCCATTAAATTTAAATAACGCCTAAAACTTTTTCCCTTCACAATCAACTCGAGACAAGAAAGTGTCGTCAGTCCACCATCCAAAAACACGAAGGAAAGGTTCAACTGACGAGCAAACCAGCAGACGAATTTGCGCGCCGCCGCCGCCGCCGTCTTCTTATGTCATAAAGCAAACTTGATACTTGAACTAGTGAGAGAAAAAAAACATTGATTTATCCACCTAGTGCTTTATTACCCAAGGTGGATCAGAAATTCAATGACTCGTTATTATTTTTAAATAAATCACTTGCTACCAACTAAATTCAAAAGCCATTGTTTCTCATGAATGTAACTTTTTCGGTGTAACAAAAGCTCATTCAGACATCACTTGAACTCGACGAATCGAATCAAATAGTACGTATAAAATAACGGATGTTGCGAACATATTACTTTTCAGCATAACTTCGTTGCACAAGAAAAGCAGCAGTGCCCACTCTCGAAACACAAAAAAAAATCCGAAACTGGAAAGAACAAACGGAAAAGATTTTGTCATAATTTCCGGTTGCACGCTCAAGTATTTGCGGCAGGACCTACTATCACAAGTGGAGGTGGTGCCGTTATTATTCGCGATGGGTTGCGTTGCAAGTTGAGCACCCTCGAGCAGCAGTGTTTTCCTCCAAACAGTGGATGTAGGACTATAGAAGTGAATGATAATAATGTGGCAAGTTGTTAACGTTTGAAATCGGACACTCCTTACGAATGCTATGTCGGTTTGAATTTCAGAATGTGTAGCAATATAGGCTAAGAGTTAGAAGGGATAGGAGAAACAGCGAGGTGAAAGCTCGATCTGGGTTTGAAGTGATTATTTTGCGAAATCCCTTTGTCATAGATGCAAGGGCAAATTACTGAAAGGTATTAAGAAGATATATTTTTGGTTTTCTTGGCTATCATTTTTTTTATTCTAAACACTGTATCGCTCTCTTATTACCTTCGATAAAGCTAAGCTAACAAAGTTGTCGTTATAGTCACTTTTCTAAATCAGACCTTGCGAAAAATGTAAGGGAGTGTATCCTCCTGAAGGCCTAGATGCGTGTTTCGCTCATAACTTTTTCTGTTCAACATTAAGCGGTAATATGACCAACAATGGAAAGCTACATACCTCAGCTGACTGTTCTCCTAACTAAGTAAC